>NW_019154106.1:1461043-1515846 GCF_002288905.1 Enhydra lutris kenyoni | reverse complement strand
GGGGGGGCGGGGCGCCCCCGTGCTGACAGAGCCCCTTCACGGAGCAGGGACAGCCAGGTTGGAATGTGTTTACCTTTGGCCCAACCCGATTTCCTGCTTTTTAGAGAAGGGGCTCCGGCCTCTGACAGGCTCCCGGCCCGCCACCCAGAGGCGTTTTCAGAATGCCCGCGCTGAGTTAAGTGTCTCCAGCAAACAGGGGCTTGGATTTCAGTCCCCCCCCTCCGCAGCACGGGCGCCGCAGGGGTGCCCCCCCCACCCCGCAGCGAAGATGTGGGGGAGGGGAGAGGAGGGGGTCTGCGGAAGCCCAGCCCACGGCGGGGGGCCTTCCACCCCACCCCCCAGAGGCCCCACTGGAAACTGGGGGAGGGGGTCTTCAACCTGGACCCTCCCCCAGCAGAGCGAACCCTCCAGCTTTGAGGAAGTAAGACTCCAGTGGCAGGGGGTCCCTGCAGAACCCCCCATGCCCGTGTCCACAGGCGTGTCTCTGTGTCCACATGTCCCTCGTGGTGCCCCCAGGGCTGTGAGTGAGGTGCTCGAGGCACGCATGGGGGCCCTGTCCTCTTTGGGGCGCCCTGTGGGGTCTGCGGGCTTTTGTGTGGCCCAGCCCCATGTGGGGGCTGGTGTCCCTGGAGGGGGGACATCTGAGCCCTGCTGTGTGTGTGTCCTGTGCCTTTGTGAGGCTTGTGTCTCTGCACGGATTTAATGACCCAAGAGCCCACTTTCGGGCAGGGATTACGGACAGCTGAGGGGCGGAGTGGAGTCAAGACACTTGTCATACCGCTGAATGGGGGCAGAAAACATTCCAACAATACAAAGGAAATGAACTCTTGAACAGGCCTAACGTGACATTTGGGGTCTCGCTACAATATACCCTGGGAAGTCTGAAAAAAACACCACGGGGCTGGGCCCAGCAGAGTGGCTCCCTCACTCCCGCACCAGGCTCCAGGGAAGACAAATGGCTTCCCTATTTCCAGAGCAGAGGGGCAGGGGCCCTGGCTGGAGGCCCCGCGCGGCCCTCACCAGCGAGGGGGTCAGGAGGCTGAGATGCTGCTTGTGGCGGGACCTGATCCGACCCCCGTCCTTCCGCCACCCTCGCGTGTTTGGGGTCTGTGTGTGCACGTACCCGAGAAGCCCCAGAGAGCCAAGGGCCCCAGCAGAGACGGTGCGACCTGCAGGAGGGGGGTGGAAAGTTCTGGAAGGAGTGTGGCCAGCTTGGCCTTCCCTGAGGCTGTGGCCTCCACCGAGGCCGCCCCCACCTCTCCACCTCTCCCTCACCGACTTCTTCCCTCCCTTCTCTGCACCTCTCCTCAGCCTGCACCTGGTGACGCGACTGGCCCTTTTCCAGGGGTGAGGGGACCCCGCGGGGGCCCCTTCCTAGAAGCCCACCTGCAGGCCGGCTTGCTGGGAAGGGGCCCCTCCTCGGCGGCCCCCACCACCCCGAGCCACTTCCTGGAAGCGGCCGCCGTGGCTATTCCGCTCCTTGTCAGCACTAAGCCCGCAGAACGCAGACAGTGAGGGCCTTGTCCTCCGGGAGCCCGTGCTCCGTCACCGAACACCTGGCCGGACGCAGGCGGGCCCCCGGGTCCTTGGGGGGCGGCGCGGGCCTGGGGCTGGACCCGTAAACAGACATGAGTGCCAAGCGCAGGGGCCCTGTCCCTGCTTCTGCCCAGAGCTCGCACACGCTAGCACGTGCCAAGGCCCCGAGGATGCCTGTGTGGCAGGGCTGGGAGGTGGCTGCGGGCCCAGAGCTGAGAAGGGGTCGGGGCTTTGTGCAGACCCCCAGGGGTCCCACATGTTGCAGAAACCCACCTGCTGGGATGGAAGGCTGGGCGGCCCCCAGGAGCAGCTGGTGGGGAGGGTGTGCAGGATGGAGGCAGAGGCCTAACAAAGCATTTACCTTGAGCCTCATCGGAAGACAAGCCCCCAGGTGTTTGGGGTGGGGGTGACCAGTGGGCAGCAGTGTTGGGAGCCTGTGGGTCTGGTCTGCAGCCCAGAGGGCCGGGAGGAGGAAGGGAAGGACTCTGTGGTCAGGGATGGGAGGGATCGCCTGGGGCAGAGGGCTGCCTGCCTGACAAGGGGGCACGGAGCTGCCCTGCCCAGCCCAGGCCCCAGGCGAGGTATGCACTGGAGGGGATAAGGCAGGGCTTCAGGGCAGGGCTGGGGACACAGATGCTCCCCAGGTTGGCCCCGCACCCCCCCATCTGGACTTGGGGAATCACGATCAACCCGGACCATGGAGGACAGAGGCCTGGCTCTGGGGCTTGGGGGGCGGGGGAGAGGACTGTGGGGGCCACATGTGGTGGGGTGCAGAGCACAGCCTAGGCACAGGGCCTCCTCCCACCCCCGCCCTCCCCTCCCGGCCCCCGCTTTTCACGTGCAGGCAGTGGGTTGGGTGGACCGTGCAGGAGACGGGGCCCGGGGGAGGGCGGGGGCCCCTTGGGTTTATTCAGGTGGCTTTCAGATCACGCCCCGTGCCCCGTGCGTGGCGGGGCCCACGGCAGCAGGAGAAGCACACACAGAGCCCCCGACGGGCTCCCCATTGGTCGGCAGTGACATCAGCCCTGTGTCAACAGCACCCTTCGGGGTTTATGGAGCAGGACGGACCTGCTCAGCCTCCGCCCTGCGCCCCGCGCCCTGCGCCCCACCCCCAGCCCACACACTAGCCCACTGTTCTGGGGTCTGGGGGTAGCGGCCTTGCCATGGTGCCCCAGTACAGCCTGCTCCTCCACACCCCCCAAGCCCCCCACGTCCCTAGCAGAAAGCACGGAGGGCCATGGGCCCGGCCTCCAGCTCCTGGTCCCTCTGGGAGGGACCTGGAGCACAGGCCCGTGGCTTGGCCATGGTGGGGGGGCCCCGCATGGCCTCTGGGGTGTATCTCAGGCTGAGTGATGTGGAGGGGGCACCAGTGGGTCCCTCTGAACATGGGCCAGCCCCCCAAGACCTCAGAAAAGCCAGAGGGGTTCCCCTTCCTGCCTCCAAGCTCTGGCTGACAGTCATCCTGGGACCGCAGGCCACTGGTCAGGGCACAGGGGGACTGAAAGGGCCACCATGGTGACTGTGGCTCGCCCAGCCTGAGGGCCCCCCGGGAACAGGGACATTCTCACCACATCTCCCGGGGCTCCTCCTTGTTGGCCCGCCCCCTGCAGCCAGACCCCCACCAGCCCCCATCTCCGGGGGGGAAGAGGGGGGCCGGGACAAGGCCAGGGCAGGGTGCCACCCCATACTCTTGCCCCCCAGAGAAGCACTGCCCGTGATGGGGACACAGGAGGGGCCTCTCTCCACAGATGGACTCCCATGTCCAGCAGGCCACAGAGAGCCTGGTGAGGCCAGGAGCCTGGAGGCCTGGGGCTGGGGGACAGGCAGGACTTCGGGGTGGACAACATGGGCCCCCACACCTGCGACAGGGCCCACTGGGGACCCCGCTCCTCGCCGCATCCCTGCTGCCAAACCGCCACGTCGCCTGAGGTGGGGGCTCTGGTTTTAAGTCACTGTCCCCCTAAAGTCACAACCCCTTTCCAAGGATTCCTGGGGCCCAGATGGGACGGGTTGGCTTGGAACAGCCAAGGAGGCCGGGCGGGAGGGTCCGGGTCCGGGGGCGACCCCAGAGGGGCCCTGGGAGACCTTGGGTCCTGTGCGCTGGTAGGTGGGGAGAGCAGGAGGAGGGAAGGGGAGAAGGGGAGGGAGGAGGGTCCACTGCCCTTTGGCCTGTTTTTCCTTGCTAGCTTCCTGCTCACTGAGCTCTGTCACTAAGGAAGGGGGGTGACAAAGGAGGGTCCCTTTCGGTTGTCACTGCGCTGCCTGTGTCCTTCCCCCTCCCACAGCCCTCTGGGGGCTGACCCCTTGCCCAGCCCCTGGACCCCAACCCCTGGCTGTCTCTTCAGCCAATCAGCAGGCCCCCAGGGGTGGTCCCACTCAGAGCTGCCGCCGGATCTCCGGTTCCCATCGCCCCCCATCCGAGGGTGAATGACCTCACCCTGGGACGTGGGGCAGAGGGCATGTGTGCCAAGAGTGGCCCCCAAGGGACACGTGGCTGTTTGCAGTTCGGGAGGCAGCAGAGATAAAGCTACTGTTTTCCCAGTGGGCACAGAGCGGGGGGGCCGAGGGGCAGCCCAGGGTCAAGGTCAGGCCCGCTGCCTCAGGCTCCCCTTCCGGGCTGTTGTCCGCCCCCCATCCCCCTCGGCATGGAGTTCCGGGAGGAAGGGAGAGAGGGTTGGTGGCAAGCCAGTCTCCTGTACTCGGCAACCACGCAGGGCCTGTGTGGTGGGGGGACAGGCCCAGCAGCACCCCTCCTGAGAGCGTCCCAGAGTGTGAGCCTCCCGCATGTGGGATCCCATCATGAGACAACCTAATTAAAGCCAAATCTCATAGGTCCCGTGATTTGGGTGGGCACGGCCCCTGCCAAAGGGGCTGCCGGCCGAAGAGAGTTCACCGCTGTCAGTGACAGGCGGAAGGAGGGTGGCAGACAGGAGAGGGAGGCTGGGACAGTAGGGTTAAGGGCTTACATTATGTGCACGTCATGGGCAAGTGCTTGTGGGGGGAAGGAGGGCTGTGGGGGCTGGGCGGGAAGGGGAGGCCATCTGGACAGGATCCGGAGGAAATGGAACTTCAGGCGTCCCACGCCTGCCCACCCCGGGCCACCATTGGCACGGAGGGGGCGGCCCAAGGGGCCCCCAGACTTCCTGCTCCAAGATGGGTGCTGGGCCCAGCTGAGCCGCTGGGTACCACGTCCAGGCCTGGTGGGGTCTTCCCTGGGGTCGGATAGGAACAGGCAGGATGGAGGACCGCAGGCCGCCCAGCCCAGAGCAATCCCACCGTGTCAGGACGGGCCCCAGACCTCCCAGCTCCCCCACCACCCTCCACGCAGCTGTCCCCCGAGAATGTGCTCCAGACACATTCTTTCTGGCTCAGGCCCAGTGCCGGCTCCGGGCTTCTCCCGGCCCGGCCTTCTGTGTGCACCCTTGGTCCTTCTGCACATACTGGCCTGCGGTTCCCAACTCCTGGGCCCCCCACCACCCCGAGGTGCTCTGCTTTCCGGCCTGGCGCTCTTGCTGGGCACATAAGGAGGCACACAGGCTTGTCCGCGTCTGTTCTGACTTTTTCCAAAGACCCAGGTTGGCTCTGGGAGCCTCCTCGGGACCCCACCTGTGCTCACAGGGCGTGTGGGAGAGGGTGCCCCACAGATCCGGCCGGCCCTCTGCGGGCTCTGCCCTGCTCGTGAGAAGACAGACAATCCATCACGGCCAACAGCAAATGGCCCGTCACTTCCAAGGTGGCAGCGAGGTCTCCACGGGTGGCCGGGCTTCCCAGGACTCTGGGGGCAGCCGTGCGTCTCGAGAGGACTTGTGAGCTCTCCTCCCCCGGGGTCAAGCCACAGGGAGCGGTGGGGAGGGCCTGCTTCCCCAGAACCCTGCGCGCAGAGAAAACAGAGAGGGGGTTGAAGGCAAGGCAGGCCTCCGGGGGCTGCCCTGAACCTCCTGGACAGAGTGATTCCCCGGGAAAGGCCTTCTAGCTGAGCCTCGGCCGGGGGCCCAGCTCCTGGGAGACAGAGGCTCCCCAACCTGCTGGCCAGGGTGGTGCTTGCGCCCACCTTGTCGTCATTTCCTTCTGCTCCTCTGGCCCTCGCCCCTGCCGCCCACCACACACCGCCCCCCCTCTGTTTTACTGTCCAAGGAAGAGAGCAGACAGTCAGAGCCCAGGGGAGAGGCCCTCCGGCCAGCGCGCATCCTCTGTGCCCATCCTCTGTCCTTCCAGACTGGGGGTGCCCCAGCATGTGCTGCCACGTGGCCCTGGGCATGAGGGGGTGTGAGCGGGGGGGGCGCTCTGGACCCCAGCCACCAGGAGGGCAGTGTGTTGGGACCTCGGGGTCCCCTCGACACAAGGGGGACTCCGAGAGACACATGTCTAATAGAAGTGATGTCCTGGTGATCCCCTCGGCTGACCGTTTGCTCAGGGGCTCTGGGCCCCTCACCCACACGGGCCCTTGCTCCTCAAGACGGCCCACAAAGGGGGCTGCTCGGACACCTGCGCTCTGCAGCAGAGGGTCCTGAGGCGGGGGGAGGGGGTCCTGGGCTACTGCAGTTGCTAAGGGACCCCTGGGGCCCCGGTCCAGGACCCCGGCTCAGACCCCACACAGTCACTGTCCTCTGCCACCCTCTGTGTGTGCTTGTGTGTTGTGGGGATGACTAAAGGCCTCCCCGAGCCCGAACAGCCCACCCTCCACCAGGGGCCAGGTACCAGCAGGAAGACAGCGCTAGAGAGTCAGGGTTAGGTTCTGGGGCAGGCGCCAAGAAGCAGGAGGAACTTTCTGGAAGGTGAAACTTCCCCAGCTGAACCTACAGAGGAGGGCCGTCCTACGGATCTAATCCCACTGCCCACCCCCAGCCCTGGCAGTGTGGGCAGGACGGAGAGGGGCCTCGCGTGTGGGCTCTGGGATACACCCCCCGCCCCGGGCAAAGTCCCAGGACACTGACCTCCGAGCTCAAACAAGGCTGGTGGGGCTGGGCCCCCCTGGGGGCCTGGGGGTCAGGGTCAGCACACACCAAGTGGGGAAAAGGGCACTGTGCCTGCCCCTGGGGAGAGCAGGTGGCCTCTCACCAGCCTTACCGACTTTCCGTCAAGTCCCCCGTGCCCTGTCCAGCCTGAGGGTCACCTTGGTTGGGGGTCTCCTCTTGCTGCCAGCTCCCCCCAGCACAGGCCTGACTTTACAGGACGGTGGTGTGGATCCTGTGTGGGGACAGGGGTGGCTGGTCCCATCAACACACACCCAGGAAGGGCCTTTCTCTCCAGGGGTGGCCCAGGCCCTGAGGGTCTTTCAGGGACAGGATGAGCGGGGGACGCTTGTGTAAGCCTGCATCCCTTCCTTCTCGGCCAGGTGGGACACAGGCTCTCCGACTGCCGTCCCCTGTGCAAGGGCAGGGATCCCGGTGAGCCTCTCATGGGTGAGCAGGCAGAGGCAGGCCCAGCGTACAAGCTTCCCCACCTCCACATGGCCAGGGGGGGGCTACGGAATCCCCCCTGCCCACGGCCCCGGGGTCCAAGTCCAGCAGCAGGGGTGCGGCACAGCCCCCAAGCCAGCCGGGGCCAGGGGAAGAGAAGGGGTGACCTCATCCCTGATTCTAGATGCTTCTCGGGGCCCTGTGGGAGCTCGAAGACTCAGGTCCTGCAGCTGCCTATGCGCGGGGGTCCATGTGCAGGTGGGAGAGCTCTCCCTCCCTCTACATCCACGCCCAACAGTGGCCACGGGAGGCACCGGCACAGGGAACCCCTGGGAAGGGTGTAGCTGGGCTTTGTTGCAAGAAGAAAAGGGGCCATGTTGCCTCAGCAGAGCCTGCAGTAGCTGTCAGGGCCTGAGGCTGCCCGAGCCCCTAGGATGCCCCAGAGCTTTCCAGTCCCAGGGACCCCAGCCTGGGCCAGGGAGCATGGGGCCCCCAGTCACCTCACTGCAAAGCAAAGAGCACAGGAGGGAGGAGAAGGGGCCTTGGTCCCCTGGAGCCCCAGGCGTATAGGAACAATACCCGGGAGAGGTCAGGCCGGCAACCCCTAGACACCCCGAGACATGGGGGATGAGACCCAGCGGGGCCTGGTACAGTGCTGGGGACAGGGCCACCTGCGGGAGGAAGGTCGCCTCTCAGGCCCACGAGCCAACCAAGCTGCCGTTTTCCCGGTGTGCAGTGGCTACGGGGCTGCCCAGCCTCCAGAGACCCAGGCCCTGTGGCCGTGGTGTGTCCCACTCAGGGAGGTCAGAGGCCACTCTGGCTCAAAGACCCCTGGCCACCTGGGCCCCAGGCACTGCCTGCCCACTGCTCCCTGGGGCTCCAGGGCAAACAGAAAAGCGCCGGCGACAGTGTTTATTTTCAAATGACATTTTTTAAGAAAAACAGCCTCCCCCAGTGCTTGACCCTGATCTGGAATGTGGAGCTGCAAACAGCTGTCCCCTCCCCAGACCCCGCTCAGCTCTCTGGTTGTGGGTAGGGGGCCGGGGGGACCCTGAGGGACACTGGCACTATGTGGTCAGGGCGCACGTCCGGGATCTGGGCTCTGTTCCTGGTTTCGCTGTGCCCCCAGCGGGACACTCACATCCCCCCCGCAACCAGGCCCAGCAGGGATGGCTTGTCTTGGCCAGCTGGACCAGTCACCCCAGCCTCGGAGTTCTTGGACATTTGCTCCCGTGTGCCTCTCACACGGGAGTCCCGTGCTTCCACCCCCACTGTGCTCCCATCCTGCATCCACCTTGGCCTGCGGCCTGCCGCAGCCTTCTCTGACCTCCGCCTTCTCTGAGCCCCCACCTCCAGGAAGCCCTCCAGGGAGCTCAGCCGGGTCTGCCCCGGGGGGCAGCTGCCCGCAGGGAGGGTCCAGGCCTTCTTGCCCACAGGCAGAGGCTGGATCTGTAGGTCCCACTGGAGAGTCCTTGGGGGAGCGCCCATGCTTCCTAGAGCCTGTCCCCCTGCCTTGTGCCTGTGGTCCTTGCTCCTCTCTGCGGGACCCCCACCCACAGCCTGGGGGCGAGTCAGCAGGCCATCTGGGTGGCAGGGAGTCAGGGGTGTGAGCTGAGGCTACCCCTGACTTGGCTACTTCCCCGTCCGGACCCTGGGGTGTCTCTGAGCTTCCTGGAGGAGGTCCTCACTCGCCCATTGCCAGGAAAGGTGCAGGGACAAGCACCCGGGCCCTCTCCCTGGCCTGTTGGCCCTCGGGCTACCCATGCACCTGTTGCTAGAGGGCCTCCCTCGGAGGGGACAGGTCTGGGGTCCCTGACAGGCCCTGGAGAGGGGAGGAGGCGCCAGGGCTCTGCCCCAGAAACCCCGTGGCTTCCTGTTTCGCAGGCCACAAAGCACTAAAGGCCACAGGTCCTGGGACATCAAAGGCCCTGGAAGCTCATTGTATTGAATTAAGTGTAAATGAAGCAGAGGCATGTGGCTTGCATTCCCCACAATTACGCCTGCTCTGGGGGGGCTCCCAGGCCCAGGATGGGCAGGAAGGGAGCTGGCCCCCAGGGAACAGCGAGTAGCCCACGCTGGGGCATAAAGCCGCCCCTCCAAGCGGACCCTGCTTTGGTCCCACCCCAAAGAGAGCAGACAGCCGGGCCCAGTGCCCTCGGGGTCCTGGATGGGCTCTGGACCCTTGCCTGTGTCCGAGAGCGGTGGCCAGGCTGAAGGGCACCGGTCCCCCAGATTCACCTACAGTGGAGCCCTGGGAGAGCCTTCCAGGCCCTCAGCCCCTACAGGGTGCTCTGAGGTGGGGATGTGCGTGGGGGGGGAGGCAGCCACACAGACCTGGCTGCCCACCCCCACCCCCCAGCCTCTCGGAGCGGGGAGGCCGGGGGGCCAGGGGGTTGCCACTGTCCACGGGCCCCTCGGCGACAGCTCCAGGAGGGAGGGAAGCATGGTGTGGGGGAGTGGGTCTGGGGCCCCGGGTGGGGGCGGAGAGTGAGGAGCCCCGAAGTCAGTGACCCTGGGGCTTATCTTCTTGGGTCTCTGCACACAGAGTCTCATCTGCAGAGTCGGCTGAGCAAACGCCAGGAGCCAAGGGTCGGGGAGATTCGATGGGCGGCCCCTGCACGGCCCCTGTCTTCCCACGTTGGCCAAGGCCTGTTTTCCCGGTCAAAAATCCAGCTCACTCCCCGCCCCCTTCGGGGCCCAATGTTCCAGGGGGCCCAGGGGTCCCAGCATCACGTACACACACACCGCCAGCACCCCCGGCCGGCTGAGGACCACTCCCTGCTCCCCCCTCTGGGACAGCTCTCCTCGCACGTTCCCTGCATCCTGGGGACACCTCTGTCCCCTTGGATCAGAGCCCCCTGTGTGGGCAGTGGGTTTTCTGTTATGCATCAGCTCGGTCCTGGCGGGGACAGCTGTCATCGTGTCATCCCGTCACGCCTCGGCTGGGCCAGGCATGACTCGGTTTACCTCAGGTCACCAAAGCCCCCCGCTTGGTCCACTTGGGGCAGGAGGGAGGGGAGGTGGGCGGGGGGGTGAGAGGGTGGGGAGGGAGGCTGGGCTGGAGGCAGAGCTGAGTGGCGCAGGGCAGGCAGGGGTGGGAAGGAGGGTCGGATTGGGGGTGGGGGAGGCGTCCTGAGCCCCGCTTGGCCCCTCCGAGCAGCTGCTTGGCTTATCCGGGCCCATTCTGCCGGGCGTGAACGTCCACCATAATCAATCATGGAGGGCTTAGCCCGGGGGCCGGGGCAGAGCTGCCAGCTCCAAGCGGCAGGGACAGCTGCTCTTCCAGAGGGTTCCCAGGGCCCGACCCACCAGACAGCAGCCTCGGCCCCTCCTCCGAGGGGCGCCCCCACGGAGGGCCCACACTGCAGGCACAGAGGGATCAGGCCCTGGCGTGGAGGGCGACGCGGAAGCTGGGGCGCCGCAGGAGGCCCCGGGCTCCGGCCTCTGCCCCTGCCCACCTCAGGGGCTCAGGACGCCCTGGACCCCAGTCTCTCTGCTGCAGCTGATGCAGACGAGGGCGCAGGGAGGGCCGGAGGCTGGCACGCAGCGGCCTGGGGTCGAAGGTCTTCGCCTCGCTGGGGAAGGCGGGAAGGGCTGACGGACGGGGACAGCTGCAGGCCCCGCTCCCCGCCGGACAGGGCGCCCCATCCATCACAGCCCACCCAGGCCCCAGGGCCATCCTGCGATTCCCCTAATCCCCGGCCCGGCTTCTTCCCAACACTCAGGGCTCGCGCGCATTTTCCGAATTCCCGGGCGCTGCTCCTTCCTCCTCAAATTCCTCGCCCCTCGCCCCATCCCGCCATGGGAAAAGGCCTCTACTGCCCCAACACATGCTCTTTCTCGGGCCGCGCGGGGGAGGAGCAGCTGGCCGGCTGGCAGCTGTGAGGCTGGGGGGTGCCAAGGAGGACAGCCCAGATTAGGGGGGCGTCATGGGAAAGCTCCAAGGGAATGCTACCCAGAGCCCCTCCTGCTGGCAGCCCCGTTACGCTCCCTCTGCGGAGAGGGGCAGATGGGGCCTCCAGCGGGGACCACTGCATCCCGCTGGCTGCGGGCTCTGCCAGGAATGTCCATCTGCCTGGGCTGGGTACCTGGCTCTGAGCGCGGGTACCAGCCCGGCCAGCCCCGACACCTGTTCCCCCGGACGTAGGATGGGCCCGGCTGACCCCAGCATACTGGCCAGCGGGCTCCACAGAGAGGGCCTAGGACGTGCCCGGGGAGGGAAGGGCTTCCCACAGGGGCTTCCTCCGGGAAAGGGCCGGAGCGTGGGCCTGATAGCAGGACAGGGGTGGGGCAGCCCCGGATGGGGTGGGGGCCACAGGGCAGGTCCCAGCGGGAGCTGGGACCCCTGGGTTCACCTTGATGTGTCCAGGAGGCCCAGAGGGCAGACTGTCCCCAAGCACAGCTGGAAGACTGAAAGGAGTAGCCAGTGTGCCCACAGGGTGATGGGCCATGTGGGCGGAGGGCAGGTCCCTGCTGATCCCTCGGGCTCTCTCTGCCTGCTGGGGAGCCTGGAGGGGCAGCGGACCATCCACCCTGGGCTCCTCTCAAACACGCCTGGGGCTTCCCAGGTCTTGGTCAGTCCAGAATGGGCCACACAGCCCTTTGGCACAGGATGGTGGCCCAGGTGCACTCAGATTGGAGGGCACCGTCAGTCGGCCCGCCCTGGGGCTTGAGCTGGTACT
Source organism: Enhydra lutris kenyoni (assembly GCF_002288905.1). NCBI lineage: Eukaryota > Metazoa > Chordata > Mammalia > Carnivora > Mustelidae > Enhydra > Enhydra lutris. The sequence continues at coordinate 1,504,229 of NW_019154106.1, read as the reverse complement.
CCCCAGAGCTGGTGGGCCTGGCCTCACCTGGTGCCAGCCCTTCCTTCTCCAGCTTCCCCTGGGCATCCTGCAGCAGGCAGCTCTCCTCCAGTGTTTCTGTCCTCTTTTCATGATAAAAATCAGAATTCTTGCCCTTATCGGCTGGCACGGAGCCCCAAAGTGCTGTGGTTCCAGCCGTCCACCTGAGTTGATGGACACCAGCCATGGCCTGGGCACGATGGCCCTCAGTGTGCCTCCCGCCATTGCCAAGCCTTCCCCATGCCGTGTGCTCAAGGGTCTTCTCCCCCTGCGCTTGTGAAATGGACAGTCCCCAAACTCGCCCTCGCTCCTTCTGCTGGCTGTGCACTCCCCAGGCCTGTCAGGCCCACCCGTGATTTTCCCGGAGGATGCGCTCCCCGTGTCCCCGGGAGACAGGTGGAGGTGCTCAGAGCCCCCAGGCCACATGCCCCACGTCTCACCCCAGCAGCCACAGCTGGGGCCCGGGTGCCCGCTCTGCGTGGCCCAGGGGTGGGCGCCAGAGGTCATGGGTGCTGGGATGGTGAGGGATCGGGGTGCGGGGAGTGGAGGCAGTTTCCTGCTGGGGCCGGGGCCCCGGACCGGGAGGGTAGGTGCTGAGGTCCTGAAGACTGGCCCGCGGGAGGATGCCTGCCTGCCCAGGGTCTCCGCTGGGGACGCTGCCTGGTGGGCTGGAATGGATGGTGGGACTCTGTGACCACATGTGCTCCTGAGCTCGCCCTCCCTGGGCCACCTCGCACAGTTTCTGTTTCTCTGTGGTCAAGGACACGTGACAGCATCAGCCACCCTCACCATCTGTAAGGGGCCAGTGCTGTGGCACCGAGCACATTCCCCTCACTTCCTGCCTCTTCAGGGGCCTTCATCTCCCAGAGCAGAAGCTCCCGGGACACGCCTGGCCTCCTTGGCCCTGACCCCAGTGGGCAGTTGGACGGGGAGGCAGCTCCAGGTCACAGAGGAGCCGCCCGAGACACAGAGAGGCCAGACGTTCTCCCCGAGGTCTCACAGCAAATATGTGGCAGAAGGGCCCCCACTGGGTGGACAGAGGGGGGACGTGGCACAGAGCCCCAAGTCCCCAAGACAGGTGACCGAGCCTGCCCTCGGACGGACGAGGCTCCAGCCCCGCCTCCTACCTGCCGGCCGGAGGCTTCACTGGGCAGCCCTGACAGCAAAGGGGGTTCACCTCCCAGCCTCTGGTTGTCATTAGCCGCTCCTGGGTGGGAGGGGCCCCCGCAGCCAGCGAGGGTTGGGGCTAGTGCAGGGCACCTGGGCCTCATTAGCCTCCAGTGCTGGGGTCCGCCCGCCCCCACCCCATCTAGCACGTTTGCCCTTCGCCAGAGCAGAGCGGAGCCCGGCTCTCCCCTCAGAGCCCAAGGAGCATTTGTGGAAGGCTTAGCACAGCGGCAGAATAGGCTGGAAGAATGGGGGTGGGGGCCAGATCCCAGTCCTTTCCCAACTCCGTGGGGCCTCTGTCTTTCACTACGGTGGCCTGGGTTATGCGGTCAAGGTCACCACCACTGCCCCATCCCTGACAGGTAGGAAAGTTTGGAGCATCTTTCCCGCCAGCCCCACCCTGGGACGGACCTCCTGGCTCTCCCCCAGATCCCCCACCCCCAGGAAGCCTCTAGCACACCATGGGGCCGGGGGGACCCTGGAGAAGTCGACCGTGGCCTGGCATCTCCGTGGAGTCCGTGATCCCAGCTCTGTCACCACAGGGGCCCCAAGGTCCCCAATGACCCCCTCCAGGTGCCTTCGAGGGAACACCTTCAGCTTAAGGGACTGACAGGGCCCATGTAGGAAGGGGTCGCCATCTGGGGTTGGGCCCCTGGCTTAAGCTGGAGTGAGGCTTCAGGTTCCGACCCCATGTGGAGCAGAGGTCTGGAGGGAAGAGGCTGAGGGCTGGGGTTGGGGGCAGACAGCAGGGCAGGACCCCGGGCCCTAGGCCAGCTGGAGGGCCCGTGGTGAAGGTTGCACATGCATCCCCATTCGGTCATCTGGGCGCTTGGGAAGGATCCTGTGGCCCTCCTGGCTGACCACAGGAATGTGCAAGATGGCTGCTGGGGAGAGGCAGGGGTGGGGTGGGGCGGGGTGGGCCTCTGAGTGGCTGACCTGAGTGATGGGAGCACATCCTGATCTCGGCGTCAGAACCTCCGTGTTTTTACCCACTGAGCAAATATACACTAAATGAGGCACAAATGAGCACGGCCAAAGGAACGGCCGATTCTGTCCTTTCTTCTTAATCCCCTTGGCTTAGGGTTTCCCCGGCCTGGACAGCCTGTCCGAGGGGAAGGCTGCCCAAGGGCACACGGGCATCCGTCCGGGGACATTCAGGCAGTGACCAATCCCTGGCCGCCCTGGCGTGCACCCTGTGCTGTGGGCCTTTTCCCAGCCGGCTGGCGTGGGAGCAGCCACTGTGGGTCCTTGAGTCTTGGTGAGATGGTGGAGGATGGACCAGGACGGAGACCGGCGCGCGGCCGTGTCTGTGCGGGACGGAGGAGTGTGGGCCAGGATGGAAGACATCTCTGCTGTCCCCTCGGCCAAGCCACAAAAGCAGCCCTCTCCCCCAAACTCCCAGCACCAACCAACCCGGAGACCACCCTGGGCCGGAGCCCAGCACGGCCACCACCGCGTCTTGGCCGTCCAGCTCAGGACAGGTCAGTCCCTATACATCTAGGCTGGAGCTAGTCCTTGAAGGGCCTCAGGGTCCAGCTGGGGCATCGGAGGACCAGTGAGGGCTCCTCTGCGTGCTCGGAGAAGACCACTAGAGCCGGCCGGGGCACCGTCCTAGAGGAAGGTGATGCCTCCCTTCGGCAACCATCACCCGAGGAGAGTCCCGGATTCCGGCTCTGGGCCGCAGGGTACCCAGACCCCACCTGCAGACGGCTGCCCTGGCAGGCTCGGGAGCCCCCGGCATCCTGCCGCGGCCCGGGGTGGAGCTTGCCTCCCACCGCACGCAGGAAATGTCCTCAATCCCACTTAACTTTGACCTCTTTCCTCCCATCCTGACTTCCCGGGAGATGGAGAGCAGAACCCGGCCCCTCCTGGAGGCTCCTTGAGTCCCGGAAGGGCGCCCTCCTCGCAGACGAGCAAGCAAGCCCCCAGCTCCCATGGGACAAGTAAGCTCCTGCCGTGGGTCCCGCTCGCAGCCTGACTGGCTTTGGGAAAAGCAGACCTCATCAGGAGGGAGCCCCTGCACCGCCCGCCCTCATCCCTGGCCCCAGCCCTATTGGGCTGGGAGCTGTGACCTAAGCAAGCAATCAGTGTGGGCTGAGAAACCGGGACCGGTCCACACACGGCTCCACCTGTCCTGCCCCCCACCCTCCAACCTGGTCTTGAGCTCAACGATGCATTTTTCTGGGACCTCCTCTGGATGCCATCCAGGTGACGGGGTGACGGGGTGACCATCCAGGTGACGGGTCTGCCGTCCCCTCACAGGAGAGCACAGAAGCCCAGAGAGGAAAGGGGTAGGGGGTTGGGGTCCACACTGGCCTGGATGGGGTCCTGCCCTCCTCGCCCCAAGGGGAGGGTCCTGGGGATGGGGCAGGGACGAGTGAGTGGCTCAGGTTTTCTAGAAGGTTCTTCCATATCTCTTGTGACTGAGTCACTCAATGCAGCTTCAGTGGGGCTGGGCTTCCTCTCGGCCGAGTGGGACAAGGCCCCCTTTACCGGGGCACCCACCTCTGGCCGTGAGCGGAGCACCTGCCCTGGACCCCAGCCCCGGGAGAAGGGCACTTAGCCAGTCCCGGAGACCACCATCTCCGCAGGCCCTGTCTCCTCCCTGCTCCCTGTGGGGCCCAAAGACGCCCCAGCCTCTTGGTGGGGCAGCCACAAGAGAAGAATGGGGCCCCAGGACCAGTGCCTCCAGACACGGTGCACACTACTTGCCACCCCATCCCACCGTTCTCTGAAATAATTTGTGGGTTCAAATTTTGCGTCTGCTGCTGCAGGGAACTCCTGCCTGCCCACCTGCCCGCTGCCCAGCCCAGGCCTGCTCCAGCCCACGGGGGAGCAGAGGGGCCCGCGGGCACACACGGGCGTTACAAAATGGCGGCCCGTCCGGCTTCCCTCGGCAAGAAGGAAAGATGCTGCTCTTTGGCCAAATGGGTACCGCTACCTCTCTGCAGCCCCTGCCCCGCTTCCACAGCTCTGTCTCCCCCAGGGAGCAGCCCCCAGCGCTCCCTGGGTCCACACGCCGGCACCTGGCCACAGGGACACTCTCGTGATGGAGCCCCTTCCCCAGGACCGATGGCCCGTCCTCCTTGCTCGTCCCCAGCACGCTTCCTCTTTTCCTTAATGTCCACATTGTCCCCATGAAGACCCTTCATCCTTCCCAAGTTCTCCCACCTGTCCTGCCTGCCTTGTCTGACCAGTAGCCTTCTCTCTGCCCTGTGGTTTCCACTCTTGGACTCCTCCGTGTCCTTGCTGGTCCCTCCTCCCACCGTGGCCAGAGGGTCGGCAGGTAACGCCGGTTCAGATGGACGTCGGGCCGTGCAGATATGGTGGCCCAGGGATGTTGCTGACCTGCTCCCAAGGAGGTCCCAGGATGGGGGGCGACGCAGGTAGGTGGGCGGGTGGGCCGGAGGGGGCAGGAGAGCTGGCTATTTCTCTGGGAACGGGCGCCACACCCAGGGGCAGCCAGAGCCTGCCCTGGGCCCAGGGAAGCTGTCTTGTTTGGAGCCAAGCAGGGCCATGTCTGGCCGGGGCAAGGAAGTGGCTGCCCCGTCTGGGCCTAAGCTTCGGGTCTGGCACGGAGTGCTGGTTGCTACGGGAACCACACACAGCTTGGACCTGGAGCCCACCATGTTGTCGTCCTGGGCAGATGTGCCAGGCCGCCCCCTTCCTGAGTCACCGTGGGGTCCCCACTGTGGCCCGAGGACCACCCCAGAGCCTCTTCACAGTCCTCAAGGAAGCCCGGTGGGACTGGATTGGGGGTCCTTGGAAATGTGGGGAGACTGGGGATCCAGAAACAATCCAGCTACCAGGCCAAGACGGCCAAGGCCTTACTTGAACCGGGCTTCCCATCCCAAGTCGTCCAGATCCAGCCTCGCGGGGCCACGGCCGCCCGCCGGGTTCCAGGGGGGCTGAGGATGCCCTGTCCCCGGGCTCTCCCACCTCTCTCTGCGGCCGGAGTGGGGCTGGCTGGAAGAGGAAGCAAGGCTGGAGGGGTGGGGAGGGGAGGGTGCCTCCGCAGGTTCACTCCCCGCTGGGAGTAGGGGAAGGCTAGAGGTGGACAGGAAGGGCTCACAGAGGGAGAAGGTTGGAGAGAAGGGGTCTCAGGGAGGGTGGCAGCCTGGTGGAGAGCATGCACGAGGGAAAATGGCCGTGCCCCTGGCATGCGGCGGGTCCTGGCCGGTCGTCCCTCCGGAGGCGTGCCACGGACTGCCTGGCCAGGCTCTGCTGTGTGTGGAGTTTGAAGAAAGTGCTGACCTGCCGAGCCCAGAAGCCAGGCGTGGAGGGGACAGGAAGGAACTTGCTGCCCACATAGGCATTACATTTCTAGGACACCACAGTCACCAAATCTGCCAGCTCTGTGCCCGGGGACGGGCTTGCCGGATCGCTCGGGCTGGGTTGTCGGTGTTTCCAGGGAGATGGCTGGGCACCCACCCTTGTCTGCTGTCCCTGTCCGGGTCCCTCCCCATCGCCTCCCCATGGCTTCCTCCAAAACCCTGGACAGCGGTGTGCCTCTCCCTTGGGATCAGGACGAGGAGGAAAGCAGAGGGAGCCGTCCGACCCCATGAGCCCCAGGGGCGCCTCCCAGGCACCCCTGCCTGCCGCCCTGCCTTCCCTCTGCTCTCCAGCTCTCAGGAGCCCCACACCCAAGGGAGGAAGGCTGGACCTCTGGGCTAACCAGCTCCCACCAGGCCCTGGACACCAAGGGCCATGCTGGGCAGTCCTGGGTGGTGCAAATCTGCAGGGAGGGGTCTCCGAGGAGCTGGGAGAGCGGCCCAGAGGCAAACCCCAAGGGTCTGTCCAGGAAGAGGGGGTTAGTGGGCAGCAGGGAGAGCTCTGTGTGTCCCCAGCTATCCTCTCTGGCCCCGGCTGGTCACTCTCTGAGAGTCACAGACAAGTGAGTGGGCCATGCCACAATGTGAGGTCAGTTTCCACAGGGCCAAGCTCAGGGGTCTGTTGGGGGTCCTAAGGGAGGAAAGGAGGAGGGCTTGGGAGGGGTCACGGGCCAGGGGCAGGCCGGGTCATCCAGAAATGCTGTGTGTGGCCGAGAGCTGGACCCCAGGGTGACTTCTTCCAGGTGCTACCTTGTGTGGGCCTGGAGAGGTCCCGGGGGGAAGAGGCTTGGACCCAAGTTTCAAAACCCCCCAGGAATGTGTGATGGGAGGCAGGGGGAGGGGCCCTAGGGCAGGAGGAGGACGCAGGACGCAGAGGGGCCGGCCAGGGCCCAGCAGTGTCGGGGACCCAGTCCTTTCTGCCAGGCTGGGGATGGGCAAAGGGCCACAGAGGCCCACAGGGCTCTGTGGGCTGGAAGGTGGACCAACCCGAGCTTGGGTGGGGGGTAAGATGGCTTGGGGGCTGTGCCCCATCCGTGGTGGGAAATCAAGAAAGGGTGTCCACAGGGCACGGGGTGTTCAGAGGGGAGGCGGGGCGGATCCTGCACGGGCAAGGATATACACCTGGGCCTGGCTGACGAGGAACCGAGCCAGCAGCACTCTGAGCCCGACTGCCTTTGGGGTGTAGGGTCCTGGGCTGGGGAGCTAGGGCAGCAGTGGCCGGGGGGCATAGCTCTGCCAGTGTGGGTGGGGCAGGGGTGAGCAGAGCCGGCGCGCAGCCCCCTGGTGGGCCGCCCCGCCCCCACCTCCGGCCCACTGCTGCCCGCCCCGGGCTTCTGGATTCCATCACGTGCCACAGCAATCTGGCTGAGACATAATGAGGCAGGCCGGGGTCAGCGGGGTGACCTCTCGTGGCCCCAATGTTTGGAAATCCCCAAATCAAAATGACCCGACAGACGAGCCCGACACAGGGCTTTCCGTGCAGGCTCCTTCAATTACCCAGCAGTGGGGGCGGGCGCGACCAGGCCCCTTAGATGACTGTCTCCCCCCAGACGGACGCGCTGTGAGGCCCCGGAACCGCCTGGGGCCCCAGGGTAGCCCCTGCCCGAGGATCCTTGAGGCTCCCTCATCCTGGGGCAGAGCTGAGCTCACTCCAGCAGACGTGAGCGGGGCTGGCACCAGACAAGGAATGGTGTAGGGCCGAGTCCCAGACACAGAAGGACCCCGTGTCCGTGCCGAGTTGCTAACTCGTGTTTGGGGAAGGGGTGCAGGCCACACAGCGTGTCCTCCCCCTCTTGGGTTCAGCCCCAACATCCTCGTCCCTCCCCGCCAGGTGTTATTTGGAAAAACAAAAACAAAAACACAAAAGAAACCTTTTCAAATTACATGCTGAAAACTTGAGCAGGAAAATTTAATGTCAGAAACCCATAATCTCTTTCCCAGAGATAAGACACAGCCCCAGGAGGAGCAGAGAACCGGATCCCTCCGGCCCAGGGAGTGGCCGCGGGCGGGGGAGGCGGCCAAAGCACAGGAGCCCAGGCTGGGGCTACCTCCACAGTGGGCGACCTGGAACTCCCCGGAAATGCCTGTCTCTGGCCCTCCCTTGGGGCGGACGGGCCTCTCTGGCATTGGGACCTGACATTTCTGCAGCTGGGGTGGCTCAGGTGTCCCCGTGATGCCGTGGCTTCTCCCTCAGACCCTAATTTAGGCCTCGAGGCTCCTGGCCTGCATGGCAGCGTGGCTCAGGTTGCCAACAGCTGACATGGGAAGGGCAGCTTGGTCATGGCCGCACACGACCTCTCCCAGCCGTGTCCCTCTCCCTCCTGGCCAGCAGCGCCGCCCTTCGGGAAGATGGTGCACGCACGTTTGTGCTTCCAGGCCGGTGTCCTGGGGGGCTCACCGCCTCCCACTGCCCCAGACCCTCCCCTGCTTCCAGATCAGCTCTCAGCCCTCCGGCGGCCAAACCTGGGAGTGGGCTTTGGACATTGCCAAGTGCGCGGCTCGGCCCCCGGCGCCTATATCGGCTCAGGGTTGGGGGAAGGTGAACAAAGTGTGCTTGCCTGGTTTCCTCCAGTGATGCAGATGGAACGTTCCTCAGGGGTCCCCAACAATCCCCACGGGAGCAAAGGCTCGGCCTCAGCTCTCAGAGAACAGCCAGACCCCGGGCCCCAGGCCTCCCCTGCCCCCGAGCAGCAGCCCCGCACGGGCCGGGCAGGCAACTCTGGAATGGCGGAGCCCCTTGGCTGCGTGGGGGCCAGACCCCAAGTGCTGGGACCGCATTCCAGGGCAGGGAGTGGTTAGAGGCACCTGGGATGCATGCGCCTGGCGTGGGGGCAGGGTCCCCCAGGCTACAGGCCACCAGCGGACGCCCTCTCTCAGCATGCGGCACTACTGCCCTCGTCAGGCAGCTGCCCCGCGGCTCTGTCCCAGTGACCCTCCCCAGCCCCACTCCACAGGATCCTGGGATCCTAACATGCCGAGGCGTGGGGGAGCTGGGGCAGGGTCCCAGGTCCCCCTACCTCTTAATGGAAGGAGATCCGGACTGGGGGCCATTTGTCCTGTGAACTGATGGCCCAAGGGCCCCCAGATCTGGGGTTTCCAGTGGCCTGAGCCCCACTCTTGACAAACCCCATGCTGGGGGACCCTGAACCCCGGGGGTTCCTTGTCACATCAGTCCAGATCCCACCCCTCCTGAGGTGTGCTGGCGTGGGGCCGGACGGCACAGGGGCAGGACAGGGGCACCCAGGTCCCCAGGCACGGCCGGAGCCAAGCCAGCCCACGAGCCTCTTCTCCCAAACTTGGCGGTGTCTCTGAAGCCGTCCCACCCCCTCGGGGGGGATGACCAGGAGTCAGGGGGCCCCTCTGTTGTGGGCTGTTTGCCGGCCCCTCCCGGCGTTGCCGTGGCGATGACATGGGGTGCGGCCCAGAGCCATACCTCAGAGGTGACTAAGTGCGCCATGCCGCTGTTATAGCGCCCGGCGCCCTCCAGGACCTCTCCCACCTTGGCCCCCAGCCCCCGGCCCCCGGCCCCCAGCAAGAATGTTCCATGAGCCCTGCGGGCAAGCATGTGGCCCGGCATGCCAGGCCGAGCGCGCCCAGCCGGCGCCTGCTCCCCTCCCGCCCGGCCGTCCTGCCGTCTGGGCTCTCTTCCCCGCGGCGGTCAGGGCCTGGCTTCCTGGTGCGAGAGGCTTCCTGCATTTCTATCTGGTCCATGCATGCGGACCCTCGGTGGCCACGGGCGCTCTTCCTGCCCCGCACTCCAGCCGCCCTGCACAGCACTCCACACTCGGTGGGTCCCCCGCCGTCTCTGACCCCCAGTTCTGGGGCGGCGGTGGGAGGACCCCAGAGCAGGGAGAATAACGCAGCAGAAAGGAGCCCGTGTCAGGACCCGGGGCTGGGGCCGCCCGGCACTGGGGTCTTGGGGTTACCAGAGGGTCCCCTTCCCACCCCCCTGCTCCTGGGGGCTCCAGAGAGCCCCGGCCAGCAGCCCCAGGGAAAGGCCGAGGTCAGGGGGCTCAGAAAAGGCCACTTGGGCAGGGGCCGTGTTGAGCGATGGGGACAGCTGTGCCCCGCCTCCCGAAGCTATTCCCGTCTTAGCGGGAGTCAGGGAGGGTGGCTCGCGGGCTTTCCGGCATCCAGGCGGGCAACACGATATTTCCAGATAAAGGGCATTCCTGGCGCCCCCCATCACTCTCCTCGGGCAGCTGTCGGCTCCACTTACCCCCTAAGCCCCACAGGAGGCCCAGAGCAGCTTTCCCATTCCGTCCTGGCCCAGGGGCCAAGGCGGATTTAGCCGGGGTGAGGCGGGGTACGGGGCAGGCAGGGGATGTTCTGGGAGGTGAGGACAGGCGAGATGGGAACAGCAGCTGGTTGTAATCCCACTGGGCCTCCTTCAGGACCAGCCCCACAGGGCCTCTTGCCCAGTTTTTATTCTTAGGGTACACCTCCTAGAATTCGGGCTGCCCGTCCTGGGGGCATGGGGACAAGCTCAGCGCAGTCATGCACCGGGTGGCCCCTGGTGCAGGGCAGACCTGGGGGGTGTGGGTCCCTGGGTCCTGGTACCAGGACTCTGGGGACACGTGGCCCAGAGCCTCAGTCAATCTGCCCACGGGACACTTAGCCACACCTGTACCCCAGCGCAAGGGGGGCAGTGGGCAGGGTCCTTTCCCAAAGCCCCTCAGGGCCCAGCCTGCGGGCAAGGTAGCCGGCCATCCCTCCTTCACACACCTCTCGCCCAGGAGCCCCGAGGGGTGGGAGGGAGAAGGTCACCATGGAAGACGCCATGTCTTCTCTGGGGCTGGAGAGGGGCACAGGAAGGAATCGGGTAACCATGGGCTTGTTTCCTTAAATGGGAAAAAGCCCCAGCAGCGGCGGGAAGCCTGTCTGGTTGCCGGGCCTCCTGAAGCCAGACAGGGGATCTGGAGGGTCCCCTGAAACCAGGGAGGAGAGCAGGGAGGGTCAGCAGGAGGCAGCACTCGGGGCTAGTGGGGGACCCCAGGGCAAGGATGAGATCGCTCAAGCTCCGAGCCAGCCCCTGACACCCTGGGAGCATGGAGTTCCTGAGCAAACTAGAAACGGCCCGGCGATGGGGTGGGTCAGCCGTGTGGCCCACCGACCTCGCCCTTGCCACCCCAGGGTCAGGGGCCAGCAGGAAGGGAGGTTTCTGTCCTCGGCCAGCAGAACCAATGGCGTCTCCAAGGATGTGGCGTGACTGGGGGCCCATGGGGCAGGGGCTGTGGGTTCACAGCCGGGTGTGTGGCGCCCACTTCCGGCACCGCCTCCCAGGTCTGGACAATCTCATGCGGGGTTAGACACCCCATGAACCTTCCCACACTATGGCTGTCTGACCCCCGTGGGCCCCGGCCTTGGGAGCTCCGCCACACCATGGCCAGGCAAGGGAGCTCAGCCCAGACCCACATGCCACGCCCCGCAGAGACACAGGACGTGGCAAGCCACGGAGTGGGGGTGACGGACATCCATAAGGACAAAGACCGGGCTGGCACTCGGGACCGGGACACTCGTGGGTGGAGAGCAGAGCCTGACATCGGGGGTTGGGGCTCCTGGGAGCAGGGCCCTCCGGCACCTCCCTGACTGGCTTTAGCGCTCCCACACTTCACACAAGGAAAGATGAGCCCACAGCCCAGGGCCTCACAAGCTTGAGGGGAGACCAGGACCTGGCTCCAGGAGCCCCTCTTTGCAAAGCCTCTGGGCCTCTTCTGTGCCCCAACATGCTGTTGGCAAGGGGACCCTGCCCACAGTGGGTGGCCATTGTCTGCCTGCTGTTAGGAGCTGGGGGCAGGAACCGGTGCCCAGGGGCCCCGGGGAGCCCTGCACGGCCCCCTGAACACAGGGAGGGCCCCTCACGTGCAGGGTCTCCATGTCCTGCCGTCAGATGGTGTTGCGGCCTCGGAGAGCAGGGCGGCCCTGGGAGGGCACAGTGGAGGGACCCCAAGGGGTGGCTGAGGCCCAGAGCACATGGCTCCGGCAGTGGTGGGTGCCTTTACAGAAGGCCCTTGCTCCCGGCCCGGCCGGCATCCCCAACCAGCCAGCGTGTGTTCCGGAGGCCTCTGATCTGGCCTTGAATGAGCACCCTTGCTTGTGGGTCCTCCTCGGTGCCCCTCCATGTCCTGGGGGCTTATCATCTAGACTCCCCCCAGACGGCCCTGAGCTGGGTGCTTTCGGGCTGTCACGCCAACAGTGCTCAGAACACGTTCTCGGTGGCGCTCTGGGCCTGCTGCTGGGGGTAGGGACCAGCTGGAAGGAGGGAGCCCCATCGTTATCAGTCAGGGCTGGCTCCCAGTTGAGAGAAGCCTGAGGGGCCACCCCAGCTCTGAGTGCTGGGGGCCGCACCTGACTCTGCCCACCGTCTGCACCTCCAGGCCCACTCCCCAAGGCTGTCCAGTGGGAAGGGGCTGCCCCGCCTCCTCTCTGGGCTGAGGCTGCCCGGCCGACCAGGCACACTTCCTGGTGAACAAGGCCGCGGCGGGCATGTGGGGTTCCGGGGTGCCAGGAGCGAGGCAGGAGCCCCAGAGCCACCCGTCCCTCAGGGCTCCCCGCACTAACTTGCTCACACAGGCGTGTGTGTGCACGCATGTGTGCACACGTGTGCACGCGCGCACCGGCGGGAAACACCGGCGTCTTCAGCGCCAGGCTCGCGCAGCCCCCTCTGGCAGCGGACGTGGGGTTTTATTAGTGCTACAAATCAGATATCACACAGTTGGGGGCTGACATGGTTTTTATAAGAATTATTTAGGGCCCTGGCCGCCGGTGAAGTCCCAGGGAGAACCTGCTGGGGAACATCCAGCTGCTTGGGCCGTCGGAATTCCCAACACTTCGTAAAGCGAAGGTATGAAAGGCCAGCACCTTGTTCTGTTTAAGGGGGCGCGTCCCCCCTGCCCTGGGCCCACTGCAAAGGCTTCTGGGAGGCACCTCCCCCGCGGCAGGGAGTGAAGGCCTGCAGCGGCCAGCGGAAGGGGCTGGGGGCCCCGCGAACACCCACCGGGGGGCACTGAGCCCCCTCAGTGTTCTCCCCAGCTCCCGTGGAGGATTTTCGAGCTTCCCCTCCCTGGTGGGCAGTGGGCGCAGGCCCGCCGGCAGACGCCGTCCGGCTCGCTCTGCACCAGCCGCCCCCGGCCTGTCCCTGGTGTCTGCCGCTCAGCCGCCCGGCCACCAGCTCAGGGGTGGGGGGATGGTCTTTGGGCTGCCCCCAGCACCGTAGGTAATGTCACAGGACCCAGATAGCTGTGCGGGGTCAAGGTGCCCCCGGCGCCTGGTAGAGCCTGCTAGCAGCCATCTCCCAGGCTCCTGCTTCGGGAGGAGTGAGCGCAGCCCAGCCCAGCCTCAGGCTCGCAGGGAACCCTCCTTGCTGGCCTCAGCTGAACTCCATGCTGGGGAGCTGTGGGGCGGGGGCTGGGTGGGAGAGCTTTCCTGTCACACGTCTCTCAGGGACAGGGGGTGGCAGAGATCCTGGTGTGTGTGTGGGGGCGGTTGGGATGAAATGCCCGCATGGTCCCGGGGGGGGGGGGGGGGGACACCACGGAGATGAAGGCCAGGGCTGGGACTCTGCACAGGGAAGGCCTTGAACATAGCCATGGGGCATGGGGGGCAGAGCCTGGGACTCCCCCTACAGAGCCCGGGCCCAGGCAGGGAGCGCACAGACATGCGGGCAGAGGCCTGGGGTCTCCCTCCCCCACCCACCCCTCCCCCTGCCCGGGGCCTTGAGCGGGAAGGGAAGCAAGGGAAGCAGCGGCCGGCCTCTCCTCATAACGTCAGGGCTCCAGCATCCATCCGAGGAGGCCGGGGCCAATCAAAGCCAGATGTGGGGGCAACACAAAAATGCTGATGATTTTGACTAGGAAAAGCCCTATTTACCGAGAAATAATGAAGTGATTTGGGGGATTGTGCTGGGATGACCTCAGTTGGGAAGGAGCAAACGCAGATGCTGAACCGGTCTCCCAGTGCTGGGGTTCCCGCCGGTGGGCGGGCAGTGGCTGCTGCTCCCTCTGGGCTGAGCCGGTGGAAGGAGGCCTCGCCCCTTAGCCCCCCAAGCCGTGCAGCCCCCGGGGCTGGCAATGGCCAGAAGAGGGCGCTCCCTGCAGTGTGGCTTGGGGTCGCCCCCGGAGGGAGGGTGTCCTGGAGTGGTGGGGCAGTAGGGCAGTGGGGAGAGGAGGGCTCCTTCTTTGCCCCGAAGGGACTTAGAGTCACCTGCACACAGGTGACCGGGGCTTAGCCCGGGGCCCCCCCGGACGTGTGGGGAGCAGCCCACACTGTACCAGCCGCCCCACACCTGGGCAAACAAGGATTCCGGAGCGTGAGGGCGGGGTGGTGTGCGAGGGGAGGGGAGCCCCAGGTGCAGCCACATGGGGCCTGGGGTCCCTGGGGCCAAAACCCTTCCCTGTGCCAGCCTCGCTGGAGGGGAGGCTCCCCACTCCCACACCCGGGCTCCTGCACCGCTGGCAGAGCCCAGGCCTCGGTGGCGGGGACAGCCGCACACATGGCCCAGTTCTGCACAGCGTCCACAGACGTTTAGGGACAGAGAAGCGTCCGGCTCGCCTGGAACACTCCGGGAAGAGCGCTCAGTCCTCCCCCGGGGGACACAGACACGCATGTCCCCCAAATTGCGGACCCAGAGCGGGAAGCAACCCCAGTGTCTGCCACAGAGAGTGGACCCACCCACGTGGACACACACCACGGAGCATTACGTGGCCATCCACAGCACATCCTGAGACGTGCCACGGCACGATGGACCCGGGGACACTGAGCCGACCACCGAGCCCGCGTGGGGCGGGTCCCGTGTGTGCAGTGCGCTGGGCGCAGGCCGGGCCGGAGAGACGGAGAGCAGAGCTGAGGCTGACAGGGGCGGGGCGGGGTGGGGGTGGCCATGGGCTGCTTTCTGGACGACACAAACATGTTTTTTAAAACGGATCACAGGGATAGAGACGCAGCTCTGTGAATGTGCTCAGACACCTCACGACATACTTGCAGGGGCGGCGGGGTATGCTAGCTATGTCTCCAGAAAGCCGCGTGAAGATAGGAGAGGACGTGCGAGCCTTGCCCTGCATGCCGGGAGGGAGGCCCCGGGTCAGGCGAGAGAGCGGGGCCCTGGGCCGGCGCTCCCCACCCAGCACCCACCCACGCCTCACCCAGCCCCCAGCCCCCAGCCCCCGGGCCGGGACACGGGCCGTCACGTCTGCCTCGGCGGGCTCACAGGGCTGGCCGTTCCCCAGTTATGCTCCTGCACAGACTAGCAGAATTTAGGGTCACATGAAAGCCAGGAAGTGGGGGGAGCCTGGTCACTCCAGACGTGCCTTCCAGGAGGCCCTGGGGCAGGGTGGGGGGTGGGGCAAGAGGAAGTGTGGCGTCCCTGGGCCTGGATCCTCTGCTTGGGGTGGGGGCCCATGGGGAGGGGGTGCACACGGGGGCCAGAAGGTGGGGAGCCCACCCAACAGGGGGGGTCTGGGCCATGGAAAGCTGTGTGGGCACTTTCCCAGCAGAGGGCCCCGTGGCCTGGTGTGTGGGTGGCGTGGGGACCCTGCCCCAGCTCCCCGCTGTTATCTGGAGTCAGAGACTTAAGCCCTGTGTTAGGAGCTGGGGAGACAGTGTGGCGCAGCCCCGGGGGAGGACTCGTCGGCCCTAGAAGAGGAAAACCAGCCGCTGATGGAGAGACTGCGGCCAGATGGTGTCCGCTCCGTCCTGATGGCCCTGGGCGGCTGGGCCTCACCTGCAGCTGCTGGGCCGGGGGGCGGAGGGGTCTGGCATGCGTTCCCGGGGGCCTGGGCACCCATCCGGCTGCAGCCATACTCATCCGCACACACCGGGAACTGGCAGAGCACGCGCCAGGCCCCAGGGCCCTTCCCGGCCCCAGCCCCCCTCAGCCTGCCCTGCCGGCCTCTGCCCGCTATAACCTGGCGTCCCTGGGTCTCTCACTCCCTCTTGCAAAGTAAACAGACCTCCCACATGGCGACACATGAACATCCCAGAAGATGGGGGGCTTGCGGGGGTGGGGGAAGCACTGGGGGCCCTCACTCTCTCCCTCGGCCCAGGGACTTCCCCCACAACCTGGGGCCCTGCCTGCTCCTCACGGGACCGTCCCCACAGGAAGGAGCACCCATGCCCATGGAGGTGTCCAGCCAAGGAGGGCCTGCTGGCCGCTCGTTTGCAGTGTGAGAGACACCCCACTCTAATCCCCAAGCAGAGACCTGGAGCTCGTCTTCCGCTGTGCAGAAGGGACACTGAGTCACGGCCAGGACACCCAAGGGGCTATTGTCACAGGCCGTCTCCCTCCTCAGCCTCCAGCCAGGGAGCAGCCTGGAGGGGGAGGGGTGTCCAGCCAGCTCCTCCCAGAGGCTCTGAGCCTGGGGGTGGGGTGGAGCAGCCCCCAGCTGCAGGCCCACTTCCTGGATTCCTGAGGACCTGCAAGGCAACCCCCACCGCTGCCCTCCCCTCCACCCTCATTCCCATGGGCCTGTCATGGGGCCCCAGGCAGGGAGGGGGCTCTGCCGGCCTGGAGCAAGGCGGGGAGTGTGCAGGGGAGACCAAGGACACAGCTGCTCTCCGGCCCCTTCTTCCTCCCCCGGCAGAAAGACGACCGTGCCTCTGGGGGTGGAGCGGGTGGGGGGACACGGGGGTCTCGGGGAGGCTGCAGAGCGGGGCGCCAATGGGGAGGCCAGCTGGTGGAGGCGCTGGGCCGTGTGTGGGGTGTGCATGGCGGCCCGCGCCGGACGTGCTCAGATGAACGATGGGATTCCTCTCCCAGCCTTGAGTTGGGGTCCTCAGGGCTGTGGGGCCCCATGAATTATTTCTCTAAGGAGAATACCGTTGACTCTGCTCTCCGGGCGCCTTCCGGACCTTCCCCATCACTTTAAATCAACGCTGAAAGGCGGCGTTTGCCCGGACCTTCACCCTCCAAGTGGAGGGAGCCGTGAGGCCCACGTGACGCCGCCGTCCCCGGTCTGGGTGTCCCTCAGGGCAGAGGGGGTCGCGGAGCCGGCCCCCACTTCCTGCTGCCCCTGCAAGGCCCCCGAGGAGGGAAGCAGTAGGGCTCTCCTCGGGTCATAGCAGCACCAGAGGATGCGGCTCCTGGGGGCTGGGGGCAACCGCGTCCTAGCTCAGGGGCCGTGTGGCCCACCAGGCTCAGAACCCCGGTGCTTTCTGGTTTGCTCCCAAGTCCCTAGGCCCAGCCGGTCTGCATGAAACCTGCACACAGACACACTCACACCGGCAATCCCAGCTCCGGCGGTCCCGTTCCCGCCACGCGTGCTCAGCGCACAGCACCCAGGGCTCACGGAGCACGACCACAGGGGCCTGTGGCACACAGAGCCACTGGCCAGCTTGGCCGCTGGCACATCTCACAGCCACAGCCCCTCGACGCACGCCCTGTGGGTCCTTCTAGACTGTCCACCCCAGGGTGCCGACGGCCACTGCCCATGCTGTCCCGTCCCCGGGGCCTTCAAGCAGGTGGTCCTTTCCACCTCGTCCCCCGTTTCCCGCCTCCTGTTAGGTTGGTCTGCTGAACACCGCTTCCTCTGGGTCCTGCCTTGGACCCCTCCGTGCTCGAGAGCCACTGGTGGTGCCCCCGGTCACTCAGTGGGACCGGCCCCTGCCCGTGGCCTTCGCCCTGCCCCTCCTCACAGGCCGCACAGGCGACTTCCTCACGAGACCCTGCTCGTGCCCCCCCCCCGGCCCCTCCCTGGCCTGAGGCTCCGAGGGCCAGACCGTGTCCCTGCAGGCCGGTGCCCTGTGTGCGGGGGGCGCTGGACAGAGGACACAGAGCCGGGGTTTTTGCTCCACACGTGGGACTTTACTGGGGCCGTCACAGGCCGAACCAGTCGGGCACGCCGCCGCGCCGGGGATCCTGCTGCTGCCGTTGCCGCTGCTCCTCCAGGAGCTTGTCTTGGATGTCGTCGCCGCTGGGGCTGCCGTCGGGGCTCTGCTTTTTCTCGGGAAACAGGTCGGGGAACGTGAAGGTCTGTCCGTGGGCCTGCCGGAAGACAAGTACTTGGGCTTGGACACCACACCGGCCCTGGGCCCCTCCTGCCCCAAGCCCCCAGGGATGGCCACGTGGCTGCATGTCCGGGGCACTGCCCCTGCCTGGAACGCAAACATGTTAGCCAGCCACTGGCTTTTATCTCCCAGCGGGAAGCCAGGACTCTGGACAATGCCCCTTTTCATCGGCATTATCTCTTTGTGGAGGGGTGTCTGCAGAGGCCTCGTTAAAAGCAGCCCAGCAAAGCGCCCATTCACGGGCGCGGGGGCAGCCCGATCGGACCGGGGGGCAGGAGCGAAGCACAGGAAAACACGGCACAAATCACGTCTGGTGCCGCGCTGAGACTTTTTCCATCCAAAATACCTACAGGCCTTTACCCACATTAAAGCCTACCCCTCCTCCTGGCTCGGAGCTCGGCAAATAAAACGCATATAACGTACAAAGAAATGTACATATGCGGCAGTCTATAAATCAAGACCGGCTTTGCAAATTAACTGGTTTTACGTCTTTCACTAAAAGTTCAGAATGTGCCAGTGTCGGCCAAGCCCCAGCCCAGACCCCCAGCACGTGTGCAGGGCACTGGCCCTCGCGGGCGCGGAGGAGGGGGGACCCCAGCCACAGTGAGGTGCCCTTTCAGCTCGCCTCAGCTCACGGAGCGGCCCCCCAAGATCAGGGCACGGGGGTGGGGGAGTGAGGGAGGGGGCGCACACCAGGGCAGCACTGTTTCCAGACGGGCAAAAACGCATGCAGGACGGCATCCGTATCTGGAAAATTTTAATAAGTAAAATCAGTAAAGTGCACTGGTTCTTGGAGACCCTTGTTTTGTAAAGAAATTTGGCTTTGGGCAGGCGGCCAAGTATGATCTGAAACAGCCCGCACGCCCCACCCGAGAGGGGAAGGTTTATAAATTCTGGTCGCATGGCGCGGCGTGCGGGCCGGAGTGCAGACGGTGGGGCCGTGTGCCCTCGGTAGCCGGCCGGGCGCAGGACGAGCTCACCCAGCTCAACGTGGCGCCTTCTTTCTTTTGTAAAACCCTGAGGGCGGCAGTTTCCACGCAGGCTGACTGCCCAGAACAGGGACTTACGTTTAACACATCGAGGTGATTGTGCTGGTTTTCTGAGGGTTGGGGGGGACCCGAAACGACATTTTAAAATATAAACACCAAGATGCCAGTTTGCAAGAGCTCTGGGAACACGGAGCCGGTGGGGGTTCTTCCCTTCTCACCAGAGTCCAGAGCCACTTGCGGGCGCCCTCTCTGGGGACCGTCACCTTGAGCTTTCCCAATGTGAACCCTCGACCCCCTTCACGGCGCAGAGAGAGTGTGTCAGCAGAACAGGCCGGGGAAAGAGCAGTGTGGGAACCGGCCCTGGGCCGACGCTCCCACACGCCCCCCGGGCCACCGCCTGAGCCCCAGAGAGCCTCGGCTGGCTGGTGACTTGCGGCGGGCCATGAGGGGGGGACACAGGTCCGCAGAGATGTGTATCAGGTTGTCGGGGGGAAACATGGGGCCCCCACCCCGCCGGACAGGCTCTTCCGCAGCAGTCAACTCAAAATAGATTCGGAAACTTAATTTGTGCTTGTGATTGACCCTCTGTGTGCTTTACAATTAGCTCTGTTTTTAGAAGCCCCAGAGCGGGGCCCACCGGGACACACTGGGAGAGGTCGGCCCCGGCAGAGGGGGGCAGAGAAGGGACCCCTTCAGGGGGCAAGGGCCTGAGCTTCTTGCTGGTCTGCAGGCCGGGCCGGGGTAGGCTGGGCCGGGGTGTGCAGGACTTGGGGGCAGGGGGCCCACCACGAATGTCGCCGTGGGCCGGCGGGAGCCCTGCCTAGTGGGGTCCCTGCCCCCCGCCGCGCTGCCTGGCTTCACGTGGGAAGAGAGGTGCGCCCCGTGGCAGCTGCGCCCACGGGCTCGGAGCGGGCTGAGGTGGGGCCCGGGGAAGAATGTGAGGGCTCGGCTGACTCAGAAGCCACTTGTAACCGCCACTGGCCCGCGGAGGGCCGGGTGGCAAGTGCCCGCGCAGGGGGTGTCCGCCCGCGCGCGTGACAGAGACAGATGGCCTGAATTCACACGCAGGACACAGGCGCCTTTATACGGCCAACGGGCGCTCTCCACCTGGGTTGGCTGCTTTTATGCACGGCAAATATCAGGCCCAATAATTACACGGGCTGTTTAGAACAACAACTGCGACTGTTTCTCAGAAAAGCTGCCACGCTAACCCGCTCTCCTAACAAGCGGCCTCCTCTCGCCCCGAGGAGGCCTGCCCTGGCAAGGTTTGCACAATAGCGCTACTGCCATCTAGCGGCCACGGCCGGCCGCCTCCCGCCGCAGGCTCACTGGAGCAGTCAACACCTGTATGGAAGAATCCAGAAGCCACCCCCCCACTGGGGGTTTCAAACAGTGGGGGCAGCGAATGCACCCTGGCAGCAGGGCCGTCCCTGGCAGGTTTGCACGCAGGTGGTGGGGGACAGGCCGTCTCCGGGAGGGCTCATCTGCTGAAGCTCATCTGGGGTCCCCGCAGAAGGATGGAGCCTAAGCAGGGGGCTCTGGGGCTGTGGGTCGGCCTCTCCCCTGGACGGAGATGGGCAGTGGACCCTCTCCCCATGTCCCAGGACAGGCAGGAGACACGGTCAAGGGAACCTGGCAGAATGTGCTGGAGCTCTACAACCCAGCCCAAAGGGAAGGGGGCTCAGCCAGGACCCCGGGACACCCGCAATGGGTCCAGCTCTAAGGTCCAAGCCATCAACTGCCTTCCCCGCCCCCGTCCTCCAGGGGCCTGTCCCTCTGAGGACACGCTCTCCAGAGCCAGGAGCTTTGGTTTCCGTCTAAGCCCAGACCCCCTGGGCCTGGGTGGGCCTGCCCAAGCCCACAGCACATTCGAAGTCCAAGGGCACGACACAGCGGGCCTGCGCCATCTCCTACCAGGGGCTGACTGTGCTCTGACCCCCAGCTCCGCCTGGGGCTTCGCTGGGATTAGGACTACGTGCAGGCTCTGCCCTGCGCCCGCCACAGGCCTTGAGCTCCTGCCTCTCAGGGCCTCCCTGGGCCCCAGGCGGGGGCCGCTGCACAAACACGTCCCCCCCGCACCAAGGTCACGGTGGTGGTCAGTCACGCCCGGCACCTGGGCCTCTGCCCGAAGCCCACTCACCAGCTGCACGTAGGCTACCTTGTAGTCGGGGCTCTTCACCCTGACGTTCCTGTGGTCCCTCTTCCTGTTGGAACCTGGGGGGGGTGGGGAGAGCACAACACACTGTACTCCGAGCACGAGACCGTCAGTCCAACTCATCCAGGAACCCACTTTCAGAAAGAGGCAAACACGTCAGACTTGGGTGGTCTCCCACAGATGGCAGTGGGTCCCACCCGAACGTGACCGGTTTGTGGGTCCAGAGTGGGCGTGAGGAGCCAGCGCCACCACTGTGGGTCTCTTCTCCCGAACGGGTCTAGAAGAAATCTGGAGACCCCTTTCTCCCATTTGTCAGCACAGTGACCCTACAACTCAGGGTGCAGTGGGGGGTCGGGGCCCACGGTAGAAGAGTGAGGGGGTCAGGGAACCAAGAAGAAAGCACTCTGCTGACCCTGCTTCCGAGGCAGTTGAGGGCAGAGCCCAGAGCAGGAGCGGGGCTGCCCACCCGAGCTCCAGCCCTGGCTCTGTCCCGTCGGCAGTGTGGGCCCGGGAAGCCACTGCAGCCCCGAGCACCTCGGTTCCCGGGCAAGAACCAGTCCCCCGCAGAGGCTGGGATGAGGCCTCCTGGGCTCACCCACCCCCACCGAGGGCAGCAGGGGCCTGGCACGCACCATGCTGCACCCTTGTCCGCACAGTGGCCACAGGCACGTTGTAGATACGCTCAAGGTAATTCCGGAGGTCCACCCTGGTCATCCTGGGATCGAGATGGAAAAGCAAGTCCCAGCCAGGCTGAGATGAACAGCAGCCATGTGACCCCACCCGGGGTCTCTCCCGTTCCCTGCATGCAAGTGGGGGAGGCCGCAGGGAGCCTCGTGCTCACTGGGGGCCAGGCTCCCGTGCAGAGCTCTCCCCAGGGAAGGGTCAGTGTGGGGGTGCCCCCGGCTGCCAGGAGCCCAGCCCACCAGGGCCAGTCTCGTGCACAGCTGCTCTCCCACCAGGCCCTTTCCTAAAAATGGTGGCTTTGGTGGCTTAGGCCCCCTCCTCCTTCCACCTGAAATGGCATTGCTGACATGGCCCTGCCCAGCCACCCCCAGCCCCTTGCACTGGGACAGTCACACCCTGAGGCTCTGCAGCAGGGCCCTGCAGCCTGGGGACAGGGTTCTGTGTCCCTCTGGCGCTGGGGCCTCAGTAAGGGAACCACCAGGAAAACTAGGCTTTTGGAAGCTGCAATTAACAGCTCTGAGAGCCTGGGGCCAGGCGCCCAGGAACAGCGGAGCTCCACGCAGTTAAAGAAGTGTGGGGCCTCCACGGGGCTCCCCCGCGGGGGGAGGGGCAGTGGTTGGGGGCAGCCGGGCCTCACCCGAGGCTCTGCAAACAGCAAACCCTTGGTCAGTATTTGCAGAGCAGCTCAGAGGGCCGCCTGTGGGGTTCACAGCGGGGAGAAGCCCCACAAACGAGCCAGGTTCTGACCCCGGCAGATCGAGGGGGCACTCCCCGTCCTGCATTCCTCAGGGGCTTACTCCATGGGGATCCGGAACTGCACGGTGTCTTCCGGCTGGGCCGTGCCGGGCCGCACCAGGCGAATGAAGAAGTTTGTTCGGAAGACGCGGAGCTGGGGGTTACCCAGCTGGTACAGAGGGTACCTGGGGGGGGGAATGCATCCGTGTCAGACACCGCACACAGGACCCCAGGGTCGCCCCTGGCGGACCTCCATTTGTTTACCCACCGCAGCAGCAGCAGCAGCAGGAAGCCAAGGGGGCAGCTCTCCACAGGCCAGCGCCCCAGGGTCCCCTCAAGGGGGTAGCTCTCCACAGGCCAGCGCCCCAGGGTCCCCTCGGTTCACTGCACGGTTCTGCCCAGCGTGGGCCCCAAGACTCGTGTGCCCACCAACGTGTGGGGCTGCGGCCCTTAGGAAAGGACTGTCCAGTGCCTCAAGCAATCGGCCTGCCGCGGGGCCGCAGCCCCAGTTCACCCCGCAGCGGGGCGGGCGTCACTTGCAGACTCTGCGTGGTGGGGAGAAGCACCCATCACCGGGACCTGTTAACCCCCACTCCCCCACCCTGAAGACCCCTCAGAGTGAGCAGAGGCCACTGGAGAGCAGTGAGAGGTCACCAC
This sequence comes from Enhydra lutris kenyoni, assembly GCF_002288905.1. Lineage (NCBI taxonomy): Eukaryota > Metazoa > Chordata > Mammalia > Carnivora > Mustelidae > Enhydra > Enhydra lutris. The sequence goes on along the minus strand of NW_019154106.1, from coordinate 1,481,493 downwards.
CCACGGCCACTGCCAAGTGCACTTGTGTGTCAAGTGCACTTGTGCTCTAGGCTCGCGACAGCACCACAGCCAGGGGAGGAGGGCGCCTTCGGTCTGCAGGGGGCCAGGCCTGGGGGTTTGGGCATGCAGGGACCCGGCGCCTTTGCGGGTCTCACCCGTAAGCCTGGGGGCCACTCTGCAGCCCTGCCCGTGGCCCCTGAGCTTGGTACGACCAGCACCCTGAAAGGGGAGCTCAGGGAGACCAAATTCTGTGCTGGTGAGGATGAGGAGGGCCAGGAGGTGAGAGGAACAGTGAGCCTCAGGGCTGAGCAGGCACCTGGGGCTCCGGGAGGCCAGGGCACCTGTAGGACGGAATGGTCACATGCCATCTGCCTGTGACCATGTCGCTTCGTGGCAGCTGCCCAGCAGGGTGGGCACTGGGGGAGGCTGGAAGGACAGCTGATGAAGGCTGCGGGCCTCGTCCTCTCCGGCCGGGGAACAAGAAGCCTGCCTTGTTTTACCCTCCACTGGAGTTAGGGCCAATGGCCGGCCACCCAAGGGCTCACTTATTCCCCCTGCTGACCAGCTGTGGCAATGCAGGGGGGCAGGGGCAGCCCTGGGGCAGCTGTGCGGGTAAGGACGCGGGGTCTCAGACCCCGCCTGGGGCTGGAGGGACGCCCAGGTGAGGGTCAGAGGCCTAAGGCGGGCAGGGCAGGACTCTCCCCTGGCGTCCAAGGCCTCCTCCTCCGGGCCCCCCACGCCCGGCCCGTACCGCCGGGGGCCCCCTGCCCCTCGGCCCGCTGGACCCTCCCGCGGATTCCCCAAGCCCGACCCTGCTCAAGGGCAGCTCCCGACTGCCCCGGCCTGCTCCCAGCACAGCGCTCTGGCGGGCTGCCGCCGGCCCTACCTCCCCGGGGCCCCGAGGGTGACTCACCCGCGCCCCCGCCCTCCCCCGCGCCCTCCCCCGCGCCCCTCCCGAGCCGCCCCGGCCGCCGCGTGGACACGCCGACCCGCGGCCAAGCCCGCTGCCCTGCCTGCTCCTCCGGCCCGCGCCCGCCCTCGGCACCTGCCGGCGCCCCCCCCCCGCCCCCCCCCCCCCCCCGCCCCCCCAGCCACCGCGCCCTCCCCCCCCCCCCAGGCCCGCGCCCCCGGCCACTCACAGCACATTCCGCGCCATCGCCGGTTTCCGGGCCGCGGACGGAAGGAGGGGCGCGCATGGCCTGCGTGGACCCATCACAGCGCCCCCTGGCTTCCGGGAGGGCCCGCGGCGCCCCGCCCACTGCCCCGCCCCGGCCCCGCCCCGAGCACCTGCCCCACAGCCCCGCCCCGTTAAGCCGGCCCCGCCCACTGGGTCGCTCCGCCCACGATCCTCCCATCCCCCCGCCTATTGCCTCGGCCCCGCCCCGCGCACCTGACCCACCGCCCCGCCCACTGCCTCGCCCACCGCCCCTCACTGCACACCTACCTCACCGCCCCGCCCACCGCACCTGCCGCACTCACTACACCTGTCTCATTCTGCCCCACCTTCCTGTCTCATCGCCCCCGACCCACGTCCCTACCCCCCTGCTCTTGCCCCACCCACTGTCCCTGCCCCCACGCACCTGGCCCCTACCTGGCCTGCCCATCTGAGCAGCACCGCTGACCTGCATGCCCTGTAAGAGCCCAGAATCTCTCATGCCTCTGGGTCTCTCCCAAGTCCCGCACACCCTTCCAGCGTCCAGAACCCATTTTGCCCAGTCCCCTCACTCTGCCCAGGTACCTCGCCTTGCCCGTTCCCTGCCCCTCACACCCCACCCATGCCCTGCGGCATCCCCTTAGTCCCGCATGTCCCCCCCCACACCCTTCTGCACCCCACACTACCCCATAGGCCATGCCCTGGTGCCCGCAGGAACTGTAGACCATGGCTAACCAGTCTTCCAGCTGCTGGCAGAGGTGGGAGGTGGGGAAGTGGGAAAGGGGTGGGTGCGTGGCCCTCATCTGAGGCCGGTCTCTCCACCTGGCCAGGGTGCTTTCATCCCTTCCCTGATCTGGGGCTCCAAGGCCCCTCACAGCGCTTCTGGGCAGCCCTGGGCCCCTCTTCCCATCCCCTGGGCACCCTTTGCCCTACAGCCTCCCATACAGTCCTTACTCAGGGGACGCCCGCTCTGTAGGGCACATCTGGGACCCAATGCCCCCTCCTCCCAACCTGCATGAAGACTTTTGGGGAGGCCCAGGTTGCGGCCTCCTCCTCCAGCCCGAGGCCCCACGCTTGACCCGTTTCCTGTGCATCGTGGCTTCTGGCCGTTCCTCGATCCCCTTAGCTGCCTCTCCCCCACCACAGTGGCCCGTTGACTCTGCACCAACAGCAACTTCAATGCTCTTCAGAGCCAGGAGGACATGAGGGGGGTGTCAGGCAATCTTCAGGGAGAGAATGGACCCCTAGGAATTAGGGAAAGGGTCTCACCTCTAGGGTCGGGGTGGATGGTGGGGAAGGCAGCAGGGAGGCTGAAGCTGATGGCTGCCCCAGGCTGAGAAAAGGAGAGACTGGGTTGTGGAGAGGGGCTGGAGTGCCCTCCTTCTCCCTGTGTTTGGCGTAAGTGGGTTCCCCTGGAATGAAGATACTAAAGATGAGGGGCAGGCACTGGGGATGGGTTAGCTGCGACAGCGGGTGTGGCCTGCCTGCTGGGGGAGGCCGGGAGAAGGCAGAAGGGCAGGCCCCCAGGCCCTGTGCAGGAAGAAGTCAGTGGAGAGGAAGCATGCTGAGTGGCAGGGAGAGTGAGGGAGCTGGATTATGGGGGTCCCCGGGGGCCAGGAGGCTTTTTTTTAGGAAGCGCTGTTTCACCTCCCAGGCATGTCATTGTTTGGGAAGGGCCTTTGGAGGTGTGGCTGGATGCTGGACTCAGATTTGCGTGTGGCTCAGTGGGGGACAGCTGTCAGTGGACTCGGTGTGGGTTGAGGGGGGCTGCTGCCCCTAGGAGAGGGGTCATGTCTGAATAGGGAGCTGAGGTCCTCATGGAGGGTGAGGGCAGGGATGGGGTCTCCACTGTGCCCTCGACACTCAGCCCCCACCTCTCTGATTCTCTGCGCACAGGGCTCCTCCCCAGCAGGCCTGGGGTTTCTAAGCGGAGGCTGCTGTCCGAGCCTAGGGCACCCGAGAGCCCTTCTCTCTTCCTCCTTCTCCGGTCTGATCAGATCCATGCTCCGATAACTTTTTATGTGTTTGTTTTCAATTGTTTTTAGTAGACATTGTTTTTAGAGCATTTTCAGGTTTACAGAAAAATTGCACACAAAGTACCCGGAAATTCTAGTGTCTACCTTCCTCTCCCCACCCGCTTCCCTACTGTTAACAGCCTTCACTAGCTGGTCTCTTTGTTACAATTGATGGGCCGAAACTGAGACATTGTTACTGACTGAAGTCTACCGTTGACCTTAGGATTCACTCTTGATGTTGGATGTTCTGTGAGTTTAGAGGAAAGTATAAGAACATGTATCCACTATCATGGGCTCATGCGGGGGCTCATGCGGGGGCTCATGCGGGGGCTCATGCGGAGTAGTTTCATGGCCCTAATCCCCTGTGTTCCTCTTGCTCACCCCACTCAGGCCCCAGCAACCACTGATCTCTCTGCTTTTGCCATCGTCTAGCCTTTTCCAGAAGGTCGCATTGTTGGAATCCCATAGGGTCTTGCCTTTTCTCATGGGTTTCTTTCGCTTAGTAAGATCCAATTAAGGCTCCTCCATGTCTTTCCATGGCTCGATAGCACATTTCTTTTTAGTATTGATAATACTTCCTTGTGTGGGTGGGTCACCATTCATCCGTCCACCTGCCGAAGGCCCACTTTGCTCCTTCCAGGTTCTGCCAATTCCGAGTAAAGCTGCTACAGACAGCTGTGTGCAGGCATTTGGGTGGACATGAATTTTCGACTCCTTTGGAGACACACTAAGGAGCACCCCTGCTAGATCGTATGGAAGAGTGCGTTTAGTTTTGCAAGGAAACGCCCAGCTGGCTTCCAGAGGTGCTGCCCTGTCCTGCATTCCCACCGGTGCTGAGAGAGCGTTCCTGCTGCTCTTTATTCATACCAGCATTTCATGGTGTCAGCGTTTTGGATGTTGGCTGTAGTGACAGGCGTGCAGGAATGTACTTCTTTTATCTTCGCATGCGTTTTCATTGGCCAACATCTGACACCCCCACCTGCCCCCCGCCATGTGCTGGTGCCAGGGAAGCCTCAGAAGTGATGGGAGCTCGCCCAGAGGAGGCGGAGCCCCCCGTGGGCAGATAAGGAGTGCGGCCAGGCAGGAGCCACCCTGTGAGGCCGGCTTATATGCTGAGCCTCCCATGCCAGGCTGGGGAGCTGGGGGTCCTTTCAGACAGCAGTGGGAGACCCTGGGCTGGAGGGAAAGGACGAGGTGAGCTTGGAGGTGACTTCAGACTGCAGACCAAAAGGGGAGGAGGTCGAAGAGAGGCCGCGTGTGCACTCACTCATTCACACACTCATTTATTTATTGTACCTCTATTGTCTGGGAACCTACTAAGTGTCCTTCCAGGAGTTGGTGACACAGCACTGCACGAAACTCTACATCAATAAAGTCGTTGCCTTCGTGGTCATGTCCCCCAAGTGAGACAAAGGCACTCAAGTAAACGAGCGAGATACATCAGATGCTCTTGGGAGATGTGTGCGGGGAAGAGTTGCAGGAGGTGGGAGGGGCCAGCATGTGCAAAGGCCTGGTGGTGGCACACGTAAGCCTTTGGCCCTCAGAGCCCCCTCATCACCTGAGTGAAGGCCACCTCATTCCTTGCCACCCCGTTTTCACGGAAGGGCTCCCCTGAGGATAGGAACTGTGGGTGGGAATGGGGTTGAGAAAGTTTCTGGAGGGAGGGTGCGGTTCCCTCCCCAGGAGTCCCCACACCTGCTCCGTGCCTGTGTCAGGGAGACCATCACCCCCAAAAGCATCGTTGGATCCTTGTAACCCCTTCTCTCATCTCTCCCTCCGCCTCTCCCCATGCCCAATCAAGCAACCAATGACCTGGTTAGCTTGCATTTTCTGGAGTTTTCTATAAATGGAAGCATGTAGCTTGTCCTCTTCTCTGTCTGGTTTCTTTCTCCCAGCGTAACTATTTTGGGACTCATCTGTGCCTTTGCATGCCTCAACCCTGCATTCCTTCTGACCTCCATGGTATGGACGGGCCGCAATTCGTTTACGCGTTCATCTGCTGATGGGCATTTGGGCTGTTTCCAGTTTTTGACGATTAAAAAAAAAGCTGCCATTTACATTCATGTGAAAGTCTTTGTGAGGACAAACATTTCCTTTTCTCGTGGGGAAATGCCTGGACGTAACGCCCACGTCACATGGCAGGTGTATGTTTCACTTTGTGAGAAAACAGATACCGCCGAGTGTATGGGTCAACGTTTCCACGGGTGATGTGAGGCCCCTCTCCATTCTGCCCGGCGTTTGTTATGTTTAAAGGGCTTTACAGTTTTAGCCATTCTCATGGAGTGGTATCCTGTGATGTTATCTTGCATTCCCACAGTGACAGAGCTGTGCCTCTAGTCACGGGCCTCAGCGCCATTCATCTGCCTTGTTTCGTGAGCTGCCCGTTCTGATCTTTGGCCCATTTTTAAAAGCTGGGTTATCTGCTTTCTTATTATTGAGTTGTGAGGGTTCTTTCTGTTTTCTGGATCAGCCCTTTATGAAATATGTGTTTTGCTAAGGTTTTCTCCCAGCTGATGTCTTAGGTTTTCCTTCTCTTCACAGTGAAATATAATGAAATTTGAAGAGCAAGTTTTAAACACTTTTGATGAATTTCAATCAGCCAGTCTTGTTGCGGCGGGGGATTGGGTTTGGTATTATGTCTGGGAAATCTTTGCCGATCCACATTCATTAAGATTTTCCCTTTGTTTTTATAGTTATTTAGGTCTACACTCCATTTTGAGTTAATTTTGTATTCAAATAACCCTCTTCTTCCTCCTCTTTCTTCCTTCTTGTAGGTGGATATCCACCTATTTTAGCATGATTTATTGGGAGAGCTATTATTTCTGCATATGTATGGGTCTATTTTATTTTCTCAATCTATTTGAAGATCTTTACACCAATAGTACCGTTTTGGTACTCTAGACTGATCCTAATTCTCAGAATGTTAGCCCGATTTCATGCATTTTCGGGGTTGTTTTGGTTAGTGTGGGTCCTTTGCATTTATAGAACAGCCTTGTAAATTTCTGCATAAAAGAACCTGCTGGGATTTTGGCTGGGACTGCATTAGATCCACGGGGTAAACTTAAGGAGACCTGGTGTCTTAACAGTGTTGAACCAGCCTCTGGTCCATGGAGACCACTCATCCCTCTCTTCATCCAGGTCTTTAACTTCTCAGCACCGTTTCGTATTTTCAAGATGTAGCTCTTCCACACCCTTTGTCTCATTTTTCCCTATTTCTTGATACTACTAGGAAGCGGTGTTTTTTAAATGTCGGTGTCTGATCACTCATTGCTATTTTGCAGAAGTATAACTGACTTTATAGGGCGACCTTGTGCCCTGAAACCTTGATAAACTCCCTTGTTAGTTCTTGTAGCTTTTCCTGTGGATTCCACTGGACTAGATGATCCAGTTGTCTGTGAAGAAAGCAGTTTTCCTTTCTCCTCTACAGTTTGTGTAACTTTTCTTGCCAAATTGCTCCGGCAAGAACCTCCGATACAATGGGAAAAGGAAGGGGTGAGCAGACATCACTGTCTTATCCCTGCCTTTAGCAAGAAAACTTTGTCTTTCACCATTTGATGGCGGGCGTTAGGTTGAGGGAGTTCCCTCTATTCCTGGTTTGCTAAGAAATTTTCTCTCTCTCTCTCTCTTTAAAATCAGGAATGGATGTGGAATTTTGTCCAGTGTTTCCTCTGCACCTATTGGGATGGCCCTACAACTTTCCTTTTTTAGTTTGTTAAAATGGTGAATTACTCTGATTGATTTTCGAACGTTATACAAACCCGACCTTCCTGGGATAAACCACACTTGGTATGTAATCCATTTCATACATTGCTGATTTCCACCTGCTGAAATTTTGTTTTTGCATTGGTGTTGGTGAGGGATAGCTGTCTGTAGTTTTCTTGTATTGTCTTTGGTTTTAGTATCAGGAGAATGCCGGCATCTTAGAATGAGTTGGAAAATCTTCCCTCCTCTTCAATTCTTTTAAAGAACTTGTACGTAACTGCTATTGTTCCTTCCTTAAATGTTTGGTAGAATCCAATAGCAAAGCCAACTTTCCTTGTGGGAAAGGCTTTAACTGCACTTTCAATTCTTTAATCCGTGCCGGGCTCCTTGGGTCATCCACTTCTTCTTGAGTCAGATTTGATCTCAAGAAACGTGTCCACGTCCTCTAACCTATCAGATTGATAGGCGTGAAGTTGCTTATAATATTTCCTTGTTGTTCTTTTATCTTTTAACATCTGTTCAAACTGTAGTGATGTCACCTTCCCCATTCCTGATTTTGACACTTCCTGTTCTCTCTCTCGTTCCTAATTAAATTGTTTAGTTTTGTCAATTTTTATGGATGTTCTCAAAAAACCAAGTTTTGATTTGATCTTTGGAGAGTTTTTTCTATTTTTTTTTCTGTTTTCTATTTCATTGACTTTCATTTGATCTCTGTTATTTCCTTTCTGATGCTTACTTTGGGTTTCATTTGCATTTATTTTTCAACTTTCCTGGAGGTGGGAGCTGAGGTCATTGACTCGAGACCTTTCTTACTTTCTATGACAGTCATGTGGTGGTATAAATATGGCCCTCAGGACTGCTTTAATGGCATTCCATGAGTTCCCTTAAGCTGCATTTTCATTTTCATTCAGTTGACAACACTTCCTAATTGCCTTTTTTATTTTCCTTTGACTCATGAATTATGTAGTAGTGTGTTATTTAGATTCCAAACATTTGAGAATTTTCCAAGGATCTTTCTGTTATTAATTTCTAGCTTAATGCCACTATGGTCAAAGAATATAATTTATGTGACTTGAATCCTTCTCAACTAATTAAGTTCTGTTTTATGGCCCAGAGCGTAGTCTGCACTGGTAAATGATGTGTATTTGAGAGGAGCATTCTATAAATGTCAAGCAAGTCAAGTTGGTTGGTAGTATTGTTCAAGTCTCCTATGTCCTTGCTGATTTTGTGCTTGCTTGTCTGATTAATTGTCTAGAGAGGGTGTTGAAATCTTTGACCAAGACCAAGGATTTGTCCGTCTCCTTTCAGTTCTCTTGGTTGTGGCTTCATGTAACTCTGTCATTCCTTATAACCAGTTGGTGTGTTTGTTTGTTAAAATGAGTTTCTTCCAACTGAGGGCTGCTGGAGGGGATTGTGGAGGGGGGCTGGGGTAACTGGGGGGTGGGCATTAAGGAGGGCACGTGATGGAATGAGCACCGGGTATGATATGCAACTGATGCATCACTGACCTCCATCTCTGAAACTAATAACACACTAGATGCTAATTGATTGAATTAAAATAAAATGAAATAAAATAAAATGAGTTTCTTGTAGGTAGCACAGAGTGAGGTCTTGCTTTTTAAATCCATTCTGACCATCTCTGCCTCTTAGTTGGGCTGTGTAGGCCATTTATGTTTAATGTACTTCTTGGTGCATTGGTGTGGTCGGCTGTGAGTTAATCATCTTGTTATTTGCTTTCCATTTGTTTCACCCATTCTTTCTAGTCCTTTCCTCTTCTTCCGCCTTCTTTTGGATTCATCAAGTCTTATTTCTTCCCTTTTATTTCTTCCATTGGCTTTTGAGCTGGGACTATTTGTTTTATTTTAGTGGTTGCTTTAGGGGTTTAAGTTTACAGTGTTAACTTATCACAGTTGGTTTTGATTGATTTTCTCCTCCTCATGGGTCACGTTCTCCTATTTCTTTGCCTGTTCGATCATTTTTGATCAGATGCCAGACATGATGAATTTTTCCTTGGTGGGAGTGGGGTATTTTATATTTCTACCAACCTTCTAGAGCTTTGTTCCAAGGGGCAGTTAAGTTACCCGGGCACAATTTGGTCCTTTCCGGTCTTCTCTTTCTGATTTGTAAGGCAGGTCTGGAGCAAGGGCTCCATTATTTATCTAGGGTTAATTATTCCTGTTACTGAGACAAGACATTTCTGAGTTCCCAATGCCTCATGAATTATTCACTTTTCCAGTCCGTTTGCTGGGCACAGACCCTCTTCCCACCCCTGTGTGAGCAGGAGGCATTGGTCTCTCCAATCCTTTCCAGTGGCTCTCTTCTTAGCCTCGGACAGTTTCTGTCCAGACCTGTGCCCTGCACCTTGCTGAATGCTGGAGGACACTTCTGCATGTCTCCAGTGTTCTCTCCCTGGGCACTCCATAGGTCCTCCTTCCTGAACCGAGGGCTGGAAACTCTCTCAAGAAAGCAAGCTGGGCAATCGTAGGACCCAACCTGACTGCTCCCCATCTCCCTGGGAACACTGGTATTCACTGCCTAATGTCCACACTCTTGAAAAACATTTTTTTTTTCCTTTTTGGGTTGTTTCAGACAGGAGGATACATTTGGCTCCTGTTACTCCATCCTGGCTAGAACTGGATGTCTGCCTTTTGATGAACACTTCTTGATATATAGAAACTCAACATTTCCAAGTAATGAAATTTACGGAACTTTTCCTTGACTTCCCTGATGCTTCCATTGCTTGTGAGCTTAGAAAAATTTCCCCAGATCGACATGCACCTACATTTCTCACTAGTTCTAGTTTTAATAATTTTTTTCATACTGAACTCTCTCATTCTCCTGACATGTATTTTGGTATTTGGCATGGAGTGAAAATCTCATTGCCTTGTCTTCTTCACATGCACATCTGATTCTCTCAACCTCCTTCATTCAGGATCTTACCAGCCCACTTGCACCAGTCAGGGTGCTTTCTGAAGCTTACGCGTATGTGGTATCGTGCTAATGGATACTGTAGGATTGGAAGAAATTTTACAGCCGTCAAGAGCAGAGCATGTGGAGTTGTCATTCACCATCTACAGTTGAGTAGATGCTTCATGGCTGCGTGACCTTGGGACTTGGTGTAACCCGTCGGAGCTTTGGTTGGCTCCTCTGGAGAGAGCAAGTGACGAGAATATTTGCCTCTTTGGTCTACTACGAACATTGCATGAGGCAAAGCAAAAGCAGTTTTTTCGGACCCTGGTCTGCAAGGAGCTCTCAGCACATATCAACTGTAATACCTTCACTTGAGAAATCTGCTCTTAATTTTCAATTTTTTCTTAGCTCTCCCTGGCTATTTTTCCTCCTCTATGAATTTGAGATTCATCTTGCCAATGACCTCCGCACTCCCTGGCTCACCCTTCTTTCCCAAGTAAATCCTGTTCGAATTTTGGTTGAAAACCTGGCAAACCTATACATCGATTTGGGAAAGAACTGATTTTTTATAAACTTCCTACTCAAGAACAAATTGTGTTTTTCTCTCTCTGTCTCTTGTGTTTTTTTCAAAGTTCATTTTTATGTTTCTCATTAAACTTTGTCCTTCTCTTCCTACAGACCCTGGACATTCCTAAGAAGGTTATTGCTGAGTATTTTATGCTCTTTGTTTGGTTTGGTTGTGTTTGAGAACCGTGTTTTTGTTCTAGTTTATCTTCTTGCTGGTCGTTGCTACAAAATAATAAAAAATGTCTATTTAAAATATGTATTTTGCATCTGGCTACTTTCCTGAGTTTTCTCATTTATTCTGAAAGCTCTTCCGTTGACTCTCTCGGGGCTCTGAGGAATGTGGTAGTTCGGTTTCCTCCTTTCCAGAAGTTATACATCTTATCTCCATTTAACATCTCTCTCATTGTCTTCAGCTTCCAGCCCAGGGTTGAAGACTAATGGTAAAAGCAGGCATCCTCGTTTGGGTCCTGTCTTGGACTGAAATGCCTTCGTGTTCCACCACCAAACGTAGATAAAGGAAGTGCTTATTTATAATTTCTATAGTTTCTCGAGCCTTTGTTTTGTTCTCAGAAATAAAGATTGAGTTTTGGCAAGTGCCCTGCCCCCGATGTTTAACAATTATGAACTATTTCAGATGCACCAGAAGGTATAAGTAAACATAGGAAGAACCTGCGTTTCCCCGCCCACCGCTTGGCTGAGAAATAGAGCATGAAGTGCCTTGTCTCAGAGCTCTGGGTCGCCCCTTCACAATAAGATCCCCTTCTCCTGCTGGAGGGGACTCTTCATCTGCCACGTGTGCTCCCCACAGCGAGGCACGGATAATTTGTCTTCATATTTTTAAACATGCTGTGTAAGCAAGTTTTTCCTTCTGCAGCTTACTTCCAAAGCTTGGCCAGGGCTTGCGTCGAGCAGTAGGTCCTGTCCATCTGCGCCTCTGCCAGGATTTACCTGGCTGCTGTACCCCGGGGAAAGGCTTGAACTCTCTGGGATTGCCCCCAGCGACCTGCGCCAGCAGAGGGACTGGCATGCCTCAAGGAGCGGAGCGGTGGGGCAAGCCGCCCCTGTGCGCCTTCTCCTGAGCGCCGGAGCCCACCGCCCCACCCCGAGCCCCGCGGGAGGCCTGCGACAAGTCTCAGAGCATCGACCTCTGCCTCCATGACCATGTTTCCACCATCACGCCACCGACACACGGGTGGCAAAGTGTCCTCTGTCGCTTGGGGCTTTGGAAGTGGCATGTGATCAAGGCTGATGCATTGTCTTTAATTGTCGTGCCCTTTCCTTCTTTTTTAATTTTCTTTTTGGGGGGTGTGGGGCTTTCAGGTCAGGGATGGTTTTGAAGAGTCTGAGCCAGATGTCTTGAAGGGGGGTCCCACAGCCAGATTTGTTGGGCGGTTTCTTCACGAATCGAATCGGGTTGAACTTTGGGCTATCTCCGAGGTGGTGGGTCTGCAGCGTGACCCCTTGCTGGGGGCTCCTGCCTGGCTAGCGTGCTGTCAGCCGCTTCTCCGTTTTCAAGGTGCTTTGAGCTTTACAAGTAATCGGCAGGGGTGCTCCGTTCACTGCCTGGAGAGGGGACTGGGAGCGCCGTTCAGGGCCGCACCATCATTTCCCCGCCTGTCCTGACCCTCGCCTCCCACCTCCCTTGGCTACGGCACCTGGGGCTGCAAAGGGGAGCCTTTCCAGCCCCATCCTCTCTCATCTGCACGCACAGCCGGCGTGCTCCCCGAAGCATGAGCCCCTCCTTCCCCAACCCACCTCTGTCCTTTGCCCCCCTCGTGTGTGTGGACTGGTGCTTCGTGGCTGTGTAAACGTGGTCTCCCGCTTCCCATACATTCACTGACCGTCCGGGCTCTTCTCTGTGAACTCCGTACCCCCTTTGCCCATTTTTCTCAACGGCTTGCCTTTCCCCTGATGGTGCCCCGAAGTTCCTTCTGTACACCCGACTGGCCAGCCCTGGCCTGCATCAGGGATGTGCTACAGATACCCACTCCAAACACTGGGCTTGCGGTCCACTGGGCTCATGGCATCTTTTGGTGCAGATGTGGGAAGAGACAGACAGAGTCCCTTGTCTGGAGCCCACGCGAGGCGGCTGAGCCCCCCCGCCCGCCCCTCTCCCTGTGCGGCCTCACCCTTTGTTCCCTGGGGCCCCTTCCTGCCGGCTCCTTGGCACTGCCTGAGTCCAGAGCCCCTGCACGAAGCCGAGGAGGACTTCAGAGCTCGCTTTCTTAGACCTTGTTTTCTAACCTGGAGAGATTCATGTTCTTAAAACATGCTTTACGCCCGTGGCATTTGTCAAAGTCTTGTCCTAGGCTTTGGAGCTTTCACACCTGGTTGAAGATACCACCCTGTTCCCACAGATTTCCGATGCTCTCCGCGGCCACTTCCTGAAGCTGGGAAGTTTCCCTTCTCAGGCTCAGTTCTTCAAACAGGAGCCGACTTTGGGACAATCGTGCGGAGGTAGTGCGTGGCGTCCCCTTATTTATTCTTAGAGTTGGTCCGTCCGCCCCTCAGCCCCCGCCGCCCGCCTGCCCCAGCACAGCCGGCGTGCCCATGGCCCTGCTCTCGGGGCTGTCCTCAGTGTCCGTGTCCACGCCCGTGTCACCCGGGAGCCGGCGTCTCCCCTCACACGGTCTGTGTTGTCCTCTCCTTCCCCGCGCATGTTAGGATCAGCGTGAATTTACACGCGCCCCTGTGGGAACGTGGTTGAGTTGCCCTGAATGCATAGATTAATTTAGGGAAAATGAACAGTTTTAAGACAGTACTGCTTTCTCTTAGGGAACATAAAACTGTCTCCAGGTATTGGTGCTTTTTAGATGGTTTCAATAAAGCGATTCTCTCATGCCTGGCCGTCCTGCACATGTTGGGCTGGATTTATCCTTATTATCGTACGTTTTTACATTTCTGTTGTAAATGGTATTTTTTTAAAATATTGTCCTCTAATTCTCAGCACTTCTATCCTACGCTCTCACGTACCTGCATGAAGTCTTGATTTTGAATAATTCAGAATATTGCAGATTTTCTTGCTCATTTTCTTTTCTTTCTTTCTTTCTTTCTTTTTTTTTTTTGTAGATAATCATTTGGTTGGGAATAGTGCCAATTTTTTAAGGCACAAGTAGGTAAGACAAAATACTTTTTTGCCCTTCTGTCTTTTTTTTCTTTTTTTAAGATTGTATTCGTTTATTTGCTATAGAGAGAGAGCATGAGAGGAAAGAGAGGGGCAGAGGGAGAATCTCAAACAGACCCAGCGCTGAGCCTGGAGCCTGGAGCCTGACACGGGGTTCGATCCCACGACCTGAGATCGTGACCCGAGACCACGAGTCAGACGCATCGGTCACTTGCTGCTCTAGAACCACCTAGAAGCACCTACGACTCCAGAACCCGGGGAGAGTGGATGACATCATCCAAAATAATTCCTTGCACTTCCAGCGGCTCAGCCTCTCGGGAACGAGACCCATCTGTTCCCGTCTCGCTCTTCCCCTCGAGTCAAGGCAGTGACGTCCTATTCCCCATGGAAACTGGCCAGCGGACACGGTTTTCAAGAACACCGTCACGAAGCGGTTTCTGACCTCTCCCCCGACCCAAACCCCGGGGCTCTTGCCCAGCCTCCTGGTGTCCACTGCAAGGTGCCAGGCGGGGCCCCAGGTGTGTTCGCGTTTCTAAACAGATGCTGATTACCTGCCACAGGGTGGGACTGGCCACAGAGGGCTGGCCTCGGGCTCCACGTGCTGGTCGCAGGCCGAGGCTGAGCCGCTCCTGGAAAGCTTCATGTGTGCTCCCTGTTTGCAGGAATGGCCTTCCACCAATGCCCGTCTCCCCCGCCGGACTGTCCGGTTCAAATCTGCTCCCATCCCTCCGGCCCTCCCGGCTGGTCAGCCATGCAGATGTGCTCTCCAAGCTCCCTCTGAGACCCCGGGCTTGTTCGTGTTCCCTGCGGCTGGCAGGTACCTCAGGAGCTCACCCCTGCAGTGGGTGGGGGGGTGCTGGCCCTCCTGACCCCATGCTGACAGGCACCCCAGGGCAGCCTCTCAGAACAAGACGGCAGGAGCAGGGGATGGAGAGGTGGGCTCCGTGGGTCCCACCCGATGCTCCCCTTGCATGCCCACGGCCAAGCTGGTCGGCTGTTAGAGTGTCTGTGTACAGGGGTGGTGTGTGGGGCTGGGCTGCACGTACTGGGGGGCACGTGTGTGCTGGCAAACTGGTGAGCCCCACGCAGGGTGTGCATTCATGTGGGGTGCGGATATGTGTGCTGGGCCGGGCTCACGCGTGTGCATGTGCTATCTGGGGGCTCGCGCTTGTTGCTGGGGTCCCCCCCCCACAGCAGACCGGGGGCACGCTCCCTCCTTCCCTGCAGTCCGTGGAGCCTTCCCGGAGGGGCGGCTCCAACTCTGGAAGCCTCGTCCGTGAATAGTCCGCTGTGCGAGGCTCTCTGTCTCCATCCAAGTTTTGTGATTTATATTTTCCATAATTCTGTTTGGTCAGGATTTTCACATTTATTACACAGCTGTGCACTGTGCTCTCTTACAATATAGACAGAGCGGTCTGTGTCTGCCGAGTCTGCCTCTTGACACGTGCTTTCCTGCTCCTTTCCTCTGGAGGCGAGAGGCCCCTCAGGCTGTGTGCGCCCCCTTGTTCTGGACCCTGCTTCTGCCCCCACATTTCCGGGGGACTCCTGTAAGCGCTCCTAGTGTGTTCCCGCTCCCCTCCCCTCAGACCCCTCCGAAGGCAAAGCTCTTCTGCCCCAAACTGGCTGCAGAGTGCACTCAGGCGCTGAGGGACCACTCTCGGGGGCAAAGACCTTGGCTGAGGTGCAGATCTGAGGGTCAGAGGGCCTTGCGGGTCGGGGGGCAGGCAGACGTGGAAGCCGCTGGCAGAGCCGGGCAGGGCGTCCCAGTCCCCTGGAGCCATGTGCCCTGACCCCCAAAGGGAGCCCCCAGTGTCCCTTGGGCCCCCAACCTGAGCTTCTATCCTCCCTAGCCCACGCGCTCAGCCTCTCCTCCAGTCCGTGCCCCACAGAGCCCCCGTCTGAGAGCCGGCACACACTTGGGAAGGGAGTCCGTCAGCTTTATTCACAGACCCCGGGATGTGGGGGGAGCCGGGACAGAGACGTTTGGTGGGGGAGCCTCCACCCCCAGGCTTGGGGGTCGGACACTGCCCCACGGGCTGCGCGGGCCAAGGGCCGCTGCCTCTGGGACCTTCTCTGGCTGTTTCACTTCCAGCGCCCGCCGACTTTGCCCTTGGCCGGGGCCCCGGCCTTCTTGCTACTGCAAATGGAAGCAAGTGGGTCGTCAGTGGCTGGGTGTCTGGGCCCCCAGCCCAGCCCCTCCTTGGCCCCCCGCACACCCCCAGTCCTGACAGCTCAGCCCACTCAGGCCACTATCGGGGCAAAATCTGGCTTCAAAGCCACAGGCACACGCTCCAAGCTCCAGTCACTCACCTGTACCTGGCCCCGCTGGGCCGGGGCGCCTTGTGCTGGGACAGTTAGTGTGGTTAGGGGAGGGACCAGAGGGCGCAGGACACGCTCCAACCCCTGCCAGGAGCGTGGGCTCCAGCGGCCCCACCTCGGGTGGACCCCAGGCCTGCCAGGGAAGCTGTCTCTACAGGTGGCTCTCATCGCCCCAGTGACTGTGGCCTGGAGAAAGCAGCCCAGGTCACAGCCTCCTGGGGCAGGAGAGGCTCTGGACAGTCAAGTGGCCCAGGGCCCTGACTCCTGGCCACCAGGCAGGGCCTGGCAGACTCAGGGCCTGGGAGGCGCCTCCGCCCCAGCCCTTCAGTCCCCTGTTAGAGCTGGACCATGGAGTGGGGAGGAGGTCAGCACCCTGCAGGGTGGCCGTCCTTAGGAGCCTGGTCCTGTCTGTCTGAGGCCCTCTGTACACCAGGGAGCCAGGAGGCACCTGGGCGCTGGGTCAGGGTCCCGCGGGTGGGGAATAGGGTGTGTGGGCTCCAGAACCGACCCTGTGGAATGACTTCTGGCTGGTGGAGGCCATGCAGTTCCCAAGGCTGGCTTCGGGAGAAGCCCTGGCACCCGTGGCCGTGCCCGTGGCCCGAGTCCTGCAGGGGTCAGCCTGAGAACACTTCCACACATGCACACACGCATGCACACGCATGCACACGTGCTGGCACACATGTGCACACACCCGGAAGGGCTCTCACAGGGCCCATGTCCACTGCACACAACAGAGCCCAGGGAGGAGGGGGTCACCTTCACCCGTCCCCCCGGCTGGAGAAGTACAGCTCCGGGAGCAGGAAGTGGGCAGGGGCAGGGGAGGAGGGAGGGGAAACCCCAGTCCAAGCAGTCCTGGGGACACTGCCCTGTGTGGGGTGGGAACCGGCCCTGTGACCAGGCTGGGAGGCAGCATCCCCGAGTGGGTGAGGCGGGAGCACAGGCCCTTGGTCACAAGCAAGGTGCGGGCCTCTGTAGGCCCCTCCCAGCCGCTGTGCTGTCATGGAGCCCGCAGACCCCGGGGTGACCTTAGAGACAGAGGTTTCACGTCCCGAGGAGCCAGAGGCTCCCCCAGGGCTGCAGGGAGACCCGTGACAGAGCCCAGCCTCCTGACGGCCCAGACCAGCTCACCGCTGAGGGGACATCTGGGAACCCTGTCTGGCTTTGCCAGGCCACGGGGGAGCTGGCCTGGGGTCGCCCACGTCCTCAAGGTCGGCCTCCTCCTAGGCTCTGGGGGTGAGGAGGGGGCAGATGGAGGCTGCCGGTCCAGGGCCGTGGGGCCCGGACCCGCGGCCTCCCTCAGCCGCTGGTTAGTCTTGTTACTGCTCTGTGGAGGGCCGGCTGCCCCTGGGACTGGCCGAGATCGTGGGGCCCAGGGGCAGGCAGCGGCGGCCAGCCCCAAGGGGCCATGTGCCCGACACAGAACCCCTGAGGGCTACTCACTGCTTCTGGGCCTGATCGATGCGGCTCCTGAGGTTGATGATCTGCGGACAACACGGCGACTTACCTGGCGGGTCGGGGCAGGGCCAGGCCGGCTGTGGTTGGCGTGCCCTCCTTCAGCGGAGCCCGGCCGCCTCGCCTGGGCCACTCGCTCCTTTACTGTGTCCTGGCTCCTCTGGGTGGGAGACTCCAGCCCTCGGCCCTGGGGACGCTTGCCTCTGACTTACTTTGGGTGGCCCACGCCGGAGCCCTGGGCCAAGACACTCAGCAGCCCTGGAGCCGGCCACTTACCTGCAGCGGGTGGGGCGCGGGCGGGGGCTGGGCTGGCAGGGCCCTGGGGCTGGCGGCTGCGAGAGACCAGCCCTGTGGCCCCCTGGCTCCACCGCCCAACGGCTCCCTCCTCCCCACGGCCTGGCAGAGAGGCTCGGGGGAAGGCAAGGCCCTTCTCCACCTGTCAGCGAGGGCCGCAGTTTCAGGGGAGGAGTGGGGGCAGGAGGCCGGCCCCCGTAGTCTCCGTGCCCGCCGCCACCATCCGCAACGAACTGGCTTTGCCATGCGGGAGGCTCACTGCGCAGTGCACACCACGAGCCTGGTCCAAGGTGGGCTCTGGCTACTTACAACTTGGCCAGCATCTCCACTCTGGCCCGCATGTTCACGATCTAGAAAGACCGAGATTGTTAACGGGCTGGGCGGCGGGCTGAGGCTCCAGGGCCTTGCTGTGTTCTGGGCTAACCTAGGCCTGGGCCCTCGTGGCCCTTCCAGCCCCCCCGGGGACCCTCCATGGGTCGCGTACACGTGTGTCAGGAGGCAGTGCGTCCCTGACTCCACCCCGTGGACCCTCATCTGCCCGCCAGCCCTCCCAGGGAACCATGGGGAGAGGGCAGTGCTGAGGCCAGCACGACGGTCCTCCCCCTGGTAGAGGTGAGCAAACCACAGGAGAAGACCCACTGCCCTAGGGCATGGCTCCTGTGACAGGAGTCACCAGTCACTGCGCACCCTCTATCTTGGTGGCCTTGGTAAGGATGGCCACAGGAGACGCCTCTCGGGTATGAACTGTCTTCCCCCAGGGACCCAAGAGGACACTAAGGGGCAGGGGCAGGGGCTGTGCCTGTGATGGGGAAGCTGGAGGTGTCTGCGTTTGCTCTGAGCAGGTTGGTTCCCAGGACATCTCCTGCTCCCCAGGCCCCGCAGGGCCTCCAAGGGGACGCTTTCTGAACAGGACTGCCGTTCTGAGCTGTGTGCCCCTCCCAGGAAACTCTAGGCAGCCACCCCTGAGATGATCCAGCCCCAGACCCTTTTCCAAGCTGCCGGACGGGGGCCTGAGGAGGTGACCGCTCAGGGACCGAGGCTGGGTCCCCCAGGGGCTCTAGGAAGCCGATGTCTCCGCGGGCACGGCTGGGATCTCACTTTACAGAGAAGCCGCATCCAAGAAACCTACTGGCACAGCCGGCGGGGGCTTTCTGCAAGCCCCTGGCCATTCAGAAACTGGACCGCGAGGCTGCTCGGCCTCTGCTCTCTCCAGCGGCCCTCAGAGCAGGGCCAGTTGCTCGGGGGCACGGAGGCGGGCTCAGAGGGCGCCCCCGACCCGGTCCCTGGCTTCTCAGGCGGAGGCGGTGGGGACTTGTGGGGGCGGCCGAGCTGCGAGGTGTCCGCACTCACGTCATACTTCTGGCGCTTCAGCTTCTCCCCAAACTCGAACTTGTCGGTCTCCAGTTGGTAGAGGGTGTCCCAGAGCTCCTTGGCCTTGTCCCTGCGAGGGGCGAAGGTGCGTCTGGGCCGGGCAGGCAGGGAAAGCGGGGCCCAGCCACCCCCACCCCTCGCTGCGGAGAACCAGGACGGCCTCCGGGACCCCCCCCCCCCCCCCCCCGGCTGGGTCTACCTCAGCTTGTCCTCGCTGAGGTGGTCGATGTTGAGCGGCTTACGCCTCTCGGCCAGCACCTTCTTCTTCATCTCCCGCGCTGTCTGCTTCTTGCCTCTCTTCTGGTCGGCCTGTGGGGCACGGCAGAGGGGCCCGGCCTCAGGAGGGCCCCCTCCACCCACCGCACACGGCTGGGCGGTGGGCGCGGCGGGGGCGGGGCTCACCTTGGCCAGGTAACTGCTGTAGTTGGCGCCCATGGAGGACAGGGCCTTCTTCTTCTTCAGGTCGTCCTCCGCCCTCCGCTTGGCGTCCTCCTCCTCCCTGCGAGCTTTCTCCTCCTGCGGGGACCCCAGCCCGCGGGCCTCAGTGCCCGGCGGGGCCTCTCTGGCGCCGCCCCCTGCCCCCCACCACGGGGCAGGCATCGAGGACCCACCCTGGGACCGGCACTGTCCGCAGGTTCTGCAGGACGTGGGGAACTTAGCCGGGCCCCCCCGGGTCCCAGGCTCGTGTCAGGGGGACGCTCGGGAGGACAGGGAACCTGTCGGGCCAGGGGTGCGGGCCGGGCCTCACCGCCAGCCTGTTCTGACGCTCCCGCTCCTTCTCGGCGCGGATCCTCTGCTGCTCCGCTCGCTCTGCGCGGCGCTTCTCCTATGGCCAGACGAGCAGGTGGGCCCGGCCCTACCGGCCAGTGTCCGGGCGGCCCCGCCGCCACCTGCCGCCACCCCCCCCACCCCAGGACTCACAATTCTCTCCTTGAGGGCGATCAGCTCCTCCTCCTCCTTCTTCCGCGCCTCAAAGTGGCTGTCGATGAGAGCCTGCAGCTCCATGAGGTCCTTGTTCTGACGCTTCTTCTGGATGTCCTGTGGGTGGAAGGGGCCCCTTCTCTCACACCCCACCCTGCCTGGGCCACCGTGCGGCAGGCGGTCCCTTCCTGGGCCCCGGTGGGGACGCCCTCCCTCCTCTGGCCACCATGAAAGCTGAGGGTGACAAGGAACCCTTTGCCCTTGCCACATCCCCATGGCCACTGCGCTCCTGAGGGCCAGAGGCTGCCGGATCCCTTAGCTCCAGGGTAGGAATGGTACCCTCCCCGCGGGTGAGTCCAGGCCCTGCAGAGCTCTGAGGTCATCAGCACCCTGGGAAGGACTGGCTCTGACTTGGCTCTGTTGTCATCCCCAGAGATGCTCTGCATAGGCCAGACAGAAGGAAACTGGTGAATGAGGTAGTTTGTTGGGTGATGGATGGATGGATGGGTGGGTGGATGGATGGGTGGGTGGGTGGATGGACGGATGGATGGATGGATGATGGATGGATGGATGGATGATGGATGGATGGATGGACGGATGGATGTGTGGATGGATGGATGGA
>NW_019154106.1:1430158-1460643 GCF_002288905.1 Enhydra lutris kenyoni | reverse complement strand
TGGACGGATGGATGGACGGATGGATGTGTGGATGGATGGATGGATGGGTGGATGGATGGATGGATGAAGAAGAGGATGGACGGATGGATAATACATGAAAAAGAGGATGGACAGATGGATGGATGGGTGGATGGATGGATGATGGGTGCGTAGGTGGGTGGGAGAGGAGGGAAGACGGGTGTCTGACACTGTGGGTGTTTCCTCTGGTCCAGAAATAAATTAAGGCAGAATGGCCTGCAACCAGAAGGGCTAGCTCTGTCTGCTTGGGAGCAAAGGACCTTCACGGGTCTGGAGGCTGAAGGCTAGGCCTCAGTGGGTGTAGGCCGTGTGGATCCAGGTCCCATAAACTTACATCGAAGTCTACTTTCTCCCCTTCCGGGATCTTAGGAGCAGTGAGTCTGGAAGAAGAGAGAGGCTCACGAGCGGGGGCAGGTGGAGACGCTACCAGGGAGCTGGTCGTCCTGCCCTTCCCCTGGGGCCCCCAGCTGAGGACCCACTGCCTGACCTTTATTCTGGTCAGATGTATAACCCACGGTCCCCAGAGCGGCCTGACCCCTTTGAGGGCGTTTCAGTCTCTTCACGTCCCTCCATTTAGCCAGCGTCTGGACATCAAGAGGGCCGTTTCACCCCCGGCCTGTGCAGGAAGGGCCCTGTCGCTTTCTTTCTCAAACAAAGAAAGAAACACAGCCAGGACAGGCCAGAGGCAGCCTGGTCACTGCAGGCCCCGAGGGGTGTGGGGCTCTGTGGTCCGGAACGGCTGTCTTGACCCTTCCCGGGTCTCTGACCCCTCTTGAATCTTTCCTTCTGGGGACCCAAAGGAGGGGGGCTGGGCAGAAGGCAGTTTGGGGAAGAAACGAGACCCTGGGACCCGGCCGGCTGTAACCCGCCATCAGCCCCGGGCGCGGCCCCCGTGCATTCCAGATGGAGCAAAGAGTTAAAACAACAACACGGTTTTTCAAAACGAGCCACAGAAGGACGTGGAACTGAATATGGACCCAAATGCTGGCACAGGAGAGGCTTTCCTAAGCTCAGAAGCCCCAGAAGGTCCCGCTAGGGGAAAGATAGCCAGACGACTCCACGCAAATGAAAAACTTATGTATGTGAAAAAAAAAAAGCAAAAATTGAAAGGGGAAAAAAAACCCCAACCCAGACTAGAAAAATATTTTCAGCTAGCACAGAGAAGACTTATATCCTTGTGCACGCCGATGGCTGAAAACTCGTGGAGACGTCTGTGCAGAGAGATAAATGGGCAGGAGGCCGCACAGCCAAGTCTCGGGAAGAAAGGCAGCCAGTGAGCAGGCGCGCGGGAGGCGCTCCCGGAGCCCTCGGAGGTGCGCGAACAGAGCGGCCCTGAGAGACCCCCCTCATCCATCAGTGTCCCCAGGCCGGGCGGCGGCGGCGCGGGGCACAGACCCGCTCACGTCCGCGGCGGAGCCCGCCCTGGCACGGCCCCCGTGGAGAGCAATTTGGCAGAGAGCGCCAGGAGCCTGAAGAACGCTCGCACTCTTTGACCCAGTAATTCCAGTTCTGGGAACACGGCCTAGGGAAATAACCCGAAAGACGGAAAATGCTTTCCACCCGGCGTTATTTATGATAGTAAAATATTGGGGGAAGCTTTAATGTCCTGCAGAAGACGGACGGTTAGAAAAATTATGGTTTGTCCAATTCATGGAATATTATGTGGCCATTCAAAATATTTAAGAAGACTATGTAAAAACACGGAAAAATACTTATGAATAGTGCTAAATTTTAAAAAAGCAGAATGGAAGGTTGTATAGACAGCGCGATGTTTGAAAAACAGCTCAGAGTTTAAATCTTTTTTTCCGAGCCCGACGCACGGAAAGAGTGCGTAAAATTCCTCCCCGGGCCTTCCCGCAGTCTGGCTGGCGGGCTGGGAGAGTTATAGACGATTTTTTTTTTTCTTCATTGGACTTTTACGTATTTTCCAAATTTTCTTTAATGAGGTGTTTTATTTTCATAATGAAAACACAAACATTTTTTTAAAACTAGAAAATATCTGGGACCCAGCAGCGTTATTCAACATTGCTGAAAAATAAAGTGCAGGGGACGGGAGCGTGCTGGCCGAACCCTGGGCTTGCCGCGGGGCCCACGGACCCCCGAGGGCACCCCGGGTCTGGCCAGACCGTGCAGAGCGCAGGCGGGACACTCTGCGGGGCGAGGGCGTGAATCACACATCGTGTGCCCCCCAAGTGCTTGCCCAACACTAGACGTCAGAATCGATGGGTTAAAAAACAAAATCCCTGAAATCTTCACAAGTGGGTAAAATGAGGGAAAGGCCCCCCCAGATGAGGAGGACGGCGCCCGGAGGCCCCGGGGCCGTGAAAGATGGCAGGTCCGCCGTGGTTCTGCTCTGAAGGGGCCACGGGAGCGAGACCCTCCCTCCCGCTGCCTCTCATGGCTGCCTCTAAGCTAGGACTTGGGGGCACCTCGTGGCAGGCCAGCAGCCGCAGGGGCAAGGGAGCCCCGTTCTCTCTACCCTGTCTCCCCCAGCTCCCTGCCCTCCCCTGTCCTCCCTGGGACCCCGCCTCCTCCCTCAGGGAGTCCTCCTTGCCCACACCCGGAGGGCAGGGCACAGCCACACCCTGCCGGGCCCCCAGAGTTCATCTTTGCTCCTTGCTGGGGAAGAACTGCCCCAGTGAACTCTGCTCCCCACCTGTGGGGGAAGGCACCAGCCGCCCCAAATAATCCCACTTTCATCAGGGCGCCTAGAGCTTTAAACACCAAATCAAGGAGCACAGGCGCGGCCACCTTCCCTCAGGGGTTTGGGGTGCCTTCTCCACGGTGCCCAAATGAGCTGTCTTCCGTGGGACCCGTTTCCCAGGTGACCTTGGTCCTGACCTCCAGGCCTCCCACACTGCCCATCCCCCCACCGGGAGTCTGGCCCTGCCTGGGCCCGCACTCACCTGGGTCTTGGCTTCTCCTCTGGCCACCACAGCGGGCATGGGGAAAGGGAAGAGAAGCGTGGTGAGTGGGGTGGCCCACTCCTGCCCATAGACCCCTGGGACACCCTCGCCTGGGGGCTGGGCTTCCTGCCTCGCGCCCACCCGCTTCTGCCTCTCCCCCTGAGCCTACTGCCCATGCTTCTGTCCTGCCAGCGACAAGTGAAGGTGCCTGTGGGGTCCCAGGCGGAGAGCTCAGGGTGCGCGGCCCAGAATGTGGCCCAGAAGGGGGAATGCAGGGGGAAGGAGGGATTGCCAGCCAGAGGCACGGGGTCCTCAAGGACCAGCAGGGCAGGAGGAAAGGAGGTGGTCTGATGGGAGGTGGCAGACACGGGGACCCAGTGGGAGGGCAGGATGCAGCCCCTTTCCAGGCCCCTGGCCTGTCCAAGCCTGCTGGCCGGTCCCCACTGACCGCCCCGCTTCTGTGTGGGTGCATGCAAGGACGGGCCCGTGGAGCCCCATGGCGGGACGGTCAGGCCTGACCCCAGAGAAGAGGAGAAGAGGAACACAGACAGGCGGGCAGTAGCGGTATGGAGAGCCAATGGCCATCCAGACACAGTCTGGAAGGGTTGTGGCCAGTGGACCCGTGGCCCTGACCTTCCCCATCCTCCCTCTGCTCCTCCACAGTGGCGGTGGGCATAAGGGCATACACAGGAGAGAAGCCAGCAGGCTCGGGGCACTGGAGGGGGGGTTGAGGAGACTGTGGGGGTAATCCCCGGTCCCCTTGTCCCTTGGTGTGCACTGGCCTGGACCCCATCAGTGGCCTGCTGTGTGGGGAGTGGGCAGAGGAGCTGGCTGCTTCGAGGGTTTCCACGGGGGCCTGGTGGAGCCCACCCGGGAAAGCAGAGACCCTCCCTAACACTGGAGCCATGGAGCTGGGGGGGGTGTCCCTGCGGCCCAGGCTGTATTGGCCCGAAGGTGAAGGGGCTCCTGACCTCCCCGGGAGACGAAGAGCCTTCTCTTCCTGATGTAGGATGTGCCCTCCCAGCTCGCCCGTGGCCACCTCCTGGGGCCTGCCATGTGTCTGTCCACCCAGGCCTCCAGGCCTGAGATGAGCCTCCCGCCCCGGGCTACGGGGGGTGGCTGCCCTCACGTGGGGATGCTTTCTCTCAGGGCGTGCCTGGCTGGCAGGGTCACAGCCTGGGGTCGGCACAGCCCGGCAGGGTCTTGCCCTTGCCCCTTGGTCTCTGCTCTGGGCCCTCGGGCTCTCCAAGCCCAAGGAAGCCCGGCGCGGGAACAGGGGTTGGGTCTCCCGCACTCTCTCCTCTGCCTGTGGCCATCCAGGCAGGGGATGGGGGGCTGGCTGCGAGTGCACGGGGTGCGTCCCCTCGTCTCCCGCTGGGCTCAGGTCCCCTTGGGTGCTTGGGAGCCTGCTACATGCCCATGGACAGCACCTTGGCTGCTTACGAGTGGGCTTGATGTCACCCTTTCCCCACACCTTGGGGGGCTGTGGGCGTGAGGAAACTGAGCAAGAAAAGGGGGTGCTTTGGGGGCAGGAATCTCACGGAGGGGCAGAAGGAAGGGCTTGGTGGGGAAGAGGGGTGCCACTGAGGTGTGCTTGCCTTCTCCGGGGGCCTGGCTGGATCCGCCCCGTATGCAGGGGGCGCGTGAGGGGAGGCCGAGAGCTTGTGGGAGAGAGGCCCCATGCCAGCGCTCCCGCAGTGGTGTCTAGTCGGGGGCAGCCTGGCGTCCCCCCCGCACCCCATCTGCCTGTCTGACTCTCAGCCTCAGGGTGGGCTCCGGGGACCCCACTGACCGTCTGCCCCTATAGGCCCGCAGCGTCCTAGACGCCTCTCCCTGCACGGCGAGCGTGCAGCACCCCACGCCGGGGCCGGCACATCCCTTCTTCCTGCAGGCGGCCTCTCTGGGCCCCGGGAAGGGAAGACGCTCTCAGGGCTGTGCTTGCAGTTCAAGCCCAGCCCGGAGGCCCCGTGGCCCCGCCGAGCAGAGGGCCCCGACTCGAACCTGTGTGTCCCCTGCCTCCGCCCCGGCATGGCCCACCCAGGGGCCTCCTCACGCCAGGATGAGACTGGCTGTGGCCCAGACGGTGGGTGGGATGCGGGGCCTGAGTGATCGCTCCTTTGCACGCGAGGCCCCTGGCAGTTCCAGTCTTGCCTCGGGCCTCAGCCTGACTTTCCGCTTCACCCCGCTTGGCCTCCACCCTCACCCCTCCTGACGCCCTCTCTGACATGCCATCCGGGGCAGGTTGGAGGCGCCTTCCCTGTGTCTCGTCCTCTGCTCTTCTCCACCCAACCCTGTGTGGTCCAGAAGCCCCTGGTGGACCTCAGCACTCTCCTCCCCAGGCCAACACCTCCCAGGGCTCTGCGCTCCAGCTTAGGGCCGGCCGCCCCCCCTTCCTGCTGGCAGCCCCGGAAGGGCCTCCCCCCCCGCACCCCCAAGGGCACCCAGACCCAACCTTTCCCACGGTGTCCCCAGCCCATGGGAAGGTGGCCGGAGTCAGCCAGGGAGCGAGGCTGGGGGAGATGTGCGGGGATGTCCGCAGGGGCGGGACGTACCTTCTTGGACCTCCTCTGCGGGGACAGCACCGTGGGGCCGGGGAGAGAGAGAATCAGCGGTGAGCCAGGGCAGAGGCTGAGGGCAGGGGCAGTGGGAGTGGGCGGAGGCGCGGGGTCCGAGCGGAACCACGCTGGACGTCAGTCCATGGCCCCTCTTGTTCCTGCGTGGCCCGGACGCCTGCTCACCCCCACACGTGTCACTCGTGTGCACGGGCGCTCACACGGGACTGAAGTCACGGCACATACCTGGTTCGTGGACTTCATGGGGGAGGGAGGGCGGCAGAGCAAGAGGTCAAAGGACGAAGGATCCGAGGTTAGGGGAGCACCGGTCGCCATTCGGGAGGGTCAGTGGCCGAGGACAAGGGGCAGGGGCATGCGGGAAGCCGGTGAGACATGGTCAGTGTTGGCAAGCACTGCCGTCCCCAGATCCTGTCCCCACCTCGCTGACCTGACGGGGAACCAGGGCTCAAGGGTGGCTCTGTGGGGGACACTGGGGTCCCGCCTGTCCTTCTCCCCCGGGAGGGATCAGCAGGGGCTCATGGGCTCTGGCCGCAGCCTGATGAGGGTACACGGGAGCTGGCCGGGCAGGGCCCACAGCCCAGGGAAGCAGCCCCAGAGGGCGCCGCACTTCCTGCCCGCACTGTCCTTCTGGTCCTAGCCTCTGGGGGCACACAGACATGGGTGCCAGGCTCGGCTGCCCTGCCCACTGATCAGAGCACAGGTGCCCCGACCCGCCCGTCGTCACCCCAGGGCCCGAGGAGGGACCCACAGGGCTGGATATGGGGGAATGTTGCAGAGTGTCCCTGCTGGGGGCTGATGGGCTGGACCTCTGTCACCCCGTGCTCACCCGCCCTCTGGCCGGGGGTCCTGGCCTGGTCCAGGGGTCAGACTCGGCCGCAGGCTCTCAGTTCCCCACCCTGGGCCTGGGTTCAGGGCTGGTGAGGCCGGGCCTGTCCAGCAGTCCCGCCACTGACCCGGTCTCCCTGTGCTGGGGGCATGAGCCCCGTCTGCAGCCCAGCCTGAGTCAGGGAGGTGCCTGGCCCTGGGGGACCCCCTCCCCACCCTGGTCAAGCATTGGCCGTGGTTAGTGGGCAATGTTAGGGCCACATGTGGGAGTCCTTTGCTGGCTGGCACTTTGCTACCTCCCTGCCCTCTCCTCCACCCCGCATGGGCTCCAGCCAGGCCCTGGACCCCACATGGGGACCAGAAGTCCTAGGTACCCATACCTTCCTCATGGACTTCTGCGGTGGAGGAGGCCGGGTGCACAGGCGGCAGGGGGAGAGAGGAAAGGTTAGGCCAAGAGCACACGGCATGTCCTTAGGGGGTGGGGACACACTGGGGGGATGCAGAGTGCTGAGGGTACTTGTGAGGGCCGGGGTCTGGACCCCGCTTACCCTGCTTACCTTCCTCCTGGGCCTCCTCTGATGTGGGAGCAGCGGGAGCGGGAGGGAGAGAGGAAACAAGGATAGTCTTTTAGGGGTTCACGCGGGGTGGCGGGGAAGGAGGTCTCCTCCCTGGGAGAAGGGGCAGCTGGCGCCCCGGGCAGGAGATGGTGAGCCCCGGAGACCCGCCCCGAGACCCCACCTCTGTCCTGTGACCCCCTCTGGGACCCCAGGGCTCTGGCTCCTTTCTCCCTCCTTGGGGTCCGGGCCCCCCAGATGGGCCTTGGGACCCCGCCGCCTGCCTGCCCCAGCATGGCGTGTCTTCGGTATAGCCCAAGTCCTGCTCTGCGGGGGACGGGGATGAGGACAGGGGATGAGACCCACTGTGGTAAGAAGCACCCAGGAAGGCCTGGGCGGGCGACGCGGTCTCTGTGCATGCCCGAGCTGATGTGGACACTGAGGGTCTTTGAGGAAAACGGGGGGCAGGGGACCCTTCCTGCCCACCACATGGCCTTCCCTCAGGGAAGGGGCAGCTCCCCAGGACCCGTGGCCCGCTCAGAAATGAGTCTTTCCACCTTTTCAGCACAGAAAAGAAATGTTTTGCTCACGTTGTTAGGGTAGCCAAGTGTTTTCAAAATATTTTCAAAACATAGCACCGGGCACGACTTACAGCTGAGCCTGCCCGGCGGAGTTGCGTGGACACTTCCCCAGGTTTGAGCACATGCCAGGGCTTTCCAGGGCCTCCCACCCGGCTTGAGAACCGCCTCTCTGCGCGGTTCCCAGGTGCGGCGGCTCCCCTGCGCCCCACACCTGCCTGGGCACGACTGGGAGGTTCCCCCCTGAAGATGGGCTGTGCGAGGGAGGGGTCTCCAGGTGAGCCTGGAGGTTAGGGCCCCAAGGCGGGGATGCTGGGAGACACGGGGACACAGAGATGGAGAGAGACAGGGACAGAGGCAGAGGGAGAGACACAGAAGCGGGGTCCACACAGCCCGGCCCTCGAGGTTAACGAGGGAGTGTCGAGACGCACACGTCAGCTCTGTCCACACGGTGCTACCAGGATGGGGATTAATGACGAGTGTGTGTCTGTTAGTGGATGCGGACATGGGAGACAAGTGCTGGTAGCAAGCGGTCATGCATGACGAGGAGGACGGGCTGTGGGAGCGGAGAGCGCAGTGGTGCTGAGGCCGGGAGCCGAGGCAAGGGGACAGCCTGGGTTGGGGCGTGGGGCGTGGGGCCAGCAGCCTTACCTTCCTCCTCGCACTGCTCTGCAATGATAGGACGCAGGAGCCTTGTTAGCGGGCAGCCCTGGGAACCAGCCGCCCCACTCCCAAACCACCGAGGATGGGGTATAGGGGGCCTTGGGCCCTGGACACCCTGGGATTCCTGCTGGGGCAGGGGCTGGGGGGCCAGATCCCCCTAGGAGAGTGTGGCTGGGCCCCGGGCCAAAGTCTGCCCCAGATGGGTCTGTAGGGCAGGCTGGGTGTACAGAGAGAACCACATCTTGGGATGCGTCCTGGGAGGAGGATGCGCCCCGGGTGCGGGAGCAGGAGTGGGGAGCCCGTGCTCAGTGGTGCCCACTGGAGAAGACAGCGGAGCTCGGGCTTTCCACCAGGGCTTCCCGCCAGTCGTTCTGGAGGAGAGCCCTGCTGTCAATGGTCAGATGGGCCTGTCTCATGTGTGACTTGTCCACTGGGTGTGGATGTAGGGGGAAAATCAATGGACACTTACCCTCGACCTGTTCACTGTTGGGAGCCGAGGGTTGGGGAGAGAGAGAGAGAGAGAGAGAAAATGGGTGAGCTGGGCTTTCACTCAGTGTCTCCCAAGAGCCCTGGGTCCTCTGGCCTCTGCACGCAGCCCAGGTCCAGGGGCCCCATGTGAGGCGGGTGGTGACTAGGGCTGGTACTCACACTTCCTCGTCAGACATGGTAGCGGGGTGGTTTCTGCAGGGGAAGGAACGGGACCAGAGTCAGAATGGCCTTGGTCTGGAAGTGCTAGAAGGGGTGAGCTCCTAGGGCTGGGGGTGTGAGGGACATCCAGGGACAGGGCGGAGGTCAGCACTCTGGCCTTGGCGGGCCTCCTCCACAGCACCCACCCCCCCACCCCACCCCCGGCCCTCCTCGATGAACTCTGATCCCACCCCACCCCCTTCCGGCCCTGGCTCCAGCCTGGAGCTTGGATTCCCAGGGCTGGACGGGATGTTGGAAGGTCGTGGCGTCCACCCCCACCCAGGGCAGACATCCTCTCTATAGCGTTCCCCGAGGGGGGTCATCCAGGATGCCCGGTGCCGGTCCAGGCTGTTTTGGACAGTAGGGAAGTTGTGCTGGTGGGGCTCGGAGCCCACTTCTTGACAGCCTCTGCCTTTCGCCGAGGTGGTTGAGGGGTTTGCTGGGACCCCCTCTCCCTGTGGACATGCTGGACCTTCCTGGGTCTTTGGGCCTCACCAGCACCCTGACAGCCACCCTGGTGTAAACCCAGAGCTCCCTTCTCCAATTGACGGTTTCCTGCAGGGACCCCACGTTCTCCTACATGGGTCCCCTGGGAGTCCCCCATGGCTCCTGTGCTGTCCTCCCTCCCCAAATCACAAGGTGCACAATGTGTTCTCCTTGTCCCCCCACTCAGCCGCGCCCGGAGCACACTGGGCCCCAAGCTCACGGGGCTGGGGTCTGGGCTGTTTCTTTGTGCATTCCCCAGCCCAGGGGCCCTGAGCAAAAATCTGCCCCATCTGGCCGCCTCCTCCCCCCGTCTGCTTTCCCAGGCCCCGTGGATGCTCTTGAATTTGCCAACGTCTGCAGGGAAGCTCCGTGCCTGGGCCCGGCCGCACGTGTACAGGTGTGGCTGGGGCGCTCAGGGACCCCGGTTCCGTGAGCTGGCCTGCGCACCCGGCTGGGGCGGCCCGGGGCCTGGGAGCGCTCAGAGCAGCTGGCCCGGGGCTCAAAACACAGAGTTCACGCTGGCCTAGCGCAGCTCCAGTGGAACGCGACCGTTGGGCCCCCAGCCCCCCGGGAGCTCCCTACAAGGAGATCACAAGCTCATCATTTAAACATGCGTGTCCGTCACACCGCTAAGGTGGGAACGGCTGTCTGAAGCCTCCGTCCAGAATGTTAATTTTTCCAGAGCCGTTGAAGCTCCGTGCGACGTCAACCCCCAGATCTCTGCTCCCTGCACCCCAGCCCGAGACGCAGCTCTTTCCCGAAACAGGCCTCTGCTGCCCCCTCAAGTTACAGCCTCCCGCCTGTGTACAGCTGGGGGTCTCAGCCTCCTGGTGGGCCCCGCCCTCGCCCTCGCCCCTCTGCTATCCCCCCGGGCCCACTCTCCGGGGTGGGAGGGTCCGTGACAGCCCAGGGCCTTGTCCTGCTGGCCCCCCTGACCCTGGCTGGGCCCCACACCTGTCAGCAGCCTCAAGAGGGGGCGGGGTGGCCGAGCCCGGGGTGGGTTATTTTTAAGAAGCCTGTGGCAGCTGAGGTGTCCAGAAATAGGCACCGAAATTAGCCAAGACGCCTCTGACCAGAAACCCAAGACGCAGGGAGGGGGGCTGAGGCAGCCGCTGGCTCAGGTCTCTACCTGGCCCGCTCCTCCTGGCCCCCTGCCGGTGTCCCAGGCCGCCTGAGCTCCTGCACCTTGCTCGCTCCTGCACCTTGCTCTCTTGCTTTCTGGACTGGAGCCCCGAGGGGGGGCGGCAGGAAGACCCCCATATCCCCGGGTGGGGTGCCTGGAAGCCCCTTGTGAGTCAGGGCGGCAAAGCCCCACTGATCCCGACAGAGGCTGCGGCTTCTCCGGGATCCTGCCGCTCTGTCCAGGGGAGCCCCGGAGGCCACACCACAGAGTGGCTCTGTCCCCCCAGCTCGCCATCTGTTGGGAGGGGCTGGGGTGGGGCGTGCTGGAGGGCAGGGGACAGCGTTTCAACCGTTGGGCAGGAAGTCAGATGTCCATTTCATGCTCTGCCCTTGGCGTTGGGGGGTGGGGTAGAGGGAATATAGCCTCTGAGGTCAGAGCTCCTTGGAGACACACACCTCCTTCTCAGGTGACCAGATGGGGTGGGGAGGAGGGAGCCCCCGTCCGGCTGTGTCACCCCGCACGGCCTCAGCCCCCATCCTATCCTTCAGGGGCTCTTTCCCGGGTCTCCCCCCCCAACGAGGGCTGAGGGTGTGCAGAAGGAGCTGGCCGGTGAGGGTGCTGGGAGGGCAGCGTGGGCGAGGCCGTGGGGAGCGGGGAGGGTGGGGAGGGCAAGAAGCCTGGGCGGGGCCTCTGGTTGCAGGTGCTGCTCCTCCATGGGCAGCGGTGGGACGCGTCCAGGGCAGCGGGACAGATCCCAGGTCCCCAGTCCACCCTGGCCTGGCCCTGTTTGCTCCTGTCCTTGGCCTCTAGGAGCTGTCCCTGAAGCCCCCACCAGCCACCTCTCCATGGAACCGCTCCTGGGGTGAATTCCACCAGACCCCTCGTGTTCGTCTCTACACATGGCGGCATTGGAGGCAACGACTGCTTGAGGCCAGGAGCCCCCAGTGTCTGAGAGGAGCCGGCCTGGGCCCCCGCACTTACTGGAGCCCCGTGGAGAGGCCCAGATGACCCCGGGGGTGAGCCAGGACCCGGCACTGGGCGGCCCTCGGAGCTGTGGGCAGTGGCCTTCCGGGGCTCTTTGCCTCGACCCCTGCTCCTCTCCCCACTTCTCCGTCCCCTTCCCTCCAGGGAGACTCCCTCCACCTCCGCGGGCCTCCCCTGCTGCCAGGCTACGGTTTGGGACAGCTCGCCCGTATTCGCATCCCAGAGCACCACCCTCCGTGCCAATACCCTCGGGACCCTGGGTGGCTTTGCGGGTTCCCCAAGCTG
This sequence comes from Enhydra lutris kenyoni, assembly GCF_002288905.1. Classification (NCBI taxonomy): domain Eukaryota; kingdom Metazoa; phylum Chordata; class Mammalia; order Carnivora; family Mustelidae; genus Enhydra; species Enhydra lutris. The sequence continues at coordinate 1,448,961 of NW_019154106.1, read as the reverse complement.
CCGTGCTCAGAGCTGAGACGTGGAATCATGGCGTCCTAGACCCTCAGCACCCCAGAACCCCGGACGCGCCTCGAATGGCAGGCCGGCCCTGCCCAGCCCTGTGCCATACCAACCTGTGGCTGAGTCTGGAGAGAAGGGCTGGAGCTCCCTGTGGACAGGACGGCTCAGACACTGCCCGCCCGGCTCACGGCCTCATGTTATAGTGACATTTGATCTTGCCCAGAAGCCCATTGGCCGGGGACTGGGTGGCCGGGCGCGTGGGGCAGGTGGGAAGGGGCTGTGCCCATGCAGGCCCCTTACCAAGTATAGGAACAGCAGAGGAGGAGGCCCAAGGAGGCAAGGATGGGGGGACGCATGTGGAGAAGGAGACAAGGAAGTGTCAGCTTCTATTTTTAACCCCCCACCCCCCTGACAGCGGGCACATTCCTGACGGGCTGAGGAGGGCTGACAGGATGGACTGGGTGGCCCAGGGCTCTCAACCAGCCCTAGCCTGGGGCCCCGACGCCCGCAGCCCAGCTGCCCGCCCTCTGCAGCGTCTGGGGCATGGGTCCCTCGCCGCAGCCCCACCTGCCTCCTCCGTCAGAGCACGTGGCCCAAGGGCCTGGGTCTCCCATGGAGTGGAGGGCTCTGCGAGTCCTCAGCCAGGTGTCTGTCATGCCTGAGCCCCACTTAGTGCCCAGACCTGGGGCGTGCGGGACAGACGGGCTCGAGAAGTTACAGCCCAGGCAGGAGCTCGAGCACTGAGGGTCCTCGTCACCCAGGGGTTGGCCCTCCCCAAGGCCAGGGCCACACCTCTGCCCTCAGCCTGGGAGCTCCCCGTCTGGGGGTCCAGACCATGGGGGCCTCTGGCCCCACAGCCGAGCTCCGCGAGCCTCTCACCGCACGTTCTGCCCTGGGCTGGGGGGGCCTGGCCTTTCTGTCCATGGGACTCCACATGGCACCTTTTGTCCCGGGACTCTAGGTGGCACCGTCCGGCTGGCAGACATCTTGCCCGGGCCTCTGATGGTCCCCTTGCTTGTCGCTTGGCTAGGGAAACCAAGAGATGGAGAAGGGCCACAGCCATCGGGCCGCTCCTTCTAGACCTGAGGGCTCTGGGCAAGGGGCTGCCAAGCACGGACAGTGGGGTCCGTGGGACAGCTTGGTCCAGGGCAGTAGCTGGTGAACCAGCACGTGGGACAGGGTAAGCCCTGGGGAGAGCAACCGAGGCCCCTGCCCTCTGGAGGCTTTGAGTCAGGGATGACAGTGTGGCGGCCACGAGACTCATGCCCAGCCCCAGCTCTGCACGGCCCGTGGTCCTCGGAGCCTTCTGGAAGGGTCCCACTAGCACCTCATTCAGTCCCCCCAAACTGGGGATAAGGCCACAGGGACCCAAGACAGGACAGGCATACCTACAGCCATACAGCGAGGGGACACAGAGACCCTCTCCTGCCTGCCCCCCTGCCCCGAGTTCCGAGCTGCTGGGGACGGCCCTGCCCTCCTTCTCTGAGTGCTGTTCCCTCCACCTGTCTGGGTCCATGGACCAGCAAGGTCTTGGAGGGCCACACGCCCTTGACCCTTGGCCAACTCTGCCCAGTGGGGCCACCCGCAGAGTCCCTTCCAGGGAAGCCCCCGCCGTAGCTCCTGTGGGCTTGCCGTGACTGCCTCGTCCCCATGGTCGGGATTTCACTGGCTCTTGTCGCTCTGCTCGGAGACCTGAGCACAGCCCCCGAACCTACACGCACAGAGAGATGTGGGCACACACGTGAGGACAGCACATTCTGGAGCATTTGGCCTTGTCTGTAGGCCGTGCTGGAGTCTGGCCCGGGAGGCCCTGCGCACATCCAGCCCCGCTCAGCCCACGGGTGCCCGGCTCCTGGGAGCTGCTGGTTCTTAGCAGCTGCACCTGCGGTGGCTCTGCCCGGACGCTGCAGTGGCCCTGCTCGGCCAGCAGAGGAGGGTGGCTGCCCGCTCAGTGGCCTTGGCCTCTGGCAGGTACTCTCCCGTGAATGGGCGAGCCAGGGAGCGGGCGCTGAGGTCAGAGGAATCGCACAGGTTTTATTTTGGGCATCCGTGACCTCCTCCTCGGGGCACCAGGCCCGTGGTGCAGCGGGACAGTATTGAGCCGGCACTGCTGGACAGGCCGCAGGCCTCTGAGAGCCTTCGACAGGTAATCCACACCCCAGTTCACGGGCCTGGCCCAGTTTGGGTGGGAGGAGAGGGCCGGGCCGGAGCCTGCTCTGGGCCTGCAGGGGGTCTGGAGGCCCAGGGTGGAAGCAAGGGATAGGGTGGCCCAGCCCTGGTTGGGGCGGAGGACTGATCTCCACCCCAGAAAGGGGTTGGCTAGGGGGACCTCGGGGACAGCTTGGCCCAGGGATGGTGGGGTGTGGGCTTCTGAAGCCAGCAAAGCTGTTGAGGCCACAGAGCAGGGAGGAAGCCGCGAGGAGAGGCGGTGACCCAAATATCTTGGCTCCAGCTGTCTTCAGAGGTGACCCCAGGGTGGGTGGGGGGAGATCAGGGCCCCTCACAGTCTGGGTCCTGGCCCCAGTTTGCATGGATGAGGGTGGCGGGGCTCAAGGGACCTTGAATGGGTTCTGGGCGCCCTTGCTGGTGCCAGCATCACCAACTTGGGCTCTGCCAGGCCCCAGAGAGAAGCTGCTGACACAGCACTTCGGGGACAGTCCTTCCCCAGCCCTGGGCACCTGCCACCCCACACCCTGGTGCTCCTTCAGGACCTGTAGAGGACAGGTTGACTCCTGTGTCGGGGGCAGAGGAGTGGTGGGGCAGACGGGGCTCTCAGGCGGTCAGGACATCCCAGGCCAGGGACCCCTTGGGCAGAGACCATTCCGATCCTCAGGACCCTTTAGTGGGTAGGCCCTGACCCAAAGTCTCTGGGAGGTGGCGGCTTGCCATCACGGCCGCGGTGGGGTCAGCGGTACTCAGAGGCGTCAAGCCCTGGGTCTTCATCCCCAGGGCGCTAAGCAGGTTGAGCGGGGCCCGCATGGGTCAGGGCTGCGTGGCTGGCTGGCTGGCACCATCCCCCCACCTGCCTCCCATCGCATGGTGCCATCTACTCCGGTCCCTGCTCTGTGTCCAGCCCTGGACCTTTTGTGGTCAACTCTGCTGCTGCCCTTGTCCCATCCAGCTGGGTGAGAAGGGAGAGAGTGGCGTGTCCCCTGGGGGAAGTCCCCCCAGCAGAGCAGTCTCTGAGGTGGGCTGTGGTGGGAGGAGATGGCCATGGCTTCGTGGAGTCTGAACAGTCTGGAGTTGGACCTATTTACCCCATCCTCGGGGAGGCAGGCAGATTGCGACCCGAAGACCTCAAAAAACGGACATTCAAGCAGAGCCAGGCCTAGAATGCCAGAGGTGTAGCCATCCTGCCCTTCGAATGGGTTCCCCAGATGATGAGGGCATCAGGGCCCAGGGCTGGGGAACACGGCCTCCAGCCTGTCTCCCCCTTCACACTCTGGTCCACTCCTGACCCACCCAACCATTTGTTCCCATGCATCCATTCTCACGTTCACTAGCTGCCTTCCTCCCTTCCACTGTCCGTCCAACCAGCGTGCAGCACACTCACTACCAGCACACTTACCCAGCCCCCCAGCCGACTGTCCACCCACTATTTATTCATTTTGTCTTTCTATTTATACATCAGTCCATCTACCCTCCCTCCCCTCACCCCTTCACCCACCTACCCATCCACTCATTTACCCACCCTTCCACCCATCATCCTTCCATCCATCCATCCACCCATCATCCTTCCATCCATCCTTCCATCCATCCATCCACCCATCCACACATCCATCCATCCAACCATCTACCCATCATCCATCCATCCACCCATCTTTCCACTGATCCATCTACTCACCCTTCCAACTATCATCCATTCTTCCACCCCTTCACCCATCATACATCGTCTGTCCATCCATCCATCCATCCATCCACTCATCCATCCAACTTCCCATCCATCCATCTACCCACCCTTCCATCTATCATCCCTTCACCCAACCACCCACCCATCCGTCCATCCACCCATCTCTCCACCCCTTCTCTCATCATCCATCATCTACATCTGTCCGTCCACCCTTCTATCTTTCATCCCTCCACCCATTCATCCCTCCCTCCCTTCATCCATCCATCCACCCACCAATCTCCACCCTCCCATTGTCCATCCACTACATCTTCACTGAGCAACACCCAGGTGCCAGGATAGGGAATAACCCCAAGCGGGGAGGGGGGTTGTTCTTTTGGGAGGGGGGCACGGTCTAGAGACAAAGACCAGAAATGCACACTGTTTCAAGCGCAGTAAAGTTTAATCAGGCCAGCCAAGGGGGGAAGCATCACAGGTGCTCTGGGAGAGGAGGACTGGATCTCAGCCATCAGGAACCCCGGACTTAAGCCACCATACACCTCAGATCCCAGAGTCTAACACTGCAGAAGGCCACGGGACAGGACAGGGTGTCGGAACCTGGAGGCCGGGGGCCTGGGTGCTACCACTGTCCAGGGTGGGTGGGGAGGGCTCCCCGCCTGGGCCGACACCGCTCCCTTGTCCCTCCCCCAGTTAGTGAACACAAATGAGCGTTTGGAACACACGAGGGCTTTATCTCACAGGAGGAGGCTGCGAGCAGGGTTTGGGGGCCGGCAGGGGCCTGAGCGTGTGGTGCAGGAGGTGCTGTCTCTTGACCTGGAGATCCCCCAGCAGGTGTTCTCTCTCGGCCCATCCTGGGCCTTCCTTGGGAACCCTTGGCCTCTGTGAGGGGTGGCTCCTTGGGTCAATCACCAGTGACAGTCCCTTTCCTGCCCCTGCCACGAGAGGCAGAGTGGGCGTCAGAGAGCGGGAGGGGACAGAGGTCAGGGGGTTGAGGAGCAGAGAGGTGGCGATTGTAGTGGGTGATGGAAGGGTGTGGGCAGGCCAAGCGGGCCATGCAGCAGCTCTCGAGGCAGGGCCAGGGTGGGCTTCGGGCCGGACTCCCCCCCGCCCCAGCATGGAGGTTGCTCCCAAGAGGTACCAGTAGTCTCAGGAGAGCTGAAGCACAGGGGTGTGCAGGAGCATGCGGCTGCGGTCTAGGGAGGGGCGACCTGCCCAGCCCTCCGTGCCACCAGCCTGGCTCCGACGGCCACCCGGGTCCTGCCTACGCTCCCCGCTCCGCCCATCCGGCTGCCGAAACGCTGTGTCTGCTCCCACCTGGGAAGCTGCTTCCCCGACGCTGGGCCCCGGGACCTCGAGCCTCTGTGGGACTCAGGGTGGGGGGGGGTTCTGCCCATCGCCTGCTCGCCCACTGGCCACGCAGCCCCAGAGTGGAACCTGGCATTCCCGCGGTTCCTGGGGTCCTGGGCCCCGAGAAGCAGTGAGTGAGCCCCAGGCAGATCCGCTCTCGCCTGACAGAGCCAGCTCCCCACAGGGCGGCAGCTCCGGGCCTCCTTCCTCCCACAAACCGGCCGGCCTCTGGCTTGGCCCAGACGCCATTTGTCAACGTCCTTGCAAGCACGTGGCGCCCAGAAACCAGGGCGGGCGGCTTGGCCAGGACCACCCCAGCCAGGATGTCTGCGGGAATATCCCATTTAGCGTAGCTCAGCAAAAATTGCTCCCACCTCCCGGCCAATCTACCTCTGATGATGCAGCCTCTGGCCGCCGTCCTCGCCGCTGGCTCGCAGTGGACGAGCCTGTGGTCTGACCGGCGGCGGCGCGGCGCCCCTCACGCGTCTGCGGGCAGGCGCTCTTCCTGCCCTGGCCGGCCGCCGGCCCAGCACGTGCCTCCCCTTGGAGCGCGCCCGTGGGCCCCACGGCCCAGGCTGTGCACCGGGGGGCATCCTCGTCCGTCACCCGCCGAGGGCCCCGGGCCTCTGTGGACGGCCTTCTAAGTCGGCATGAGGGGCAGCCACCCCACAGAGTTGCTGACGCAGACGGATCTGCTAGGGACGCCCCCAGCGGGTGCCAAGTGGTCGGAAAGCAGAGCTCCTGACGGTCAGGTGGGGACCCCTGGGCCTCCGGGCCTCCCACATAATGGGGAGCCGTGTGCCCCTTGAGGGAGGGGTGCTGGCCGTGAGGAGGGCGAGACTTATGGCTGCGTCTCTGCTCCCCAGGGTGCGACGATGCTCATCGTGGCTGGCCTGTGCCCCCAGGGGCCCTCTGGACCCCCGCCGCCCCTGCTGCCCAAGCCGGGGAAGGACAACGTGCGTCTGCAGAAGCTTCTGAGGAAGGCCGCCCGGAAGAGGATGACGGGGGCCGGGCTTCCTGTGCCACTGGGGGCTTTCCGAACCTCCCTGTCCCCCGTGAGCGAGGCCAGCCACGACCAGGAGCCCACGGCCCCGTGCCCCACGGAGGCCCCACCTCCCACAGAGGCCTCACGCCCCGTGGCTGCCCTGCCACGCTCCGCCCGCAGCTCTGTCATCCACCACGTGGCGTCACCTCTGCAGAAATCCCCGCTCCCCTTCAGCTTCACCCAGCGTAGGAGCCTGGCCACACACTTCAAGGCCACGGGGCCCCAGCTTGCGACCCTGGCTCCGGCCCCCACCCGGCCGCCCAGCGGCCTCACACAGGTCTCGGCCCCCACGGCAGGGGTCACCCACGTCAGCCACTTGCACATCCGGCTAGTGCCATCCCCACAGGCCGGGACCCCTGAGCCCCAGCAGACGGCCCCAGATGGGGGGTCTGGGGGGCAGGACCAAGACATAGCCCCATGCCCTCCTGGGGCCCAGCCCCTGGTTCCCATGGCCCACATCCGCCCGCTTCCCACTGAGGCAGCCAGTCCCTGGCCTGAGGTGCCCCCCGCACCGAGGCCGCCCCCGGGCTCTGAGGTCTCGGGGCCCAGAGAGGCCAGCACTCGGGTTGTGCTGCCTGTTGCCCCTACCTCCTGCTCCCGGGGACCCTCGCCTCACGAGCCCGCCCCCGAGGGCCCTGCTGTGGAGCCCTTGGAGGGTCTCCCTGCATCGGGGCCTGCCGCTGAGGCCGAGCTGGGCTCCGGACCCCATGGGGCCTCACCCCCCGCCCCACTGTCAGGTCCGCACCGGTGCCCTGTCCCCAGGGTGGCTGCCAAGCCCCAGCTCAGTGGCTGGATGCGCCTCAAGAAGCAGCTGGCGGAGGAGGCGGAAGCGCCCCCATTGCTGGGGCCGGAGCAGAGTCCGGAGCGCGGGGAGCAGGCGGTGACAGCTCCCGTGGGCCCAGTGTCCCAGCCCCCGGCCTCCCGGGCCTCCAGGATGTGGGATGCTGTGCTGTATCGCATGTCGGTGGCCAAGACCCAAAGCGGCCCGGCCGGGCCCGAGAACAGGGCTAGTGCCCTGGCTGGCCTGGGCCGCCTGCCCTTCCTGTGCAGGCCGCGGTTCAACGCCCGGAAGCTGCAGGAGGCGGCCACCCGGCCCCCTCCCACCGTCCGCCCTGTCCTGGACCTGAGCCCCAAGCCCAAGAACTTCAACCGGACGGCGGCCGGCTGGAGGCTCCAGTGATTGGCCCGGGTCGCCCCAGGGCCCGGACCGTGGTGCAGACTGAAGAGGGACGGGGGTCCAGGGGGAGGCCACGGCCCCTGAAGAGGACGCTGGGGCCAGATGGATGCTGGCAGCCAGGAGCGGGGAGGGCGGGTGGGTGGCGGCCTGAAGGAGGGCAGCAGAAGGGCGATGAGGTTGGGGGCAGGTGGGGTGAGGGTAGAGGGGTCTGTGTGGGGGTAGAGTGTGGGGGCTGATGGGGGAAAGGCTCGTGTGAGAAGGAAAGTGCACCACGCTGTGGGGGGGTGGGGGAGTTGATCCGCATGGCCAGCCCTAGGCTTGGGCCCTGGGGCAAAGAGGGGCAGGAGTGTGTCTGGGGTTCCCAAGGGGCTGCAGGCAGGCGGGGAGGGTCTCTGAGCCTGACAAGATCTCTGAGGCTCGTCAGGGCGAGGAGGATTTTGGGGCTAGCTCCTGGCGCCCCCCGCTCCCCGCCCGCTGTGAAAGTCTGGGGACAGATTGACATTTGCTGCGCAGAGTGGGACCGTTCGGGGGAGTCAGCTGTCGGTGGGCTCCAGGAGCTGAGGCAGAGGCTCCGCATTTTAGGGAGCCGGACCCCAGGCCTTGGCCCTTCTGGTGCCCCCCTCAGATTCTCTCACCGAGGGGCCAAAGCATGAGCGGGGCTCGCTGCTGGGAGGTAGGGGGACGGTCTCACCGTCAGTCAGGAGCCAGCTTCGCTGGCCAGGTGAGGAGGGTGCCCTCAGTCCTGGGGCAGGAGAACACCCCAGCGGGGTGGGTGGCGCAGTGGAGACCCCAGGCCTCCAGCAGCTTTCGGGCCCCAGTGTGCAGGCAGGGAGAGGGTCAGGGCCCTGATGGGGTCAGCAGTGATGGGAGAGGGCCATGGAGGTGACTGGGAGCAGGACACAGAAAGGGAACCAGCAGCCGGTAGGCGGCCCGCTGTGTCACCCGAGGCGTGATGGGAGCTGTCCATGGACCCTGAGACCCGGGCCACTAATAAAGTGTGTCTCACTGTGGCACTGGGCCAAGTTTCTTCACCAGGGGATGGGCAGGGGGTGGAGACTGGCGTGGACCCCCATCAGGGGAGTGAGACCAAGGTTCTTGCCCCTTGAAGACCCAGACCCGAGCTCCCAGGACATTCCCGTCTATTTCCTCTGCCCTGCAGTGGCCAGGATGAGCTCACTGGCCTCCTGGAAGCAGGTCCGAGCCCCCCGCGGCGCGGAGCTGGAAAAAGCTGAAGCCGGCAGCGGGAGAGCAGCATCTGCGTTCAGCGTAAGATGCGGCTTGGTTCGGGGGGTCTGCACGGTGGGGAGACGGAGCCACGCCCGGGTTCCGGGGAGCCCTGAGGCCGCCCTGGCAGCTTGTAACACGCAGGCCCTGTCCGCGCCACCACGTTCCCACACGCGACGCTTCGTGCTCGGGCCACTGCCCTGGACTTACCAGGAAGGGCCGCCTAGGGCCCTGAGCCCTCGTCCACGAGCACCTTCTCATACTTCCCATGTCCGGTGGCCACGAACTTGTACCTCTTTCCAGATGGGGTGCTCTGCTGGGGAAGGAGGCCGGGAGCAAAGGTGAGAGCCGCAGAAGGGCCACGATGTTGCCTCTGGGGAGCCCTCCAGGTGCACCGAGGACGGCCCCTCTTTGCTCTTGACTGCGGGACCTGCCGTCCCTCTGTCAACCATGTTTACACCCTACCTTCATTGTTGATGGCGCCTTGGAGCCTCCTTTCTGCTCCCAGAGGCTTTTCTTGCTCATGTCTCCAGCTACAATATCCTGGGGGCACAGGAAGGACATGTCACAGGTGCAGACCCTACACTACGGAGAACTCTCTCTCCTGCCTGGCCTTACCAGACTGGGGCCTAGGCCTGCCCACCTGCCTCCCTATGTGAGAGCCCGGGGGAGGAGGTAGGAGAGGGAAGACGGCACCATCCACCTGCCCTGGGCCAAGCCGTTGTCCCGCATGACCTCCCACTCTGGGGCCAGCCCGGTGATGGCCACCCCCTAAATGTCCCAGTGCTCTGTCTCCCCACACTTCAGCCTGGATAGTCTCATACTCGCCTTGCTGAGGGGTGAGCCTCGCCCCGGGATGAGTCCTACCTTGCAGGAGGAGGCCTTGGCCGTGGACTGGGCCTGCACCTCTCCCGTCTCCCACCGGCTCTTGGTGCTCGCCACGGCCATGCTGGGCAGCTCGATGGAGGGCTGGCGTGTTAGCTTGGAGGCCCGGCCGGCACTCTGCAGAGGAGAAGGAGCGTGCTTTAGTGAGCAGCCACAGGAGACGCGTCAGTGAGGCCACTGTGAGACCGTCTGGCATGCAGACGATTTCCTCCATGTCTTTGCATCTCCACAGGGGCGCCTTCCCCACAAAGGGCTAGAGCAGAGTGCTGGGACAAAAAACGCACGGTCCTCCATTCGGTGTCCTTGGGAAACAGCCTCTTAATCCGAAAAGCGCAGGGGACACAGTGGGGGTAGGGACAGAGAGGGTGCTGCTCGCGACGCTGGGCTGGAGGAGGCAGGGTCGGATGGAGGGGTGTGGGCTGGAGCAAAGAGTGTTGCCGCGGTGGGGGGTGTGGGTTGCAGGGGGTGTGGACTGGAGTGAGTGGTGGCTGGAGGGAGGGGGCATTGTCGGACATGAGAATATAGGTTAGGGGCACCTGGGTGGCTCAGTCAGTTAAGTGTGTGCCTTCAGCCCAAGTCAGGGTCTCAGAGTCCTGGGGGGAGCAGCTCCCTGCCCAGCGGGGGGTCTGCCTCTGCTTCTCCCTCTGCCCCTCCCTCCACTCATCCACTCCCTCATTCACTTTCTTTCCCCCAAGGAAATCAGTAAAATCTTTTTTTGAAAAGAACATAGGTTAGAGGAGTGGGTGTTGGCTGGATGGAGGGCTGCAGGCTGGAATGAGTGGTGGCTGGACGGGGGGTGTCGTTCACATGGGAGGACGCGGGTTGGACGGAGGAACACTGGCTGACAGACGGGCGCTGACTAGTTGGAGTGGTGCTGGTTGAATGGAGGCGCATTGTTTGGACGAAGGGGTCGTGACTGGATGGAGGGGTCCTGGTTGGACAGAGAGGTCCTGGACAGAGGGTCTCGGTTGGATGGCACAGTGGGTGCGTGGATGGAGGAGGGACCCAGCAGAAAAGGCGAGGCCTAAGCATACCTCGATGGCCTGAGTGTACTGCTCCAGCCGCTCGTCGATCTTGGAGATGGGCAGGGCTGGCTGGGACTTCTTCACACTGTTACTGGAGGGCGGGAGGAGGGTCACGCCCCACGCTCGCTCACCTGGCTTGTGCAGCCCACCCCTCAGGCCCCTGGATCTCTGGCCCCCAGACCCCTCTCCAACCCTCTCTTGGGGAACCCCGAGTCCTAGTCTGGAAAACAGCAGACACACCTCTTCTTGATGGAGCGGTTCAGGGACTCGGTTCTGTCGATGACCTGGAGAGAGCAAGCGGAGACATGAGCCTTCAGCCAGGGCCCCCCCCCACTGCCCCCGTGGCTCCCGTCCACCAGTCCAGCCTTCCACTGATTCATTTCTCAGGGTTGGGCTGAGTGCTGGGCTTGGGAGAATAGCACAGAAAGGGCAGGACGTGCTCCCTGTTCCTGGAGGTGACGTGTGGCTGCCTCTCTGGGGCTCCATTTGGTCGTGATTCCGGGAAAGAGAAGGCAGCAGGCTCTGGGCCTTGACCTACTTTGGTGCTGGGGCTCAGGGGAGGTGAGCCCTGTTCGGTAGCGCCCTCCAAGACCAGGGGGCTGGGTGTCCTGGGCTGCTGGTTTTTGTGGTGCTAGAAAGAGAGCATCTGAGGTTATATGATGAGTGCACCCCATTTGCACCCCTCCTGCCCCATCCAGGACTTGTTGGAGCAAACATTTTCCCCTCCCTGGGCCTCAGGCCCGTTCCAGCCCTGACATGCTCTGGTTCTCAAATTCTCCGCGGTTCTCACTTGATCCCAGGGTCAGCAAGGCCCTCCACCCTCCTAGAATGTGGGTGCTAGAGTCTGGGGGGTGGGGGCGGGTCCCACTTGAAGCCAGACGAGCAAGGCTAGCAGAGCACGCAGCCAGCAGAGACCCCGCCCGGGGCTCGGAGAGTGCCCACCCCCAGTGGAACCACCACCTGCTCTTCTGTCTCTCCAGCGTCTCCTGGCCGCAGGCTGTCCTGGATGGTCCCCTCCGGGATCCTGGACTGGGTCTCCTCTGCTCCCGGCCCCCCCTGGAGCTCGGGGCTGGGGCTCAGACGCAGCTCCTCCAGGCGAACGCCGGCTGGGCTCTGCTCATCTCCATCCCGGCTCCCGCAGGTGTGCTGGTGGGGCCTGGGGAGGAAGAGGAAGGCGCACGGAAGGTCACTCAGTTGCTTGCCTCAAGGCCCTTCCTGTTTCCAAACCTCAGTTTCTCATCTGAAAGACGAGGGCGGTCGGACCCGTTGAGTGCCGAGGAATCCTGACCCCAGCCTCACTGGGGAAAGGGTCCGAGGACCTCAGAGCCAGCCCCCATCTCTGCTTTCTCTGACTGGGGGCTATCCACACTCTGAGGCTAGACCCAGTCTCCAGGCTTTCCAGGTAGGACCCGGCCCAGGTTGTGCTTGTGTGTGTCCATCCGGCCGGCCTCGGCCCCCACTTGTTCCTGCCCTGCTCTGAGAGGGGGGCAAGTAGGCCAAGGAGGGGGGCAGGGTCTGTGGGTGGTTTGGGGGCCGCTCAGCTGGAGGACAAGGCGAGTGTAGAGGCCACAGCAAGGATTGTGCCCCTGAGGAGAGGGGCGGCCTGCATTGGCCATGCCTGCTGGCAGCCAGCGTGGCTCTGCATTTGAGCAGGACTGAACCTGGGTAAGATGGGAAATTCTCGAATTTTCTATGATTTCACGCCCCTTGGTGCCGGTGCCACCCAGACCCACCACCCAAGGTGGGTCGGTCCCAGCCAGTGGCAGGCACACAGAGGGCCCATTCAGCGGCTGCGGGTGCGGGGACTAGGCAGGTGTGGGGCGGGAGGAGGCCTGCTTGGGAGCACGAGGGTTCCACCGAAGAGCCAAAGTGCCCCCTGCTGTTGGGAACAGCCTCGGCCTGTGGCTGTCGGGAGAGAGGAGGGAGCCAGCGGGGCTGGGCCACCAGACACCCGTGTATAGGCCAGCCTTGCTGACCCCAGACCCATCCTAGAAATGCAGAGTGTGCACTGACTCCCAAAGGCAGATGGGGGAAACTGAGGCCCAGAGGGGGCACTGGTAGGCAGGGGGCCGGCCAGGACCAGGGCCCCGGCAAGGCAGCTGGCTCCTGGGGTGTGGGAGCTTGCTTATAGGGTGAAGAAAGGGTGGTGGGACCACTGGAGGGGTCTTAGCTAGAGCTCGAGCCTCCTGAGGGCCGTGAAGGGCTGGGAGGTGACCCGGAGAGGGGAGTGACGTGGGTCTGGAGACACTCAAGGTACCAGGGGCACCCTGCCCCCCAAGCCTGAAGTCCCTGAGTAGAGCTTGCACCCTGTCCACAGCACGGTGCGGGGCGCACTCCGACCCCTGAACTGAGGTGGAGGTGAGGCTCCGGGAGCAGCCCCCCATCCCATCCCTGGGCCCCGGGGGCGCCTCGGCCCCCGGCCCTGCCTGCCCCGTTCAGACCAGCAAACACGTCTGCACATCTGGAAAGCTTGTCCCTCCAGGCCGGCTCACAGGCCCGCACATCTGGAAATACCTGCTCCCCTCCGTGGGAATGGAGATCAGCCAGCCCCGAGGGAGGAAGGGGCGGGCGGGCGGCAGGGGCGCAGGGCCTCCATTGCGTCAGCGGGCCGCAGATGTGTGCTGATGTGGCAACACCCCGGCCGGGGCTGCAGCTGGTCTGGACGGGGCCCAGGGGCCCTGGGGAGCCCAGGAATGAGATTTCCTCCCCAGCCCTCCCCGCAGCCCCTCGGCCCGCCGCCCCGCCGTCTAGCTCTCTTCCTCCCTTCCCCCTGCTGCCGCTCCAGGCCGCTTTGCGGGGCCGGTGGCCGGTTCTCAGGCGCAGGTCGGGGGCTCGGAGAGAGCCCCTGTCCGGCAGCCCTGCCTCCAGACGTTGACCCCCACTTGCCTGTCCTCCTCCTCTTGCCGGCCCTCTGGACTCTCGCCCCAAGGGGCCTCCCCAGTCCCCCAGTGCTGCTGCTGCTGCTCAGGCTTCTGGGACCAGTCGCTGAAACCCTCATCCTCATCCGGTTCCGGAGCCTCTGCGGGCTTCAGGCTGAGGCTGAAAGAGCGGCACAGGGTGTCCCCCCCGCCCCCTCAGAGCCGGGCCGCCAGGGGCCACAGACACACTACCCACATTCCTCCTCCCTTCCTCAGACCCCGGCTCCAGGGGTGGGAGGCCCCGTCTGCCGAGGCAGCACCCCACAGCTGGGCTGAGCCTCCTCATGGTCAGAGAGTCCCTGAGGGCAGGACTGTGTCTCCCTCAGAGTTTGGAGCTGCCTGAGGCCAAGGTTGTGTCTCACCTATTAAACTGGGGCGCCCCAAGAACAGGCTCTATCTCTTTCATGAGTCTAAGGTTCCCAAAGAGCTGGGCTGTGCCTCCCCCACCAGTCTAGGGTGCCCTGAAAGCTAGGCTATGTTTCTCCCATCAGTCTAGGGTCTGTTAAGCCTGGGCTGTGTCTCTCCCATCTGTCTAGGGCCTCTGAGGACTGGGTTATGCCTCCTCCATCACTCTAGGGTGCCCTGAGAGCTGGGCTATGCTTCTTCCATCAGTTTAGGGCTCCCCAAGAGCTGGGCTGTGCCTCCCCCATCAGTCTAGGGTCCTGTCAGAGCAGCGCTGTGCTTCTACCATCAGTCTAGGGTCTTCTGAGAACTGAGCTTTGCCTCCCCCATCAGTCTAGAGTCTCTTGAGTGTTGGACTGTGCCTCCCCCATCAGTCCAGGGTTCCCCGAGAGATGGGCTATGCTTCCTCCATCAGTCTAGGGTTCCCTGAGAGCTGGGCTGGTCCTCTCCCATCTGTCTAGGGCCTCTGAGGACTGGGCTATGCCTCCTCCATCAGTCTAGGTTCTCTTGAGACCTGGGCTGTGCCTCCCCCATTAGTCTAGGGTCCCCTGAGAGATGGGCTATGCTTCCTCCATCAGTCTAGGGTTCCCTGAGAGCTGGCCTGTGCCTCTACCACCAGTCTAGGGCCTTCTGAGAACTGAACTATGCCTCTCCTATCAGTCTAGGGTCCCCTGAGAGGTGGGCTATGTTTCTCCCCTTAGTCTAGGGCCTGTTAAGACCTGGGCTATGCCTCTTCCATTAGTCTAGGGTCCCCTGAGAGCTAGGCAATGCTTCCTCCGTCAGTTCAGTGCTCCCCCAGGGCTGGGGCATATCCCCCCATCCATCTAGGGCCTCTGAAGACTGAGCTATGCCTCCTTCATCAGTCAAGCGTCCCCTGAGAGCTGGGCTATGCCTTCCCCATCAGTCTAATGTCCTCTGAGAGCTGGGGTGTGCCTCTACCATTAGTTTAGGGCCTTCTGAGAACTGGGCTATGCCTCCCCCATTAGTCTAGAGTCCCTTGAGAGCTGGATTGTGACTCCCCCATCAGTCTGGGGTCTCTTGATAGCTGGGCTGTGCCTCCCCCATCAGTCCAGGGCCTCTCAAGAGCTGGTCATGCCTCCCCCATCAGTCTAGGGTCCCCCAAGAGCTGAGCTATGCCTCTGTCATCAGTCTAAGGCACCCTAAGCTGGGCTGTGCTCCTCCATCAATCTAGGGTTCCCTAAGAGATAGGCTATGCTTCCTCCATCAGCCTAGGGTTTTCTGAGAATGGACTATGCCTCCCCCATTAGTCTAGGGTTCTCTAAGAGCTGGACCATGTCTCTACCATCAGTCTAGGGTCCCCTGAGAGCTGGGCTATGCTTCCTCCACCAGTCCAGGGTTCCCCAAGAGCTGGGCTGTGCTCCCCCCCCAAATCTAGGGTCTTCTGAGAACTGGGCTATGACTCCCCCATCAGTTTAGGGTCCCCTGAGAGCTGGACTATGTCTCTCCCCTCAGTCTAAGGTCTCTCAAGAGATGAGTTATGGCTCCCTCATCAGTCTAAGGCTCCCCAAGAGCTGGGCTGTGCTCCCCCAACAGTTTAGGACCCCCGATTGCTGAGCCGTGCCCCGTCTGTCACCCTAGGGTCCCCGTGTGTGGGGTTGTCTCCCTCTGCCCCCTCAGCTGTGCTCCCAGGGCTCTGGTGACATGCTCCTTCCCCAGGAAGCCCGTGCACCCTGTCCCACCAGGCAGGCCTGGGATCTGGTGCTAGTGGGCTTCCCCCCCCCCCCGACCCCCAGCCCCTGCCATCTAGACCGAGGCCCCGGCCGGAGGGGCCATGACCGCCGCGGCACCCCACCCTGCCCGGAGCTGCTGACTCGGAGAAAATGGAACAAAACAGCGGCGGGAGGAAGGGGGGCATTATTGTAAAAACAGCCCAGCCCGGCCGCGGAGGCCTCCTGGGCCCAGGGAGGAAACGAGCCGGCCTGCGGCCCGCCAAGTTGGACGTGGCCTCCATGAGTCACCGGCAGCGGAGAGCTTGGGCGGGGGGCTCTGGGGCCAGGGCCGCGCAGCTGGGGTCAGTGTCGGTCCAAGCAGGGGCCAGGACGGTGCGGGGCGGCCAGAGCCTGAGTCAGCGCTCTGGGAGTCCGGCTGGGAGGGGTGGCCGCACGTGAGTCCATCTGGCCGGCCAGCCAGCAGTGCTCTGCTGGCGCCGGGGGCTGCGGGGACCCCCACCCTGAGAACTGTCCCCACTCCTGCCTCTGCTGCTGGGCTGAGCTCCTGCGTGGTCTCTCCTGCTCTGGGACCCCTCGCCCAGGGCCTGACTGCCAGCACACCCCTCTGCCCGGGGGTATGGGGCCAGGCCGGGCCAGGCAGGCAGCTTACAGGGTCTCCTGCTCCGGCAGCTGGGGGGCCCGGCTGCCCCCGTCCTCGTCCTGGGCCCGCAGTTTGCTGTCCCTCTCCCGACGGCGCCGCTCCCGGGCAGCCTCTTCCTCATCTTCCACGCTCCACTGAGTGGTGAGCCTGGGGGACACCGAGAGACGGTCATACCACAGCCTGTGCCCCGCCACTGCAGTCCCAGCAGCCTCCTGTCTGGGCCTCGGTTTCCTTGTG
The DNA here is from genome assembly GCF_002288905.1 of Enhydra lutris kenyoni. Taxonomy (NCBI): domain Eukaryota; kingdom Metazoa; phylum Chordata; class Mammalia; order Carnivora; family Mustelidae; genus Enhydra; species Enhydra lutris. Next base: position 1,432,523 of record NW_019154106.1, on the reverse strand, counting down.
CATAGAGCGGAGATCATGGGAGCTGGTCACCAAGGTGCCCTCGGGGCCCGGGGGGAGCTCCCAGGGCTCTCCAGGCCTGGGGATGGAGGGGCTCCCGGGTCCAGCCAGGCCTGCAGCAACCCCTGGGTCCCCTCCACCAGCTGGGCTCCCTTGGCCCACCCAGATCCGGGCTACAGAGGGCGTGGGGAGAGGCAGCGGGAGGTGTCAGGGGCCTACCCGATCTGGGGGTCCAGCCGCAGCCCATCAGGTATGGCCAGGCTGGGCTGGAGTCAGGCCCGGGGTAGACCTGGAGAGGCAGCTGCCTCCCAAGCCAACGCCCCCCCCAGCTGGGGTGCTCCCTCCTGCTCCCCAGGGACCCGGTGTGTTGGAAGAAGGTGGCCCCCCAAGAGGGCCCAAGACCTGCAGAAGAGGCTGCGTCCAGCCCAAGCCTGACCCCTCTCTGAGCTGTTTCACAGACGAAGAACTGAGACCCCCTGCAGAGCCCCTCGCTCAGTGCACATTGACCCCACAGCTTCTCGGGGTCCCTCCCTTGGGGCCTCATAAGGTGGGCCTGGGACTGGGGGCCCACGGCCCATTTCCCCTGACCCTGTCCCAGTAGGTCTCAGATTACTGGTGTCTGGCGAGGGGAGGGCAGACACCCCAGGCCTTGGCCACCTACATGGCCCTGCCTCCCCCAACTCCCCTGGACCCCGGGAGGGGAGTCCTGGTCTCTGCTTCTGCAGGGGTCCCTCTGCCCCAGGCCGGGGTCTCCGTCCCTTCCTGGTGGTGTCCGCTGCCTGACCCTGCAGCCCTCTCCTTCTGGGCCTCCACCCTTGGCCAGGATGGCCGGGGCGGCTCCATAGTCTTGGCTGCCCTGCTGGCCGCGATCTAATCTCCCTTCAGTCCTCCCAGAGCCTCCCAGACAAAAGCCAGGCCCCCATGCAGCCCCCGCTCTGGGCCCCCTCTCCCCGTGGCAGCCCCTGGGGACCTCGGCCATGCTCAGACCTCAGCACCCCCGTCCACCTACCCTCACTCCTCCGCGGTGTCATCGACCCCCGCCCCCAGGGCCCCAGGGAGCCCTTCCTGGCCCGTACCCGGCTCCCATCCTGCTCAGAAGCCGCAGGGCCATGTTTTCTGGGGAGATAGGACCTGGGGAGCTCTTGGGCTGTTGGGGACCTGGGCTCCGGGTCCTTCCCCGCCATTCACACCCAAAGGCCCTCCTCATGGAGGGTGGGAGCCCGTGGGTGCTGTGGGAGTCGGTGCTGAATCCCAGCTGTGGGCGAAGCATGGGCCCCCCAACCTTCTTGTGGGGCAGCCCCTGGGGACACCCCAGGAGGAATTCCCAGCCGTTCCTGTCGGGACTGGCCATCTTGTTCCCCTCGCTCCCATGTCCCAGCTGCACACGCCCGTGGGCACATTGGTGTTGGGACGTCGTCGTGTCCCGGCCAGTGGACAGTGCACAGGTGCGCAAGCGTGGACTCAGGTGGGGCGTGGGTGGCCCGAGGCCGGAGCTGAGCCTCAGGTCCCCCTCAGGCCTGCTGTCTGGAACCCCCGTGGGGCCTCTCCCCAACATGGCCATCACTCCTGCTCCCCAGACCCTCCCACTAGATCTGAGTGCAAAACCCACAATGTGTCCCCTCGCTCCCGACACAGGGGCTGAGCCCCTGGGGTCCACCCCTACGGTGATGGGTCCCGGCCACGAGAGCCCTGTGCGGGCCAACACTCAGCAGAGCCCCATGCACGGACACGCAGCGCCTGGCTGGGCCTCCTTGCACACATAGACACACGCGTGCACACACACGCACGCACACACACACAGTCCCTCTGTGGGCTCTAGCTCCACTCGGCCCACGTCGGCACCCACGCCCGCCCTCCGTACGTGGCCCCAAACACCCCCGGCACACAGGCGGGCGTCCCTCTGCACACGCAGACGCGGAAGTGGGAACAAAGTGAGGGGCGAATGGGCAGGCCCGGTCCCCCCTGCCCAGCACCCCTGCCGGCGCCTTGACAGCGGCCCAGGAGGGAGACAGAGAGCAGCATCCCCGGGGAGGCGGCCCCTCCGAGGGTCACCCATGACCTGCCATTGACATGCTGTCCCCAAGCTCCCACAGGCAGAGAAGGGGTGTGGGGCGGGGGTCTTCTGCTGTCTCCCCAAGGCCCCGCGCTGGGAGACCCAGCGACCTGAGGACAGGGAGCCCTCCCCCTCCTCCCTCCCGCCAGCCCCAGGATGTGAGTCATGCAGCCCCTCCTGGCCCCTCCTGTGAGCTCACCCCTCACTGTTCCGCAGCTGGGCTCCGTTCTGGGAACTGAGAGGGGGCGGCTCTCCTGGGGTGGGGTGGGGGCCTCTGGCCTGGGAAAGGCGCCCCCCTTCCCCGGCCAGCAGCCC
>NW_019154106.1:1416742-1430058 GCF_002288905.1 Enhydra lutris kenyoni | reverse complement strand
ATGGCCCCTGGCTCGCCCGAGCGCAGCTGTGAGGGATTTGGTGTTCCCTAGCAAATGCAATTAGGCTGTTTCCTGTGTCTGTGCTGGCTCTCCCGCGGCCATCGGTTCAGCCCCGGGGGCCGTGGAGTGCGGTCCTGCATCGGGGTCCGCCACGGGGCCTCGCTCTACCCGGGGCAGCAGCGTGGGCAGACCCCAACGGGCCCCAGGAAGGCTCAGAGCTCCCCATCCTCGGTCGGGGGGACCCCCAGCCCAGGGGCTGCCCCTGCTGGACATGTCCACTGTCTCCCAGCCCCGACTCGAGGGGCCAGCCCCCTCTCTCCTCCCTCTGCAGCACCCCCTCGTGGTCCCCCCGGCAGGGTCGGAGGATGGGGGATGGAGTCTGAGCCGGCCTGGCCCCTCCAGCCGTCAGCTGTCCTGCCCTTCCCTCCCCTGCCCTGTGGGCTCCGTCCCTGCTTGACTGTCCCGGCAGGTGGCTGTGGGGTACCCACCTGTCTCTGGTGCCCAAAGCCGGGCTCAGAGTCATGGGGAGAGCTTGGGGGCTGGGCTTGGGGGCCAGGCAGGGCACCTGTCTTAGGAGAATTCTTCTTTTAGGCTTGCAGGAGACCCTCTTGGCCACAGGGGACCTGGGCACAGTGGGTGAGAGCTGCCCAAGAGGCCTGGGGAGTGGGACCAGACATCCGCCAGGAGCGGGGAACACAGGTCTCCCCACAGACCACCAAGGTCTCTGTCCCCTCATGCCCTGCCCCCCTACTGTCCCCTGGGGTGGACACTTGCAGAGCGACTGGTCCCCCAAGTGACCATAGAGCCCATGAGGGAAGGCACAGCATGGGGGAGAAGGAGCCCACGGAGAGGCCTTCTTAGCGCTGGCTTCCGGGGATCCCCAACTACCAGAGAGCAGGTCCCCCAAGGGCAGAGGTCGGTGGCCCCGTCAGGGAGTTCCAGGGAAGGCAGTGGTGGCTGGGCTACCACGAGGGTGCCCCCAACGGCTCATGCAAGGCACAGTCCTGCCCCAGGCTGTGTGGGAGGTTCTGTGGGTGTGGCATGGCCTGGGTACCGGCTGTCACTCGTCCTTGCAGAGAGGCACAAGGGTGCCCCTGTGGGGGTGAGCCCGGAGTACAAAGGCAGTGCCAAAGAGGCAGGTGGGCAGTGGGGGAGGCAGGAGGGGGCCGGAGGAGATGAGCTGGCAGGAGGGGGAAGGACGAGGCACACGCTGCCGCCCCAGGCCTGGGGTGTGGACAGGGGAGCTGCCGGGAACCTCGCTCCCCCATGCCCCACCCGCCTGCCCTGGCGCGGGTCCAGCCCACGCTCCTGGCCATCCCTCATCCAGCAGCACCTTTCTGGGTGTGCCTGTGTCCCGCTGCGCATGGGCAGAGATGACCCCTTTCCTCGACAGCACAGGCAGTGGGCAGGCCAGGGAGACAGCGCCCTGGGCAGCCCAACCCCATTGCCCGGAGAGCCCAGGAGGTGACCTTGAACTTGGGTCTGAAAGATGAGCTGGGGTTCGTGGGCCAGGGAGAGGGTACAGTGAGAGCAGAGCCATGAAGGCCGGTGGCCGGAGTGCTCGGTGCAGTCATGGCCAGAGAGGGGCAGCTGTGGGGAGATGGAGAGGAGGGTCTCTGAGTCCCCTGTGGGGCACAAGTGGGCTGGGAGGGGGAGCTACCAGCCAGGAAGGTGGTGTGGGTAAAGGGGCAGCAGCCTCCCAGGAGGGAAGAGGGGTTCTGGGGGTGGGTGAATTGGGGGGAGGCCCCAAGTTGAGCTTGGGCCAGCAGAGAGTGGGGGGCATGGGAGCTCCTGGGGAGATGGTCAGGAGGGACTGCAGGTGAGGAGGGACCCAGGCTGGGGAGAGCCCAGGGGATGAGTCACCCCTCAGGGAGCTGAGGGGCAGCCGTGGGGCACCAGGGTTCTGGGGTGACCAGGGAGCAGAGAGTGGCCACGGCCGCAGGGAAAGGCCTGGAGTACAAGCCCCTCGGCCCCTTCCGGTCTCTGTCCCTCCTCCTCCAGGCTGGGTGCCTCACAGGGGTGGAGACAGTCTGGGCCTGCACCCCACCCCAGGGCCTCGGTGTCCCTGCAAGAGCACTCAGCTCTGCCCCTGCGGGGCGGGAGAGCAGCCCCTCCTGACCCTCCCCTTTGCAGTCACTCCCGGAACAGGCAGCACAGTGGGGCGGCACCCAGCAGCCTGGGGGTGATGTTAGGTCTCTGGGAGACCCAGGGCAGGGCAGCTGGGGACCCTGGGGGCTCTGGGAGGTTCTAAGCAGGAAAGAGCTCGGTGGAAGGCAGTTGGAGGGGACACGAGGTGGGGGGACATGTTGCCCTCCCTGGGGCAAGGAGGATGGGGGCTGAGCGGAGGGAAACATAGGAGGTCACCCCAGGAGGTGGGGCTGTGGCTTTAGTCCCTCTGACCCCTTTCTCAGGGTGAGGCACCGGGCCCAGCCTCGGCTCCCCAGGGCCCAACCTCGGCTCCCCGGGCCGCCCTAGCTCCGACTGCCTCTTGACTGGTGCTATTGGGAGACTTGGCCCCCCAAGAGGAAGCTGGAGCGCCACGGGGGCAGGGCCTGGCCCGCACCCCTCACCGCACCCCTCCTGGTTCTGGTGGTAGGTCTCATCTGAGAAGCCTCCCCAGAGGAGGGGACATTTGCCGGCAGAGCTAGCTTCCCCCTCCCACAGAGGGGCTGGCTCCCCAAAAGGCACAGGCTGGCCCTGAGGTGTGGGGCGGGAGTGAGGCCCCAAGGGGCTGGTGCTGGGGGACATGGGGCACAGTCGCTGCCTCCGGGAGCCCACAGCTGGCCAGATAATGCGCTCTCAAGCTGTGAGCCCCAGGCCAGGCTGTCCTAAGGTGACCCCACCCACACTCTAGCTCCTTCCCGGCCTCAGGCAGGGGAACAGAGCCCTGTGGCCTGGGCAGGGGCTCTGGGCTCGTCCCTCCGGTGGGAAGGGCCAGGCGGCCGGCGTGCTGGCATCTTTCCTTCCACGTGAGCCCTGGGACCCCAGCCAGGACCACCTTCCGCCCGGGCAGTCCCTTCTCGCAGCTGAGGCTGGCCCGTCCTCAATCAGAGCGTCATCTCTGCGGGACCCTCCCCCGGCCTCTTCATCCAGCGCCCCCTCGTCTTCCCACAGTGGGGCAGCCCTTGTCGGGGGAGCCCTCAGCTGCCCCACACAGCCCCCAAAGCCAAGGGATCCCCCTTTAGCCCTTCTTTCCTGGCCGGCCCCAGGAGCGGACTGGGGAGTGTGGCCCCTGCCTCTGACCTCAGGTCACCAGGGACCCCCCAGGGGCCGTGGGGGCAGGCCCTGTTCAGCCCAAGACGGCCCCACCCCGGGCTCAAAATGCCACCTGGTTGTCACCCCATTCAGGGGGGACCTTCACCCCAGTTTACAGCTGAAGAGTGGGGTCGGGAGGTCTCCCTTGGGAAGGGGAACCAGGAGACCACAGCCATGGCTGCCACCGTCCCCAGCCTCCCTCCCTGGGCCGGGGTCCCCTCAGTGACAGTCCCGTATCTGTCACCTTCTCCATAACCTCCCAGGCAGCCCAAGTGCCTCCTGTTCCAGCCCCCTGCTTACAGGCCTGGGCAGGCCTGTCCCCCAATTCGCCCCTTCCCTCCGCCCTGGGCTCCGGCCCCCTCCCCGAGCCGGCTCTCCATCCGTCAGGGAGCTGGGGCCCACAGTGGGGTCCGGGACCTTCGGGGCTGCCAGGAAAGCCAGTGCTGACCTCTAGGTGAGGCTCAGGGACCCCAGGAGAGCCCCTGTTTGGAGCCGGGGGGTGGGGAATGCCTGCAGGAAGTCCCCTCAGAGGAAGGGCACCTGTGCCTGTGCCTGGGCCGGCCTGGAAGGACAGGGGATGTGGATGGCGACACCTGTCAGAAAGGACAGGGCAGCAAGTCAGCATGTCGCCCCTCCTCTCTGTCCCCACGCCCCTCCCGGGTGACCCACAGTCCCAGCACATCCCACGCAGGCACCCCTTGGGGATAGAGTCGTGCAGAGGGCACATATCCCCATGGGATCCCTTCCTCCCACATCCCATTCCAGACGCGCCCAGTCCCAACCTGCTCCCTGCCCCGCGCTGAGCGGCTCCGTTGGTGGCTGGCACGCCCGCCCGCCTGCCCGCCCGCCATCCACGCAGATGGGAGCTGCCCGAGCTATAGGGCTCTGGGCCAGATGGGTCCCTCCCTTGATACCCCCTGTGCAGCCCAGCCCCCAGTTTCCTGCCACGACTGTCTCCCCGGACCTGCCGTGTCCTGGCTTCCTGGACCCGTGAAGGCCCTGTGGGGACCAGCCTCCAAATGCTGGTCAGGGCAGCCCCAGGCCAGGCCAGCCCATCACACCGCAGGCCCCGAAGGTGTCCAGGCCAGGCGGACAGACCCTGGTCGTCTGCTCTGATGGCCCGACTGAGAGCGTGCCATGCAGGGGGCGGGGGGTGGGGTCCCTGCTCCCCTGGTGCCCACCCACCGGGGACAGATCCAGCCTGAGGGAGAAGAAGGTAGTGCCCCCAAAACCTACCTAGAGGGGCTTTGCCCGGTCAGGGGTCCCCTTTACAGTCTGGCTCCACCGAGCCCCGAACCGTGGTCCCACAAAGAGCTTTGGGCCCCCAAGCCCCTCTCTCCCAGGATTCCCCCTGGTGCACAGAGGCTGGCTCCGGGACCGTCCCCTTCTGCCCCAGAGTGGGGTCTGGAACCGAGCCTGACATCCTGCTGGCTGGCCCATCACCTCCCTGTAGCTGGGGGTCCTACCTCCTGGGACGTGCTTCCCGGTCAGCCTCCTTGCCCCTCTGGGCCTGGGGTCAGAGGTCAAGCCCCTTCCCTCTTCAGGTCCGGCCTGCCTGCTGGACGCTGGTGTGGCTGTTCCCGTCTCTGCCCCGCGCTCAGTAATCGCCGTTGTCCCTGCTCTGGGTCCCTGACCACAGCGCTGCAGGGGTCTGGGCCAAGTGTCGCGGCCGCCCAGGAGCCCGCCGGGCACCCCGCCCACCGCCACGCCTGTGCCGCACTCAGGACCCCCTCTGGGACCGCGCAGGGGGCTGACCACAGGGCGCCCCGGCTGCTGGCAGCCCCCGCCTCGCCTCCGGGCCCGGCCCAGGCTCTCTTGGCGCTGGCCGGCCCTCCAGGGGAGCTCGTCCCTCCCGAGCCAGGCTGGGGCTGCCTGGCAGGTCTCACTGCGCCCACGAGGCCAGGCTCCGGCACATTCCGTGACACGCGGCTGGTAGCTGGCACCGGCTGCCGCCTCGGCCACCCCTCCCCACTTTCATCTTGCCCAGGGCCGGGCGGGGGGGGCACCCGGGTTTTCCCGACAGCCCAGGGTCCCTCGCACGGCTCTCCTTCTTGGCCCATCCCGGGGTCTCCAGACCCGGCCCCCAAGTGCGCGGAGCCACTCGACCCCCTGCCTGAAACTGCCGTCCGTTTCTGCCGCAGGAGCCTGGGGCCCAGCCTGCCCTCTCTCCGCCCTCTGCTGCCCTCACGCCCTCCCCTCTGCACAGAGCATCAGGGGCTCGGGGCGATGCCGCCCCCTGAGCGCCCGACATGCCACGAGACTGCCTGAGCCTCAGCTTCCCTGTGCACACAAATGGGTACACGGGGCCAGCCCGGGACGGTCTGCTGGCTCGGGCCTCTGTCCCTGAGGACCCCGCCAGGAGCTGGGGGCTATGTGGTCCCTTCACAGCCAGCATGCGGCGCGTCACCCCATTACAGGAGACGAAGTGGAGCTTAGCAGGAAGGGGCCCGAACTGGGGGTCCCCCCTCCAGCCACAAGGAAGGTGTGCCAGGGTTCCGGCCCCACAGCTCCCGCAGGCTGGTACCTGCAGGAGGGTCAGGGCGGGAGAGCCTGGGCCCCATGCATGCGGCCCCAGTCCAGATGCCGGCATCCCTCCCTCGGTCCCCTTCCCCATCCTTCCTTCCCACAGGGGTTTTCTCTCCTCCTCTCCACCCTCTCTTGGCCTCACTGGCTTCCCTCCCTCCTTTCTTGCGGGTCCCCACGGCTTCCTGCCATCTTCCTGGGGGGCCAGGAGCAGGCAGTGGACGGGGCCGTCCCACCTCCCACACTCAGCACCCATGGCACCTGGCCCTTGGGGCCTCCTTCCCTCCGCTGCTGGGGACAGCATGGGACAGACGGCGTGGGGCAGACAGCGTGAGAGAAATAGGGTGGGAAGGGACATCATGGGATGGACAGTGTGGGAGGGGACAGTGTGGGAGGGGCACTGTGGGAGGGGACAGTGTGGGAGGGGACACATGGGAGGGGACAGTGTGGGAGGGAAAGCGAGGGAGAGGACCATGGGGGGGCAGTATGGGACAGTGTGGGAGGGATAGTGGGAGGGGACACTGTGGGAGGGGACAGTGTGGGAGGGACAGTGTGGGAGGGGACACATGGGAGGGGATAGTGTGGGAGGGACAGCGTGGGAGGGACCCTATGGGAGGGGCTGCTGAGTGTCCACAGCACCCGTTGCCCCCAACACACCCTGATGTCCTGCCCTATCCCTTCTCTTTGTTGTTTTCACTCAACCTCTCCCTCCTCTTGGCCACCATCCTGTCCCATCCCATCCCCTTGTCCCATCCTGTCCTGTCTCATCTTGTCCCTGCCCTCATCCCATTCCCAGTCCTGTCTGTATCTTGTCCCATTTCATCCCCATCCTATTCTTGTCCTCTCCCCCTCCTGTCCCCCTCCTGTCCCCTTCCTGCTCCCACCAAACCCCCATTCCTGTCCTGCCTTGTCTTATCCCTGTCCAGTCCTCATCCCGTTTCTATCCAATTCCCATCCCTGTCCTCTCCTGTCTTGTCTTATCCCTGTCCTGTCCCCATTCCTGTCCCTGTCCTATCCCATCCTGTCCATCCTGTCCCCATTTTGTCCCCATCACTGTCCCTGTCCTACCCCAACCCCATCCTGCCCTGTTCCTGTCCTGTCCCCATCCTGTCCCTGTCCCTGCCCTGTCCCCAGCCCTGTCCTATCCCAATCCCATCCTGCCCTGCCCCCGTCCTGTCCCAGTCCTATCCCCATCTCATCCTGCCCTGTCCCTGCCCTGTACCCATCCTGTGCCTGTCCCATCCCTTCCCCATCACTGCATGCCCTCTTTCTACCTTCACAGGGACCTCCCACCCCACCCCTCCTCTTTGTCCTCCGTCACTCTCTCACTTCTGTTCTCTCTTTTCATCTCCCCCTCCCCTCCATACCTGGTAGAACACACTTTGGGAGAGCCTCGCAGCCCACTGGGGACAAAACCCCTGGCCCCCCACCTCACCGCCAGGCTACCTTAGGACCTCTCCCTTCCCAGGTAGACAGCATCCCTCCCAGCCGCACTTTTGCCTTCCGGGGTGGCCCGCGGTCTGATCCCACACTCCATCTGCCCCAAGGGGCCACCGAGGGCTTCCCCCACACCCAGCTCCCACCTGTGCCCCTGACACCTGCGTGAGCTGGCCCCAGGCCACCCACCTGTGCTGAGCCACTCCACGCTCCCCGAGCTGTTCCGGGGAGCCCTGCCCACTCCAGCCACCCCTCGGGGCCCGGGGGGCCACGGGCTGCCTTCTCGAGGCTCTGGCAGGGGCATGGGGAGGGGAGCGAGCCCTCAGGTGCCCAGTGCCCCCGGGCTGCCGCCTGCTCGCTGCCCTGTCCTGCTCTGCTGGCGGGACGGGACTGGAGCCTGAACCTCAGGGCTCTGGGCTCCGGCCCTGACGCCCTGCCCAGGGGGTTGGGCCACTCAGTCCTCGCGCCCCCGTGATGCCAGCTCGTCCGGGCTCCTGGGGCAGCTCTGGCCGACGGACCGCCTGGTCCCGGGGCAGCACCACCCACCAGACGCCCGGGCTCTGCCAGGGCCAGGGCCAGCCCCCCTCCCCTCTGTGGGGCCCTGGGTGGGCCCGAGGCAGCCACGCCCCTTTGGACACTGGTTTTGGAAGCCTGGCTTCCCCCGCCCCACCCCCCACCGCCTCCTCAGGCTGGCCTGTCCCTGGCCCTGCTGGCCACACTGGGGTCCCGGAGGCCTCCCAGACCTGGCTGCCCAGGGTGGGAGGCCGGGCACGAGGATTGCCGGGTGCCTATGGTGGACGTGTGCCCAGAGCAGTGGGCAGAGGGCGTTTGCCTCAGGGCTCCTCCAGCTCCCAAAGCCTCCCTGGGGGGGACCAGGAGCCCAAATGCCAAGAGAGACACCAGCAGGGGGACCCAGCCAGCCCCTCTGGTCTGTGCCAGACAAAGCCCCCCATCCCAAAGCCAGGCCCCCAGAGAGCCTTGGACCAGGCAGGCAGCCGGAGCCCAGGGGGCCTGTGGGACCACAAGCTGCCCCCTGCTTGTCCGGAATGCCGGCCTGGCCCAGGCTGAGCATCAGACGGCCAGGCGCAGTAGGAGGGGACAGAGGGATGGAGCCAGGTCTGGGGGCACAGCGGGAAGAGTCGGCCCGGCCGGCCACCTGAAGCCTCCTCCTGGGCAGTGACAGCCGGCGGGGACCTGCGTGGCAGCCACAGGGATGGTGCCGAGCTGAGATGGGGACACAGGTGGGCACGGAGACAAGTGCCCCTGCCCAGGCCCATTTTTAATCTACTGAAACTGGACCCGGTTTGCCCCCACCCCCACCCCTGCTGACTTCCTGAGCCCATCACAGGGAGGGGCCTCACCCTGCACCCGGGCGGGACCTGGCGAAGGAGTAAGGCGATGCCCGGGGCACGGTTGACAGGACCCCCTCAGCCCCCGAGTGACCCTGGGACAAGTCGCTAGCCTCTGTGAGCCTGGTGTTCTGCCTATCCAACAGGGACCGGGGCCACCTGCCTGGGCTTCGGGAAGTGAAGCCCGTGGGAGGCAAGACAGGTGCGAAGGTCGGTGAGGGGGCGGGAGTGCCACGAGCCGCCTGGGCCCTGGAGTCCACCGGCGGGAGCAGAACACCAGGCCCAGGGCTGGTCCACGCCTGTGAGCGTTTTTGTGCAAGCCGAGTGACCTGCCCGCTGGGGCTGGACGCAGACCCCCCACTGCCACGCCTCGGGAAAGACTCTCCCTGCTCCCCACCCAGCCCCCAGCAGCAGGGTGGTGCACGGAGCTCAGAGGGGCACGTCCTTCTGTCTCTGTTTTGCCTCTGCAGGTCCCCCAGGGGCTCGGGGCTCTCTCCCCAGGCTGCCCCCGCCCTCAGCCGAGCTGGGGCTGCACATTCGATGCCCCGTCGGTGCCTCCACTGCCCCCACCAGGGTAACGCTGGGCTTGGGAGCAGAGCCAAAGCCACTTGGACAGACATTTGTGACCCAGATTCTCCTGGGACGAGGAGTGTGAGTGCAGCCCACCTGGGGACTCTTCCTGTCAATCCCCAGCAGACCATATGACTGCCCTCTTGGGCCTCAGTTTCCCCATTTGTTAAGTTGTGAGACTCCGGTATTGACCCTAGGCACCTGTTAGTCCTTGGGCTTTCTGGAGAGGGATAGGAGCTGTATCCCCTGGGAGGACACATCCCAGCTGGGCAGGGAGGAAGAGCCTTGGCTGGGGGTCTCCGAGCCAGTAGCACCAGGGCGGGCCTGGCCGAGCCAGGAAAGAACAGGGGTGAAGCCCAGGAGCGGGGTCCACCTTACGAGTGGACAGGGTGGGGATGCGGGGGCCATGGCCAGCAGGGGACTCCCCCAGACCCTGTAGCTGGTCCTGACTTGAATGGTGGCCCCTGGGCCATGCCTAGGTGGGGCCAGGAGAGCTGTCACTCAGCGTCTGAAGGACCCGACTGGCGGGAACTGGAGGGGTCTGGGGTGGCTCTCTGCCCACCTGCACACCCTGTCTCTCCTCCCTCCCAGAGTCGAGGTGTGGGTGGAGCTGAGGAGGCTGAGATGCCTGTGTCCCTCCCTCCAGGAGCCTGCAGTCTGCCCAGCACGCTCCTCACCATTGGAAGAGAAGCCAAAGCAAGCAGCATGGAGGAGGCAGCGTTTCAGCTGGGCCTTAGATGCCTGGAAGGGTAGAGGAGGAGGAAGGGCACTGCAGGCGGCTCAGAGTAAAGTGTCAAGCACCCCGTGGTATGGAGCGGTGGCTCCGGGCCCGACTCTGGCCCCTTGTTTTGGCTCTTTCTACTCCCCTTTGAGGTGGGTGACACCACGCCACCATTTTATAAAGGAGGACACTGAGGCCGAGAGAGGACAGGGTCCTGGACCGAAGCCTGAGACATAGGAGCCAGGACTCCGGCCCAGAGAAAATCGGACTCCGAGGCCCAAGCACTCACCACAGCCCCGTGGCGCTTCCCACGCAGGGCTGGTGTGCTAAGGGGGGTGGTGAGTGCGGCCACAAGGTCCGGCATCATCATCTGTAAAGGAAGGGCGACAGAACAGTCCCAGGAGCCAGGGGAGCCCAGGCGAGGCCTTGGAAGCGTGCCAAGGACACCGTGCACGTCCTGGGAGCAGCAGACCAGGCCAGAGGCCCCGGGGTCAGGGGAAGGCGCCTGGAAGGACAGCGGTCCTGCGCCGGCCAGGCGGGCACGCAGGTGGGGAAGAGCGCAGGCCGCGTGCACACACCCAGCACACGTGTGCACCCCTCACCCTGGCCTGGGTGCCCGGGCTCCTGGCCCTGTGGCCCGGCCCTGCCCGCCCTGCCCCAGCCTGGGCCGGGGGGCACCTACCTCACCAGCTTGTCCAGGCCCCATTTGCTGGAACTCCTCAGGAGGGCCGAGCCGCTCATGCTGCTGGCGGCCACCCGCGGGCCGGCGACCTGGCCTGACCCCAGCCCTGGGGACGCGGCAGCTCCTTCTTCAAAGGCCGAGAAGGCCGCCTGCCTCTGTCTGCCGCCCCCCCTGCCGCTCCCCTGCTCCTCCTCCTGCCACTTGGACCCCTCCCGCCCCTCCTCTCTCCTTTCTTCCTCCTGTCCCCTCCTTCGCTCTCGTGTCCCCGTCCCCCGGTCCAAGCCGTCTCTCCGTCCGGCTGGCCGTCTGGGCTCTCTGATGTCCACACCCCCTCCCTGTCTGCGTGCCCTGTCTCCCCGTCTGTGGCCTGTGTCTGTCCACCCGGGGCCCTCTCGTCCTGGGGGTCCCCAGGGCTGACTCCCCGTTAGCCGCCCCGGGCTGCTGGGTGCCCGTCTGTCTGTCCCCGTCTGTGCGGCCTCACGGACTCTGTGGGTCTCTCCTTCAGGACGTTTAGCAGCTGCTTCCCTTTTGTTCCCCCCCAGCCCCCTTCTCCCCCCTCAGCCTCCTCCCCCTCCCCCTCCTTCCGAGACTAGTAAAAATGTCAGAGGAAAACCCTCCAGCCCAGCAGCCCCGGGGCTCAGCAGGACCTCAGCGGCCTGGGGTGGGCACGGTCCCCCTTTGGTCACCTTGGCGGCCGCTCAGGCCTCACTCTTCCGCCCGCCAGCTCATCCCCACCACTGGCAGGGCATCGGGGCGCCCCCCTTGGCCTCTCCATCCCTCTGTGCCTCTCCCCTCGCTCTGGGCCTGGCCTGGCCAACCCTTTGGCCCTCCTCTTGTCCTCGCCTTTATGGATCTTTTGGGTCAAGCCCCCCTGCCCTGCACCTCTTCCCTGCCCTACGTGCTCCCAGCCTGGGCCTTCTGCTCCTTCCCTGCCGGCCCCCAGCCCTCCCTGCTTCCACACTCAGACCCTGTCTCCTCTCCTCTCCCTCTGTCTCTCTCTGCCCCTATCTCTGTTCCCCTCCCTCCCCCTCCTTCCCTCCCCCTCCCCCCCCCCCCCCCCCCTCCCTCTTCTCCCTCTCCCCCCTCCCTCCCTCCCCCTCCCTCCCTCCCCTCCCTCTTGGTTCTCCAGTTTTCCCCTTGTTTATGCCCAGCTCTCTGCTCCACTTATCACCTCGAGGGGGAATCCTCTCTGCTCCCCAAATGGGGAGGTTACTGCCCCCCACCCCGGCACCCGCCACACTGCACTGGGAGGTCAGAGCAGGGAGACCCCAGAGGCAGGGACAAACACGGCCTGCCCCGGTTGGTAGCGGAGAGCATGCTCCCAGGGGGACCGGTGGGCACAAGGTCAGCATGGTGCCCTGGCCTGCGGGCCCCCTGCCCCTCATGCTCCGGCCAAGGCCCAGGAGGCCCAGCCCAGCCCACTGTTCCTCTGGTTGGGCTTAGTCGCCGTGACTCACTTGAGAAGGCTCGCGGGCGAGTGACCGGACGAGGCGGGTACGGGACTCATGTCTGCGGGGCGTCACCGAGCCCAGCTCAGTGCCCAGCAGTCACGTCCAGCAGCGTGGCCCAGCTACCCACCCTCACAGCCGCTGCACCAGGTCCTGCTTGGGGAAACCGAGGCTCAGACTAGTGTCCAAGTGCGCAGAGCTGGGGCCGACAGAGCTAGAACCGTGAGCCGGGGGGCTGACCGCCCGCCCCACTGCCCTCCATCCCCGGGGCACGGAGGAACGGCCCCTCTCACTTCCCCGGCTGGCCGGGCCTCGGCTGGGCCAGGGGGCCAGGGCCAAGAGCACCTGGGGGACATGAGGCTGGATGGGGTGCGGCTAAGATCAGACAGGCCAGCAGCGCACTTGCAAGCAAGTCATGGCAGCCACGTGGCCTGTAGCTCTGGTCCGTGGTGACTCAGGTGGTGGCTGGCTGGTGTAGACTTTGTGTGCGTCCTGAAGTCTGATTCATCCCCCTGCCTCTACCCACACACACCAGGCTGTGTCCTATGACCAGCCCTGGAGGGGAGTTCACAGCTCTCTCCTCTCACAGTCCCCGGGGAGCCAGAGAATGTGGGGGTGTGCCCCAGAAGCAGCTGGGCCCACCGTCCGTCCCCAGCATCCATACAGAGCTACAGAAGTGTCAAGGTTCTAGAGGAACGTGGAGAAGGGAAAGGTGAGTGGGGCGGTGGGGTCGGCCCTCAGGTGGAGCCAGATCGCCCAAGGGAAGTGAGCCTGTGCTTCATTTCCATCGCAACGTACGCATCTCCCCCTTGCCTCCTGCTCTTGGTTCTGGAATCCCAGTCACAGACAGCCAGGAAGGAAATGTGCCAAGACATATTTTGGTTCAAAAGAAGGAAAAATATTCCCATGGGGAGAAGGCTGCCTTGGAATGGCAGGAGTTCTCTGTCACTAAGAACTTAAAATACAATTACTTGATTATCTATCAGAAATGCTGATGGGTGGGAGGTGGCAAAACCAGACCTTTAAATGCAGGGGCCAGCATCCATAGCTTCATAATTAGGGCACGCCCTACCAGGAGCAAAAGGGCAGGGTGTTTGTCACCAACTCTACTGTTACTCACCCATGCATATATCCATCAATCCATCTCCCACTCCTCCATCATTCATTCATTCTATCGTTCATCACCTATCCACCCACCCACCCATCCATCCATCCACTCACCCACCCACCCATCCATCCATCCCCCTATTTACCTATCCACCCATCTATCCAACCACCAGTCAATCCATCCATCCATCCATCCATCCATCCATCCCCTCACCCATCCATCC
>NW_019154106.1:1414775-1416642 GCF_002288905.1 Enhydra lutris kenyoni | reverse complement strand
TCCGTCTATCCATCCATCCATCCATCACCCAACTTTCCATCTGTCTACCCACCATCCATCCATTCACCCATTCATCATCCATCCATCCATCCATCCATCCACCCATCCACACACCCATCTGTCCATTATCCATCTATCATTCATCCTTCCACTCACCCACCCACCCATCCATCCCCTCACCCATCCATCCATTCACCTATCCATCCATTCATCCCCTTACCCATTATCCACCCATCCACCCACTCATCTATCCATCCTCCATCCATCCACCCATTCATCCATCCATCCTCTTTATATAGTTATCTGTCTTCCCATGCATCATTATCAATCCATCAACTTCTCAGGATTTTGATCCATTCAATTATCCATATAAACACAGTATATCCTTCCATCAATCCATTCAAGTATTTTTCAATACATATATACCTATGTCTATTCATCTCTCCTTATGTCTCTTTATTGAGCAAGTATCCACCCATCTCTCTATCCACACCCCCCACCCATCCAGCCATTTATCTAAATGTTATAATACATATAAAACACTTAGAAGAAGTATTCAGTTAGTCATCCATCCACTTGGAACATAAGAGCCCCTCAATATATGTTAATTACCATTAGGTACATATTCAGCCACCCATTTGTGTATCTATTTGACCAGCTACCCTACAAGTGAACTATCTGTTTATTCTTCAATATATCCTTTTATCTCTGCAGATATTTTCGTCCTTACTTTCATTCAGTTCTCCAAATATTTTACTATTGATCAATCTCATTTATACACCCACTCATATATCTATCTGACCAATATGTCCACCCATATTCCTATCTAGAAAGTCACACATATGTGTATAAATGCATACATGTTCATATTTCCATATACATATTGCCCATTACTCTGCCCATTAAGCCATCCAAATGAGTTAAAACTTACAATAGTGCTGCAACCTAGTAACCCTTCCATAGGGGATACTATTTTTATCCATACATTCACTCATCCATATCTCATCCAACCAACCATTGATTTATTCATAACTCCGTTTATCTTCATGTTTGTTCATCTATCCATATGGTTTCCAACAGACCTATTGTATCCATTTTTTTAGGCACTGGGATTTGGCATTAACAAAGCCCATGCTCTCACAAGACTGACATTTCAGAGGGAGCAACAACAAAAATAAACAGTAAGTATATTCTGTAATATATCCAATGGATTATATTAAATATAATTCATGGTGGGAGGACATGGAGGAGATTGATATTTTATATATGATAGTCAAAGAAAACCAATGAAATCCAATGAATTATATTAAATATAATTCATGGTGGGAGGACATGGAGGAGATTGATATTTTATATATGATAGTCAAAGAAAACCTCATAGAAAGGAATAATCTTTTCCTTATTTGAAAAAAGACTTGAGAAGGATTAGAGATGGCTATATACATTTGTGGGAAAAAGTGTTGTAAAAAGAGAGAACAGTGAGTGAAAAATTCCTGACTTAGGTGCTTCTGTTCACCAATCTATCTGTTTGGTAGTTTATCCAGCATCAACCATATGTCTACTTACACACTATCTATCTTTCTTTTCATCTATCACTTCCCCAATATTTCCCAATCTGTCCATTTAAAAATCAATCCATTATCTGTCTCCACCCATATGTCTTGATAACATTCTATTAGTCTATCTGATCATTTATCTGTCAGCATTCCACCCATTTATCCATCAACCTACCTGTACTTCCATTCCATGTGACCATTCACCAGTCCATCCACCCATCCATCCATCCATCCACCCATGCATCCATCCACACACCCACCGATCCATCCACCCATGCATCCACCCATTCACCCATCCATCCATCCACCCA
>NW_019154106.1:1332311-1414675 GCF_002288905.1 Enhydra lutris kenyoni | reverse complement strand
CATGCATCCATCATCTATCCACACATCCATGTACCCATCCATCCGTCTATCCACCCATCCATTTGCCCATCCATCCATCTCTCCATCCATCCACATACCCATCAATCTAGTCATCATCCATCTATCTACTCATCCACCCATATACCCACTCATCCATCCATCCGTCATCCATCCAACCATCTGTTCCTGCTTCCTACTTTTCTTCATTCACTTTTCTTTCATTAGTACTTTTCTCCATCATTAAGTATTTTAATTTCCTTTTAAGTCTTTCAGTCTTTTCTTTCTTCATGGTTCATAAGCTTGTAGCCCAAGAAGATGAAAGAGAAAACTCTCATGGCCCAGTAGGCTGAATAAGTAGGAATCTGTCCTCTTGTTCAAACATTCTCAACACACACACACACACACACACACACACACACTCACAGAGTGGTATCTTGATGAAATGTGCAATAGGCAGTGGGGCCCAGGTCGGGGTAGGGAGAAAGGGTAAGGGGGTAGCCTCCATGGCTCCTAGGTGACCCTGGATAGAGAACTGTTCTGACTTACAGAGAAGGTAGCCTCCAAATGCCTTGAGTCCCTATCTGCTTCATGTGGCTCAGCCCAGCAAAGGGAGAGGACCCAAGGTGGTGGGGTGGCAGGTGTTGTGAGGAAGCTGGGATTGGTTTGGGGATGAGACCAAAATAAGGAATGAAGCTTTCTTTCTAGGTTCCTCCAGAATCCACTGGCTAGATCCATCTGTCCTGTGTCCCATTTCTCTTTTGAGGCGAGGTAGTGGGTGGGAGGTAGTGGGGGGAGGATGGGGGGAGGAGAAGAAGACAGCCTTAGTTAACCTCAGAAGCAAAACCCTCAGAATAGCCAGTTACATTCAGGAATGGGGTACAGACACCTGTGGGAAGCAGGGAAGCAGCTGCACGTGAGATCCTGCCTGCCAGGCACAGAGCAGGGCAGTGACCCTACCTGCCACTCCCCCCCATTACTGTCACACCACACACTCCTGCTGTCTTCTGCACATCCACACAGAGGCCCTTGCTGCAGGTTCCAACACCCAAGTCTCTCCCACATCTGTTGGGGGGATGTGGGTGCCTCAGAGGGGGCCGTAGGCAGGCTCCGTGTTCCCAGACAGTCCCTCCCTGCCAGCCGGCAGGACCAGATAGTGGTCCCACTAGGACCTACTAGGACTTCCCAGCTTGGAGGCGGTTGGTTAGCAGATGGAGTTTTGGCAGGACTGGCCTGACCCCAGGAAAGGATGAGGGGCTTTCTCCCCCACCTTCCACCATCACCTCTTGTCTGCCTGTGTCTGCATCACAGAGCTGTGTTGGCCAGCAGGGTTAGGAGGCCTGATTTTTTTAATTCCCTAGTCACCTGCTCACCCCATACCCCACATAGGCCCTAGGTCGTCTCTCCAGCCTCATGGGGTGGGGGAGGTGTGGGGGTTGGGGGCCTGTGGCTGTGTACTACCACCCACTAGGAGAGGTTTGAGAACTCCCTTTGCTGGTTGTCCCAGATCCCCAGTCTCCAAGAAGGTGTTAGAAGCCCCTGGAAAGATTCCTTGGCAGGAACGGGCTGGGGCCTGGGAGAGATGTCTCTAGAAGGAATCAGCTTGTCCTGACAGTACCATATCCTATTTCTGCCTTTGGGGAGGTCTCTGGGGGTGTCTTCTTAGCCTATTCTGGAGGGGGCCCCAGGAAGCACCACCCTCGCCCTGATGGGAACCTGCAGGTTCAGAGCCATCCGGCTGAGCTGCATGGCATTAGCAAGTGCCTCCAAGGGGCAACCCAGACACCCTGGGTCCCCAAGGCCTTGTCAGGTCCCCAACACCCCAACTTTGTGCCCCCAGGGTAAACAGACTCCCCAGAGAGGGTCCCTGCAGGGGAGTAACCCTAGGAGACAGGCCTCCAAACGAGGGCTAGCCGCGTCCCTCCAGGCTCTGGCCAGTGTCTCTTAACAGCACACTCAGTCCTTTGAAGGTTTGGTTTCTCCCTGTGAAGGGCCTCACTGGCCAGGAAGTGAGAACCTCTGTCTGAAGAGCTTGATGGGACTGGCACATGGTGAAACTGAGGCCTCAGGGGGCGGGGCTTACTGGTTCCAGAAAAAGGTGCTGGACATGTCTCCGGGACCCTGTGCCCCCATCCTCCTCACCCAGGCCCAGGCCCTAGGAGCGCAGAGCCCAAGCTCTCAGCCAAGCTGCTGGAACTCTCGTCTTCCTGGCCGAGCGCTCACCTGCCACTTGACACCCCCCAGAGAAACTGAGGCAGAGGCAGGCTGGTGGGTCTGCAGCACTACCTTGTCTACAGCCTGCCCCATTCTGTTCCCTAAGACCCTCCTGGCACTGCCCCCACATGGCTCCGGCATTGTTTTCGGGAGAAGGCAGGTGGGGGACCTGGGAGGGGCCAGGACGCAGGGCAGGATTTCCGGTTTCCTGAATCAGCAGGGTTGGGGGCCTTCCGTGTCCCCAAGTGTGGGGTGGCGTCTTCTCCCTGTCCCCCACCTAGGGAAGGAATGTGACAGGACCCAGATAGAAAGCAGGAGGAAGCCGGTGACGCCTGCCAGCCCCAGCACGGGAGGAGGCATCCATCATCCGGGCTGAGCTCAGTCTCCCCTCTCTCCGGGAAACTTCCGGGCGCCAAAGACCCCTGACCTGGAGGGAGGAAGAGAGGAGGCCCATCTGGGCATCCCTAGGCCTGGCCCAGCTCTGGCTGCCATCTTCAGGTCTGGACCCTGGGCAGGGCCACCCTCAATGCACCAGCCCCTCAGCCTGCCACCAAGGCAGGGTCCTGGTTCCAGCCTCCCCCTTTAGTGGCCTTTGGCACCGCCTGCTGCCCCAGTGCTGTGCGTCCTGGCTCTACCAGGTGGTGTCCAACCTCCCTGGGAGGGCAAGTGCGGGCAAGGACCGCCAGCATTCTGGCAGCATGGGGAGTTCTGACCTGTGGGGCGCCAGCCCTCCAATGCCCCAGGCTCCCTCCCACCCTGGCTCCCTGAGCTGGACAGGAAGATGGAGCCCAAGTTGCTCATGGCCTCCAAGCTAGCTCAGCCCCACTTCGGCCGCCACCCGCCTGTAGCCCTGAGGGGACCTGCGTCCTCTCTCTTAAAGACCCTGAAGCCAGAGGGCAAGGCCAAAAGAGTCCATAGGAACAAATAGCCCGGAAAGGGACTCTGCACAGGGTGGCTCCACTGGTCGTCCCTACCCTCTCCTGCCTCTTAGCTGGGCGCAGGGAGAAGTGAGGAAGGCGGCACCGCAGACTCAGCTGGGGCCGGGAGCCGCGCCTTGCCCAAAGGGTGGAGGGGTCAGAAGCCTAACGGGGTGAGGAGACGACTGCTCACCCACTGCTGCCCCCGCCAGGGCCATCCAGGGTCATCCAGGGTCATCCAGGGCCAGAGCAGCCCAACAAGCCTGGGGCGGGGCGGGGCGGGGTGGGGGAGGTTAGAACAGGGGTCCCAGGCAGGACGAGCCTTCCTGGGATAGAACCAGGGTTCCAGGACAGAACTAGGCTTCTCAGGGACAAAACCAGGATTCCCAGGGCAGAACCAGGGTTTCCAGGGCAGAACCAGGGTTCCCAGGACAGAAGCAGAGTTTCAGGACTGAGCCAGGATTCCCAGGATAGAACCAGGTTTCCTGGGGTGGAACCAGAGCTCCCAGGACAAACCAGGGTTCCCTGGGCGGCCCCGACCTTGGGCAGTGCCGACAATAGGGAACCTAGGGCCGTGATCACCCAAGACAGATCAGGTGAGCCTCTGGGAAGCTGGAGGGGGGCCAGGACAGCCTGGTAGGGCCAGGAAGGATGCACCCAAGGTCTGCAGTGGTCTGGCACCTGCGGAACTGGGAGGTAGCAGAAGTGCCAGACCTCAGAGGGGAAGTGAGGTCGGCGTGACCAGGGCAGGCCTGCAGAGACTGCCCAGAGGCATTGAGTTTGCTGGCCCGTGGTCAGCGGTTCCACACGTGGGGTCCAGTGGATTCCTGGGGAAAGAACATGGTGGGCAAGGGCCTGGAGACCACCAGGAGAGGGCATCTTGCCATGCTGGGCAGCAGGCTGGGCTGTGGCAGGGGTGAGGCCTGTCTGCTGGTGAGGGGCAGTTCTTCTGCCGTGTGGACACAGGGAGGACCCGGCACAGCATGGTCAGGCCCTGGTGAAGTTTGGGGTGCATACAGGACCTCCCAGGGGTTGGGGTCCCAGGATTTGGACCTGTTAAATCCAGGATCCCTGGGACGTCCTGACAGCCCTCTCTCTGGGCACCGGTATGGAGGATCTGCCCTGCACTCTTCAGGGGCCTGGGTCCATCCCTCCCCACAGGGTACAGAGCTCGGCCATACCTCAGCTCCTCCAGGGAGGCCCTGCAGAGCCATGTGAACCCCCCGTGGCCCTGGCCAGCCCCGTGGGACCCTACAGCTGGGCAGCCAGGGCAAGGAGAGAGCATCTCGACCTGGCCTACAGGTGACACAGAGGAAGGACCAACGCCCTGCCTGGGGCTCGCTGCTGGGGTCGCCCCAGTCCTGGGCCCCAGTGTGAGGTTCTGAGGGGGTGGCCCCATCCTGGGGACAGTCCGAGTGGGGAGGCCCCATCTTGGGACAATCTGAGGGGAGACAGCTTATCTTGGAAGTCTGAAGGGGGTGCCCCGTCCTGGGACAGTCTAGGGGGGGAAGCCCCATCCTGGGATAGTCTGAAGGGGGAGGTCCCATCCTGGGACAGCTAGGGGGCTGGCCCCATCCTGGGACAGTCTGACAGGGGAGGCCCCATCCTGGGGCATCTGAGAGGGCCACCTATTGCCCAGTTGGAGAGGTGCGGCTTGACCTGGCTGGGCGGGAGGGGTGATGTCCTGGCGCAGGCAGTGGGTGTGGGTCCTGGTGGCAGGTCTTGGCCACAGTGCCCCAGCCCCAGCAGACCTGGCCCAGCCTTGGCTGTCTGGGGGATCCCCGGGTGGGGGCTTCCCAGACCACACATCCCCACCCTGGGTTCCAGGCCTTCTCATCACCCTGCACAGGAAAACCCCCAGTTCTCTTAGTCACCTTGTGAAATGAGAACCTGCCTCACCCTGGGGCTCAGTTTCATTCTGACACCACATTGTGGGGGGGCTGGCGTTTGCGGGGTCCCAGGCTCTGCGGGGGGGCAGCCAGCTAGAGCGCCTGACTGAGGCGGCACAGGTGCAGCCCTGCCTCCTGCCTCCTGCCTGCCCAGGCCTGGGCTGGGGCCACACTGTCCTCCCTCTCCTCCGTCTGCGGGACAGCTGGGGGGGTCAAGGATGGGGCCAAGGAGGGAGGCGGGGGGACACGGCCAGACGACTCAAGCCGTGCCCTTCTATGGGCACACAGTGGCCGGAGGAGCACGAGGACAGTGCTGACGCAAGGGGCTGTTTCTGAGTGGGGCACAGCTGTCCGCCGGTTGCCACAGGGTAGAAGAATGGCAGGAGCTCCACGGCCCCAGCCCTGGTGACGGGTCCCCTGGCGATCTTCAAGGGGCCATGTGGCCTCACGGGGTCACCTGCCCTGACCCTGACTGCTCTTTCCAGACACTGCTCAGCCTTGTACCTTGCCCCAGGGCGCCGGCCCACAAAGCCCCCAAACTTCTGTGGGACAGAGCAAGGAGAAGGCAACCGTCCCTCATCCACGTGCACACATGTGCCCACACTCACACACGCTCACACACGCTCACACACGCGCTCACACACATTTAGACTCACAGCACATGTTTCGATCGTCCCCTCCTTATGAATAAAGGCTTTGTCACAGGATCAGCCTCCAGCCTCCAGCCTCCAGCAGTGGGTCCTGGGACTGTGGGGAACCCCGTGCCCTGGGGCTGCAGAGGCCAGCCTTGGGGACCCCACCCAGCCCCGCCCAGCAGCGGCCCTGGGGCAGGTGACCGTGGCCCTGATGGCGCTCCCCTCTCTAGGCCTGTGCTCCTGGGTGTCTTGCCACCTCTCCCTCTGGCCTGGGGCGCCAGCTCCTTGCCTTCTGCTCACCGGGGTGAGCAGCCCCCACCCATGGTCCTCCTGTGCGGGGGGGCCTCTCTCCCCACTGGCCGTCCATCCCCGGCCTGCTAAAATGCAGGTCAGCTGTGTCTAGAGCCGTCGGACCCCGTGGCCTGGCTCAGTCCGGATGCCTGGCCTCCAGCAGCCCCTCTCCCCTGTCCCTGCTCGGGCACCCGACGGCTCCGCGGGCTCGCTGCCCGGTTCTTGCTGCCGCGGCGCAGTGGATCCTTTTGCCAGCACACGGCCTCTGCCCATGTCCCTCTTGTCCCATCTTCTACCTCAGAACAGGCCCTGGCAGTACCCTCAGCCTCCTCCATCACCGCAAGGCAGGGGGCAGCCTGGGGACGGGCACCCGGCCCGGCCTCGAGTGCTGCCCCCATCGGCGGGTCCTTCTGGCCCAGGCCCGTCCCTGCCCCACCCACGCTTCCGCCCTCCGAGCCTGGGCTCGCTGACCGAGGCCCGTCTACTCCCAGGCTGCCCAGGCCACGTCCGAGTCCCTGCATCAGGTGTCCTCTCCTCCTGAAGCCCGGCCCCAGAGGCGTCCACTCACCATGGGGTGAGACAGAGTCCCAGGAAAGTACCGTGCCGCCCCCCTCTGCTGCCCTGAGACCCCCACAGCCCTGTCCAGCACCAGGTCAAGCGCTCCCACCCCCACATAAACGCGGAGACCTCTGTGTCTCGGAGCGGATCCTTACCCCGAGTCGTTCTCGGCCAGGAGCTCTTCCTGCTCCTCAGGGCTGGGGTGGCCGGGAGCCTCCGCCATCGGGCTGGAGTCGGGCCGATCCGGGCCGTGTGTCTGCACTGTGGTTCTGGGCGCTTCCTCGGGCGGCCCCAGAGCCCCTCCCCCAGCCGGGTTTCACGTCCCCTTCCGGCAGCAGGTTGAGGTTTGAAGCACACTGGGGCTGGGGTTGGGGTGTTGTTTTTTAATCCGTTGATGCAAGAGGAGAAAAAACAAGCCATCAGGAAGTGTTAGGCAAGGTGCAAGGGCAGGGGTGAGAGAGAGGGGCCTGGGAAGGCGGAGGTGGGTGCAGGGGCTGGGACAGGGTCCGCGCCTGCCCAGGAGCCCCCCACGCTCCTCACGAATCCCCTGCAGGCCTGGCCTCAAAGTCTCTTAGTGTTGGGCCTCCAGGGAGACCCCGCGGCCTCTGAACACAGCTCTCCTGGGTGCTTGCTGAGCTGAGCACAGATGCACCTGCTCCCCGAGCCTCGGTTCTCGAGCCTCAAGGCCTCGCGCAGAGCCCCGCCGGCTGGTCTGAGCTCTTCAGGGGCCCGACGGCTGGGGCTCTGCGGGAAACGTCCCGTGCGGCCCGCCCCACATCTTCTCCGCACCTCCTTCACTTTCCTAAACTGTTGGGCTCCCCACTCTCCGCGCTGCCCTTTCCCCGGCCCCCTGACCTCCAGACTCGGGGAGCTTGGAGCTGACCACGCCCGGTCAGCGTCACCAAGCTCTGGAGGCAGGGGGCTCAGGGGTTCCCCCAGGAGGCACTGTCTGGACAAGGGGATGGACTGAGGCCATGTCCACTTTTCACGGTCCTCGGATGCTGGGGGTCACCAGACCAGGATCTCAAAAACCAGGGAGGGGTGGCGGGTGACTGTGAGGGCCAGAACCCAGAACTGACCGTGGAGGCATCAGAGAAAGCCCTGGCAAGCCGGGCTGACCGCCCCGGGCCTCGAGAAGGAAAGGAGGGAGTGCCGGGCCATCTCGCCACGTGCTGGTCTGCCATGGGCCTCTCCACCCAGCTGGACGGCACCTGTAGAGGTTCCCAAGGCAGAGGGAGGCGGGGCGGGTCATAGGGCCCCCAGCGTGTTTGGCCAGCAGGATGGGCCCGCCTGAGGGACAAGCCAAAGGGGAGGCCGCAAGCCCCCACCCCCACACACACACCAAGAAGCCTTCCCACTCCCCCTGTGAGGGGAGGCATAGGAAGCGGCCGTGCACCAGGGGTTATGGGACAGGGCCTGACTGAGACTAGGCCCAGGGGCTGCATGGGGGAACCCCCAGGGCCCCCAGGAACCCCTCAGCCTCAGGCCTCTCCTGCCACTCTGTGGTTTCTGAGGGTCGTTCACTGTCCAAGCATGGACAAGGATGCGAGGCTGGCTGGCTGTCCGTCCGCGTGGGGCTGGGCCCCAGCACCCCCAGGGACCCAGGCCATTCCAGCACCTTGTCAGTGGCTGCAACCCCTGGGTCAGCCCGGCCCTGGGGTCCCTTCCTCTGGCCTGCAGTGAGGTTGGTCCCAGTTTCACAACTGGGAAATGTAGGGGACAGATTTGCCAGGACAGATGGAGGCCGGGCGCCCCCTGACACGTGGCTTCCCTACCCTGCTGTTTGCTGCCTGAAGGCTAGGCCGGAGCCCTGCTGCGAGGGGCCCAGTATGAAGTGAAAACGCGGGGCCTCAGAACCAAAGACTATTAAGAATTTTGAAAGGGAAACAGCGGCACTGGAAACCAAGTGCCGGTCCCTCCCAGGCCCACGCGGCTGGCTCTGCCACGACCGACCGGCCTCGAAGGCCTGGCCTCGTGTGCCCAGCCCACCTGCTTAATCCCCTCCCCAAACCTGGCATGTGAGCTCCCCAGAGACCCCAGGGCCCTCCAGACTGTGTTGCCCTCCCCCTCAGCCTACCCCCAGCCCCGAAGGCCCAAAGGCAGCCCAATTCCGATCCCTCCTGGTGGGGGTTAAACTGTGTCCCCCCCAAATTCCTCGGGGAAGTCCTGACCCCCAGGATCTCAGAACCGGAGCCGATTTGCGAATAGGGTTCTTGCAGGTGTAGTCCTTGGGGCGCGCCCCTCATCTGATACGACTGTGTCGTTATGGAAAGAGAAGCTTGAGTCGGACTCGCTCAAGGGAGAGGCCACGTGAGGATGGAGGCAGAGGCCGGTGGGGTGATGGTGGTGGGACCTGTCTACAAGACAGGGAACTTCAAAGAAGCCAGGAAACCACCAGCGGCGCGGGACAGACCCAGAATGGTCTCTCCTAGCCTCAGAAGGGACCCAGGCGCCCACACCTAGAGCTGGGCCTTCCAGCCTCCCGGACAGGGAGGGACGAGACATTTCCGCTATCTAAGCTGCTCTGGATGTGGGACTCTGCCCTCCACCCACCGCCCCTACCCCCGCCCTCCGCCTCCCCAGCACCTGCTGGGGCCCAAGGGGAGGAGGCGGTCCCCTTCTCTGGGGGTGCCAGGTGGGGCTCCAAGGCCCAGGGATGCTCTGTGGAGCCTGGGGGTACTCAGGGTGCATCTGGCCACCCAGTGAGGTGTCCAGAAGGGAGGGTCTCAGACACTGCTGCCCTCCGCCGCAGAGTCACCTAGGTCCCCCCATCACCCCACGTTGTACGGGGGTCATGGAAGTCAGCGCGGGTGGGACTCATGTGGCCCCGCGTCCTGAGCTCTGGCTCCGGCCCCGAGATCTGCTCTGCTCCTTGCCCCACAGCCCCACCCTGGGGTCCCCGAGTCGTCCAGCCCTGGCCGCTGGACACCCTGCGCCTCCCGTCACGGGCAGGCCTCCCTGTCCCTCATTGTTCGTTGTTCAAAGTGCAGGAGGATGGCGTGGGGGAGGGGAGAGGCATTGTTTCATCCGTCCTCATGCATCCAAACCCTCCGCCCGGGCCACGCCCGGTGACACGGAATGGCCGAGCGAAGCTGCAAGTGGGTCCCAGGCCATGCTGGAGGGAGCTCTGCCGGCGGCCAGTGGAAGCCGGCTGGGCTTCCGACACCAGACGTGCTGAGCCGGGGAGCCCGGGGCCCCGAGGGCCAGGCCGGGAGGAGGTCTGTGCAGGGCGGGCAGCATGGAAGTCCGGGAGGGTGGGACACGGACTCCGAGCTGTCGGTGGGACAAGGCCACTCTCTTGGGCAGTAGGATCCGTGGGCGAGGAGTCCTCAAAGGCCCAGGTGGGACGGGTTTCCCAGGGAAGGAGGCGCCAGGACCACACGCTCAGTGACATCACGTGACAAGACAGGAGGGAGGGGCTGGAGGGGTGGACAGAATGAGCGAGCAGAGGTCAAGAACGGGGACGTGGTCAGCACACAGGGCAGGTCAGGCGGGAAGGACAAAGGCTGGTCGGCATCGGTGACCTGGCAGAGCACGGGGGTGCGACGGGGTCTGCAGAGGCCTGAGCTCAAGCCACCATTCATGGAGGGGGTGTCACCATGGGCCAGCTTCCAGAGTCGGGGGGTGGGTGGCAGAAGTCACAGCACGGGCCATGTGGAAAGCTGGGGATTGGGGGCAGATGGGGCAGCTGGCACCGCGGGTGAGAGCCTGGGGCAACGGGCAGGGGGTTCTGAGGGCCCAGGAGGCGCACTGAGCGTGTGAAGACCGAGACCGGGGCCATGTACAGACTGCCGTGGGCCCAGCGGCGCCCTCAGGGGTCCAGGCCTGGGGGTACAGCCGGCCGTACAGGAGCTGGGGGCTTTGTGGGGGCTGGAGGGCAGACGGGATCACTGGGCCCTGACCCAGTGTGATGGGGATCCTTTCAGGAAGAGGGGATCGGGACACGTGGAGGGACGGCCCCGTGAGGACAAGGGAAGAGCACAGCCGTCCACACATGAGAAGAGAGGCCTGGGATCGGGGGCCCCGCCCTACCCTCACATGCATCCCGGGCGTCAGCCTCCGGGACCGCGGGACAGAGAGCATCTGAATTTGAGTCACCCGGTCCGTGGTCCTGCCTTACGCTGCCCTGGGACGCTGATGCAGGGAGCTGTCACTCAGGGAAGGCGGAGCTCAGGGGCTCCGTCCTCACTCCAGTCCAGCCCTGGGGCCACTGTGGGATCAGAGGGGGCTCTGCAGCTGTTCCAAGACCCCGGCTTCTGCTCCCTGAGGACCTCAGAGTCCCCGGCTGACAGGGGAGGGGCAGGAAGCCCGGGAAGAAGGCTGGGGGTTCCAGGGGCCAGGCTGGACACACAGCAGCGAGACTCAGGGTCGGGGCCTCACCTGTCCCCGAGGTACGTGCCTGGGAGGGGGAGGGTGGCGGTGCGGTGGGCAGCCAGCCAGCTCCTGTCTCAGCCCCCTGGGCGAGATATGGTGGTGAGGCGGTGAGGGGTCAGGGTGCCCAGGGTGCTCTGGGGGTCCGGGTGGGGTGGTCAGTAAGCTCAGGCACGAGGCAGGGAGAGCCTGGGTGAGACACAATTCCGGATGCGGATGCCCCGGGCTGGAGGCTCGAGGGAGAGCCAAGTGAAGGTGTCCGGGGCGGCAGTGTAAGCGTGCTGAGCTCGCCCAGGCTGGGGTGCATGGGGTGTCTTTCACACGGTGCAGGGTCACGGGGGCCAGTCCCTCCATGGGCACCACAGATGCTGGGCGGGTTTGTTGTGGGGGGGTCCCCTTCCCTCCATCACGGCGAGCTGGGTCCCGGAGTCTGGGTGTGAGGAGCGTGAGGAGGAGGCCCCCTGTCCAGGGTCGGGTGGGGACAGGACATCTGAAAGGGAGCCGGGGCAGACACGTTGGGGATGCCAAGCAGAGGTCCCCGCTCCCCTGGCTGTCCCGTGAGGCAGGTGTTCCCTTCTCCCATTTTACAGACGGGGAAGGCGAAACCAGATCTGGAGCCCCGGGGACCCGTGAGGACAGAAGGGACGGCCGAGCAGAGGAGGAGGGGTGCGGCCACTCGTGGGAAGGGTGGCAGGCATTGGGTTCTGCTCTGTGGCCTCTGATTTGGAGGATGAGGGCTGAGGTCACTGATGTGTGAGAGGGTCCTGGGGGGGCCTGCTGGGGCAGAGGTAGGGGTCAGCATGGGCGTGGACTGGTACCCGTCTGTCCCTGGAGTTGCCAGAAATCCCCTCCGGAGCAAGGGGGTGGGTGCAGGGCAGGAGGGCCCCCTCCCCAAGGCTGGGGTCCCAGGTGACCATGGGTGGGCACAGGGGGGCAGAAGCTATCTGGATGGTCTTCCCATGGGCTGGGCCTCCTCCAAGGACGAAGGCTTTGAGTCCAGCAAGGACGCTGGTGATCTGGGTGGTTGGGAGATGGGGAGACGTGGGAGACCTTAGAGGATGTCAGGGGGCCTCAGGCAGCCAGGGGAGCAAGGAAGCGTGTGCACTCTGGAGGCCAGTTTGGACAGTGGACACCCAAACTCCTGTGTCCCCCCAAGGGCCTACCTCCCCTCCACTGATGGTTGTCCAGCCCTCGGGGCTGAGGGCTCATGGAAGCCTTCTTGGAGGAGGTGACATCGAGGGTGGGGTGGAGGTGGCCGCGGGACAGTCCAGAGATGTTTCTAGGCTGGGGGCTGAGGTGAATGTGGCATCTGTGAGGCTGGGGTGAGCCTCCGGAGCCCCCCCAGCCCGGCCAGCCAGTGATGAGATGCTCCCGTCTCCGATTTTATAGTGGGGGAGACTGAGGCTCAGTGGCCCGTCTGGAGGAGTCAGGGAAACGGAAACAGGACAGTGGGGGACAGGGAGGCTCCATGAGGGGCAAAGGCAGGTCAGGGCCCAGACAGAGCTGGTGCTCAGGGACCAAGGAGAGGACAGTTTGCAGGGGTGAGGCAGGCCGGGGAGAGGGCTGGGCCACGGTGGGCGGACGCTCACTCACAGAGGGACTCTGGCTCCAGGGCCCCACTCGGGCTTCCCCTGGGCCAGCAGGGGTGGAGGTGAAGAGGGCTGGGAAACCCCTCCAAGTCCGGTCATATACGGGAAAGCCCCTGGACTACGCCGATCCCAGTCCCCCTGGCTCCCAGGTGGCATGGCCCCCCTGCTCTGTCTCCTGGGCCCGCCCCCACTCACCCGCTCACCGCGGCCTCGTCCAGGGAGGGGTGCGGTGCCCCCGCAGCCCGACGCTGTGGTCCTTGGCCCCAGTGCTTGCCCTACGTGGCCACATCCCTCGTGACCTGTTTCCACGTTTGCTCAAGAATTTCATTGTTTCGCTGGGCAAAGAGAAATTTCACGTTGGAGAGGTTACTTCGAACTTACAGACAAGTTTCAGGAATAAGAATGATACGAAGAAGGGGTACCTGGGGGGCTCTGCTGGTGGCGCAGATGCCTTCGGCTCAGGTCCCGGGATCGAGCCCTGCGTCGGGGTCCCTGCTCCGCGGGGGAGCCTGCTTCGCCCTCTCCCACTCCCCCTGCTTGTGTTCCCTCTCTCGCCGTCAAATAGGTAAATAAAATATTATAAGGAGAACACAGAGGAGACCCGCACACCCCCAACCGTCCGCCCCGGCTCCTCTGGGCTCGAGCACCGTGCGACCTGCTTCCTGGAGACGGGGCGTGGGTGTCCTGCCTGCCCACGGCGCAGACCTGGACACAGTCCGTTCGGCACAAAACCCCACTTCTGTTGCCCCTGCCACAGCGTCCTTGTCACCCGCTGCCTCTCTTGTGTCATTGCCCCCCACCGCCCGCCGGCCCAGTGCTCAGCCCCTCCTCCACGAGGCCCTCCATGCAGGGTGTCGTCGGGGACCAAGGCCTGGGTGCTGGGGTGCTCTGCGCCCCTCGGCCTTGTGGCCTGTAGATAGGGAAATGGCTGTGGGCACGAACCTGCTCCACGCAGGGGCACCCCACCCCCGACACCTGCACACACGCCAGGCTCACCCACCCACGCCCTCCTGTCCTTGACCTCCAGCACGTGGATTCCAGACTGCACCCTCCCCCGCCACACCCCAGCTGAGGTCCCCCGGGGGCTGTGTGTCCACCCTGACCTCCAGCAGCACCCACTGCACAGGCCCATCCACTGCACCGAGGCTGCCCTCCTCCGCCCTTCGGGGGTCCTTCCTGGGCAGCACGTGGCTGGGGACTCCGGGAGCAGCGTCCTCCCCCCGCCCCCGCCTGCCCAGTGTCTGGGCATCACTCACTTCCGAGGACGCCCAGACCCCCATCTCCAGCCTGGGCCCCTGCATCCAGCAAGCCCACAGCCCAGAGCCAGCCCCACCTGCTCTGACCCCCTTCGCTGGAGAACAGCCCCCAGCCTGGTCGTCCTCAGCATGGACCTGGGCATCCCGTCTGCCTTGTCTACCAAGTCCTCTCATACATCTCCCCGTCTGCCACTGCCTTCCCTCCCGGGAGGTGGCTATGTTTCTCTCCCACTCCAGCCCTGCAAAGATGGTTCCAGAATGCAGAGCCGTCCCCACCCACGTGCTGGGGGCTGGGCCACACGCTTGGCAGAAATCCCACCAAAGGCTGTGGGTCTACAGGCCCTTTTGCCTGGGGTGCACCAGGACGGCCGGGCAGGCCGGCGAGAGGCGTGGGGGGCCGGCACAGGGGGCTGGTGCGGAGCTGGATTTGGTGTTTGCTCCATGGTCTGGTCTGGTTTTCCGCGTCCTCTGCTCCCTCATTCACTCACTCATGTGGTCATTAGAGAGTGTGATAAACACCCACAAATCCGCTTCCCAGTCTGAGAA
Source organism: Enhydra lutris kenyoni (assembly GCF_002288905.1). Taxonomy (NCBI): domain Eukaryota; kingdom Metazoa; phylum Chordata; class Mammalia; order Carnivora; family Mustelidae; genus Enhydra; species Enhydra lutris. The sequence continues at coordinate 1,400,412 of NW_019154106.1, read as the reverse complement.
TTACAACATCCCCCAAATCTACATGCTTCCCCTCCATCCGCTCCTGCTCAGATCCCCCGGGGGGAATCGCTACCCAGAATTTTGTGCTTGACATTTCCTTGACTTAAACAAAAAACAAAAACTCATTTCTCCACACAGTGAGTCTTCTCAAACCCAGTGAGCTGAGTCTTGTGGGAGCCTGGTCCCCAGTGTCCCTGCCTCCCTCTCCTGGTGGACATGGGCCCTGGACAGCTGCCCAGGTCACTCTGTTAGGTCCGCAGTAGGGCACTGCCTCTCTCACCCTATCCAGCCAAAACCTGCTCCTTGAATCAGGCCGGAACACCCCTGGGTCCTCTCCACCCTGCCGACAGGCGCAGGGGCCCAAGGGTTGACTAGGCAGGGTCCCAGGCTTCAGGCTCTCCGTCAGGTCGCCCCTGGAAGGATGGACCCAGACCGTGGGGCTGCAGCAGGGCCCCGGAGCTGAACTCGGGTGAGGCCGCAGGGCAGGCCAACGTGGTCCCTTGAGGTAGCCCGAGCCCAAGGGCATAACCCTTCCCGTGTCTGGCCGCTGGCACGGCCAGAGGGCAAGGGCATGGCCGCAGCCTGTCCTTCCTGGGCACCCCTCCGATGACCTGAGTGGAGGGACCTTGGGGGGTCATCTGTCATTCCCCGCAGAGGACGTGGGACTGTGTGACCTTGCTGGGATGGTCCTCATCAGGGCCTGCCTGGGACATCATTCCTGGATGTGTGAGGAGGCCTGTGGCCTTGGGGAGGGGCAGAAGGCAAGACAAGCCCTCCCCCTGGCCCTGCTGTGGGGCTGGGTTGGCCTGTCATCAGTTCCCAGGTGTGAGCGTGGACCGCAGCTTGGGTTTGTCCCTACTCCGTGGGCAGAAGCCACCCTGGGAGCTTCCGACCCAGGGTTGTGCCTGTGTGCCCCCTGCGGGAAGAATGGGGGCTGCCCACCTTGCACAGGGAGGGGCTGCCCTGCCTGCATGGCCCCCGGCCTGGAATCATGCCGAATGCACAGGGTCTCTGGGCCCGGCAGGTTCCCCCAGAGGACCACGCCAGGGACGGATGCTCTCATCTCCAGAATCCTGGCTCACACAGGACTCAGGCCACAGGGCGGGGCATGTCCAGGGCAAGCCTCGGGGACCCCAGGGGCTGACCGGTCACCACTGACCACATCGCACAGCTCTAGGGTGCAGGCGGGTGGCTGCCAGCGCCGGGCCGCCAGCGCTGGGCCCCCAGCACCGCCCGAAGACTCGGCATCCCTTCGGGGTCCCCCGCCGGCCCCGCCCCGGGCTTCCCCCAGCGCGCGGCGGTTCGCTGGGCGCCCGGAGGCGGTCTGTGGGCAACGAGGCCGGGCAGGACCAGACCAGACCAGTCACGGGGATTGGAATCCTTTATTGACCCCTGAGACGGGCTGTGTCCTCCTCCTCCTCTCCGGGGGCAGCGCCAGGCCGGGCGCGGGGCGGCGGGCGGCCTAAGACTCGGTCTCGAACATCTTCTTCCGGCCCTCCATGCCCGACTTCTCCTCGATGTTCTTCCGCCAGTCGCCCACGTCGCGCAGGTCCCGCTCCTGGGGAGGGGTGGCGGGAGCTGAGGGGGCGGCGGCAGAGCCCGCAGAGCCCGCAGCCCCGTCTGCCCCCGGAGGCGGGCGCTGGGCAGCCCTGCGGGGCGGAGGGCCTGCGCGTACCTTCTCCGTGTCCTCCTTCTTGACCTGCTTCAGGTTGGCCCGGAGGTCCATGCACACCTTGTGCTTGGAGCCCAGCAGCGCCTTGAGCATGGCGTCGGCCGACATGCGCACCCTCCTCAGCGGAGGCCTCTTGAACTTGCCTCTCAGGTCGAACAGCTTCTGGTTCATGTCCTCCAGCTGCGAGGCGCGGGGAGGGCAGAGTGGGAGCCAGCGGTGGCCAGGACCCCCCGCCCCGCTGGCTGGAGCGCCCCTCGCCCCGCGCCCGGCCCCGCCCCCGCCCCGCCCCCGCCCCTCGCCCCGCCCCGCCCCTTGCCCACTCACCTCCTTGGTGCTCTTCTGGACCCTCACTTCCATGTCATACTTCTCCTCCTCCGCAGCGTCGATCTTGGCGTGCAGCTGTTTGCAGAGCTCCTGGGGGAGGGGGCGGCCAGTGGGAGGGGGGCAGTGGTTCACCTGCCCTCACCTGCCCTGGCCACCTTCCGCACTGACCGGGAAACCGAGGCAGCAGGCTGGAGTGCTGCTGGGGTGGGGTACCTGCACTTCGGACATGGAGCTGGGGAGGTGCAGGGGGGGGCAGTGCTCGGACAGGTAGTTCTGCTTCTCCGACTCCCGGCGACCCTCCTCCTTCTCCAGCTCCGTGGCGGCGATCTGGAGCATGACACTCTGCGGGGAGGGGGGGTGCGGGGGGGCAAACCAGTGAGGGACTGTGGGGGCCCAGCCCCGCACACACGCCAGGATGGCCCTCTCGGGGGACAGCACCTACCTTCAGGTGCTGTCTCCGGGCCGTGATGGCCCTGTTGCGTTTCTGTAGGGTGGGAGGGATGAAGCAGAGTCAGGGCCCGTCTGGGTCCCCAGCACCCCCACATCCCTCTGCACTTGTCCCCCGGGGCCAGTGGGCCCCGTCTGGGAGGCAGCTGGATCTGGGGCTCCTGAGGCCTGCTAGGGGGCCCCGGGCCCAGAACACCTGTGCCCACGTGGCAGGTGAGGTCCGAAGGCTCATGGTGGGGGGTGGAGAAGGGCGGTGCCTCAGGGGCAGCGGGAGGGGCAGAGGAACCCAGCAGGGCATAGGAGGAGGGGGGGGCAGTGGGAAAGGAGAAGCGATTCTGGAAACCAGCCACAGCCTCACTTCCCCTCCCCCATGAGGCGCTGAGGCCACTTCCTCTGTCTCTGCGTGGCTGGGTGGCTGGGTGGGGCGCTTTCAGGGGGTGGGCTGTTCAGCTGCCCTTGAGCTTTGGCCTCTGACCTGCCCCAAGTAGGGGGTCCCATCCCCTCTGTGTTTCATGCCCTCCCCCGTCACCCCAAGCAGGTACTCACCTCCTCACTGTCCCAGGGAGGGGGCGGGAGGGTGGGGGGAAGAGAAGAGAGAAGTTAGGGACATGGATGGGGCCGTGGGATGGGGTTGCTGATGGTGAAGGCGGCCAGTGGGGGCTGGGGGAGCTGCAGAGACCCCCCAGGTCGGGGAGGGCAGCAGGGGCCCTGGGTTTGGGGCTGACTTACTCCCCCATCCTGATGTCCTGTGCTTAGAGCCTGTGGGAGAGAAAAGGTCTGGGCATGAGGGCCACAGTCCCCATCCCTCTGTGGACACCCGCTGCCCACGTGGGGGGCCAGCCCTCACACCAACCCTGCCCCCTGTCGCCCTGCCCCCAGCTCTGGCCTCCTTGGAGGCTCTGTCTTGGGATTCCCAGGGTGAGAAGAGGAGAAAGTGTTCCCGAAATGTCCTGGGCGGGGCCTGGGCTGCTGCAGCTGTCCCTGGGCTGGTGGGGGGGACAGGCCCTCGCAGGTGGCCACCAGAGCCACCCAGCTATTTTTAGTTCTGTTCCTTCGGCTTTGGGCCTAAGTGCATGCAAGAAACTGCTCCAGCCTGGGGCTGGGGTCCCTCGACCCGTCAGATCCCCTCCTCATGTCCCGCCCAGAAGTGAGGGCCCGTGATCAGGGGGCTGTCCGTGACCGCTGCACCCCCCGCCGCCTCCGGATGCATCTCTGCCTGGCTCCCAGCTCCGTGGAGCCCCCCCAGAGAGGCTGCTGGAGGCGGACCCCAAACCCCAGGACCCCCACCCTGGGATGTCATCCTGCAAGCCAGCTCCGGAAGCGCGTGTCCTCGGCCTAAGCTGGCCGGGCCGGCCTCACCTAGCGTCTGGGCAGCAGCACTGGGAGCGAGGTCAGGCCAGCAGCGGCAAGCTGGGCTGGTGGGCCCGGGGGAGGGGTATAAATGACCTCCCCCAGGCTGGGCCCCTGCTCAGAAAGGGCATGGAGCCCTCCTCAGACCAATGGGGGCACAGGGGCCTCCCCACCTGCCCAGGCCGCCTGGCCCGGCCCAGCCGCGTGCTGTCGTCCAGTCCAAGAAGTCTTGGTGGGGGGGGTGCCGAGGTTGGGTTGCTCTATTTAGAGCTCGGTGACAAGTTCGAGAAGCCTCCCTTGTTCTTACAAGGAACTGCTGGTCAGCTGTCTGTGGCCTGGCTGGGCCACCACAGGCCACGGGCTCAGGGGCAGCTGAGGGATCACTCAGGTCCTAAGCCAGGGCGCGCGCCTCGGTTTCCCCTCCGCTTCCCCTGGGGGGCAGGCTTCCTGGGCCCGGAGCAGCTCCCCTGCAGCTCCCACGGGGCTTTGAGCTGGGCCAGGGATCCCCGGCATGAGCTGGCCACGTCCCTTCCTTCCTCCAAGCTGGCTGCAGCTTGGGGGCAAGGCCTGGACCCCCAAATGGGGCCCACAGCCATGACCAGGGCCCTCTGGGTGGGGGCTGCCCTCCCCCGGCTGCGATCCTGTCCCCCCAGCCAGGAACAGGAGGGAGGGAGGGTGCTGGACGTGCAGCCGTCCGGAACGCCCTGCCCTGGGGTGGTTCCTGGCTCACTCGGAACCCGTCCTTCAACCCGTGGATGGCGGCACCACCCGCCTGGGAACCTCTCCCTGACCCAAGGGGCCTGGGGCCCGCCTGGCTGCCTGGGCAGGCCCGTACTGCTGCCCTTCTCACCCCGGCCGGGCCTGCACCCCCCACCCGGGCCCCCCACCCAGCAGAGACATCCGGAGGACCATGACTTGGAATCCTCTGAGCTGGGGGCGCGTGGCCCCAGCCCCGCCGGCCTCATGGGCCGTGGGGAGGGTCAGGGGGAGCTAAAGCCGTCCAGATGTGTGGGGATTAGAGCTGCATTCCTGGCCAGGGCTGAGCCCCCAAGGCCCGAAGCGGCTTCTGAAGACATCTACCGCCCCCTGCCGTCTGGATGGGGAGGCCCGTGGCAGCCAACGTTGGAGAGTGGTGGGGGGGGGCCTGCAGGCGGCTAAAGCGGCCCCTTGGATTGGGGTCCTTTCCCTGGGCCGTGACCACCCCCCAAATGCCTCCTGATTTCCCCTTGTGTCCCCATGGGGCCGGCTGCAACCTCCCTCCCAGACCCTGCGGCCCCACGGCCAGGGAGGGCTGCCGGCCTCTTTGTACCATCCCTGCCAGCCCCAGAGGGGACCCCTTCACCCCACTGGGGGGTCAGACACAGGTCAGAGGCTCAGGGCCCCAGGACCCTGGAAGGAGTCCTCTCCAGCAGCAGTGCTGGAGGAGCCCCTGGCCCCACGGTGTCTGTGGGCTCAGGAAGGACACTCGGCCACAGCAAGAACAGGGGTTTATTATGGCATCCCCCGGGGAAGCCAGGACAGCACCCCCACCTCAGTCCCGGGAGCCGGGCAAGGTCAGATGCAGGCGGGGCTTTAGGCCCAGAGCACGGTCCACCTCCCTGGCCGGACGCAGGGGGTGCCACCGGGCGACGGGCCGCCGGGCGTGGGCCAGCATGTCTGCCCAGTGCTGCAGGGGCTGACCAGAGGCCCGGGCACCGAGCAGCACCTTGCCCACCGGCTCAGCCCGAAACTGTGGGCCCCGGGCCCAGACAGCCAGCACCAGGTCCACGCTCTGGGCGGAGGCCCGCAGAGGTGCATGGGGGAAGAGAAAGACAGCGGTCGGTTTGGCCCCAAGGGGGGGGTCCCCACCCACCCCTTCCTCCAGGCAGCCCACCTGGATCTGGCTGAAGGGCACAAGGAAGGTGAAGGCCTCGTTGAAGTAGGGGGAGGCTGTGCCCTTGCGAGCCGACGTCTTTCTCTTCCGCCACTTTCGCTGAGCTGGACCTTCACGTAGGGGTCTGGGCAGGAAAGGGATCCGAGGTGTCCCAGGTCTGAGGGCCGAGCCCGGGGCCCCCTCTCTACTCAGAAGGGCACGCATGGCTCTCACCTGCCAGGCCCGGGCTCAGACCTCGCGCCTCCAGCACGACTACGGTCATCCGGCCAGAGCTGGGGACGTAGCGGAGCGAGAGACACAGCTCTCCCAACTCGGGCTACGGGCGGTGAGGAGGGGGCCTCAGTCTCACCGCGGCAACCAGGGCAGGGACAGGCTGGAGCCCCGCAGCTCGTGGCCTCACCTCCGTGGCGCCCGGCGGGCCCAGCTGGTGCCACTGCTCCAGGACGTGCTGCAGGTCGACGGCGCCCAGCGGCAGGCTGAGCTCCCCCAGCGGCTCGGGGGCAGAGAAGCGCTTGGAGCCCAGCACCTGCACCCGCAGTGTGGCCCCAGCCAGCTCTTCCTGCGGTATCTGTGGGCACGGGTGTGAGCCGGGCACCCCCTCCCCGGGCCCCCCCCCCCCCCCCGCCCGCCCAGCCCCGACGCACGTGGAAGCAGCAGGTCTCCTGAAACACGGGGCAGAGCGTGCTGCGGTGCACCCTTGTCTCGTGGCTGTGCCCTTCCTGGGTGGAGAGGCTGACGCGGGCGAAGGGGTCTGCCGTGCCGCCCGGCCCATAGGCCCTCAGGTCCGCGGCCTGCTTGAGGCCCACCTTGATCTGGGAGTCAAGGGGACTCAGACTGGGGCCCTCCCTGGTCAGCCCCGCACCCAGCGCCAGCCTGACACCCAAGCCCTCCCTGAACCTGCAGACCCTCTGGGCCTGCCCGGGGCTGCACACCTCCTGCCTTGAGAAGTCATACTCCAGGGAGAGCTGCAGGCGCCCCCAGTGCTGGGCGTCCTCCGGGGCAGTCTCTGAGGTAGCCACATCCGGTTGCACCTGGGGAAGGTAGGGAGAGGCGACAAGTGCTGCTGAGATGCCCAGGCCAGGCCACGCAAGGGCTCGTACCCTCAGTGCATTTCTGTGAGATGGGGCTTAATGGACTGATCTCCAGACCCACCTCGAGCACCACTGCCTTCCCCCAGACCTTCCCGTGGCTCCCCATGGCCCGGGATCAACCTCTGGGGCTGGCGTTCAGGGCCTCCAGGCCTTAGTCCCACCTGCCTTCCTAACACCGTGACTCGTCACTTCTCCTACTGGTGGCGGGGGGTGGGGGGGGCCCTCCCTGTCTCTGCTCCTGGGGAGAGCAGACCATCGCTGGGGCCTGAGCCTGCCCTAAGGCTGGGCCTTGAGCTGCTCTCGGGGATGACCCAGCCCGGAGCTGGGCGCCAGGCATGCTGGTGTCCTCACCAGGTAGGTGCTGGTGGTCCCTTGAGGACTGCCCAGGCTCACAGCCTCCCTGTCCCTGGGCTTCTTCCTGTGGCCACGGCGGCAGCAGCAGACAACACAGAGGAGGCAGGAGACCATGAGGACGCCGGCAGCCACAGCGATGGCAATGATTGCCCAGCGGGGCCCTGGGCAGGGGGCGCGGAAATGGAGCTGAGACACCTCCCTGGACAGCACCTGCCCCCCGCTGGGCCCACCGTCCCCACGAGCCTCTGGGGGATCCCACAACTCACAAGGGAGCCTGGCGATGAGGTCCGGAATGAGCCCGGGTATAGCCATGGTGCCGGCCGGGGCCGGGGAGCTGTGGGGGCCCAGGGGGTGCCCCATCTTCCCTCCCTGCTGGCTGGGAGCAGACAGCAGGGGTGGCTGGCTCACCTCTGGGGCTGGCCTCTCAGCCCCCGGCCCACTGCCCCACTGCCCAGCAGCAGCGGGCCCGGGGTCTGCCTGGGCAAGGAGGCAGCCTGGGGTAGCCAGGGGCAAGGGCTCCGAGTGGAGCCAAGGGGAGGGAGGTGCTGGGCTCTGGCCAAAGTGCCAGCTTGGCTGCCACAGGCCCAGCCTCCTGGCCACCTCCCCAGCCCCCAACCCCCAGCCCCAGCCAAGCAGGCCAGGTGTCCTCATTACAGAGCCCCCTCCTCCAGGAAAGCCCATTCTTTCTGGGGCTCCCTCCCTTGGGCTCTGGGCCCTTTTGTCAGGGTCCCGACTCATCCCTGGCCTGACCTCAGGCCCACTCTGGTTTGTCGGTCACACAGATGGACCGCCCCAGCTAGGAGTGCTCAGGGAGCAAGGAGATGGGGGCTCTGGGGGACCAGGGCTCTGCTGGGGTCACGGGGGCACATAGGGGGAGGAGCGGGGGTCGGCTGCGGGGGAGCTTGTCCGAGCAAGCCTGGGCTGGAGATGCGTTCCCGGCACGGGCTCCGTGCCAGCAGCGCCTGGGGAGCAGGGAGAAGTGGGGGCAGGCAGGGACAGGGTGAAGCTGGGAGCGGCCAGAACATTCCTTGCAAACTGACTCAGCAGCCACTGCCCAGACCTGCCACCTGCTGCCCTTCTTGCCGGTGGGAGGGAGGGGGGCGCGGCGCAGCCTACCTGCCGGGGGCCGGGGCAGGAGCACACCTGGCCAGCCGGGGCTGGCTGCTCCCACCCACACCAGGGACCGGGGACGCAGAGTTGGGGGTGCTGGAGGCCACGACGGTGCCCGCTGGGACCCCAGACCCACGGGCACCTCCCCGGCTTAGCTCCTCCTGGGCTACCCCAGCAGCCAAGGTTGGAGCCTGCCACCCCCCAACCCAGGGACCTGGACATGGCCGTGACACCCATGCACACGGCACCAACGCCCCCTCCCCAGCAGGTCGGGCGGAGGCCACCCTACTCCCAGCACCAACCTGAGCCTTCAGAGTTCAGTGGAGGGAGTTTTGGCTCTGAGAGTGCCCAGGCCCCAGGTGTCCCCCGTCCCAGGCCTGGCCGTGTCACCCTGGAGGGGCTGTGTATGTGTTGTCCCCATGGGGTCTTGTACAAATAGGAAGGAGGCAGCTGGGAGAGGAGCAGACGGCCAGGGAGCCGCAGCCCCGAGAAGGGATGAGGAGGCGGACCCCGCACACGGCAGGAAACAGTGCTCAGAGAGAGGGGCTTGGGCCTGGTTTAAAGCCGCTGTGGCTGTCTTGAAATTCTAACCATTTCGAACAAAAGGCTGCATGTTTTCTGCGTGGGCCCCGCAAGTGACGGGGCTGATTCTGGTTCCCTTTAGGGGAGCCTCTGCTGTTGGGTGCGGGTGCTCAGGGCGGCCCATAGGCCTCCCCTGGCCTCTGTCCTCAGAAGGACGCCACAGGGGGCTCCACTTCCCAGGGTGGTGCTGGAGGGCCCCGGGGTCGGCGGGCGGCCTGTGGGCTCGCGGGGGTCCCGCGGGGTCCTCGGAGCAGGACGCCGGAGGCCCAACCCAGAGCCCCCAGCTCCCCCATGGAACCGAGAATCAGCCGAGACTTTCTGGAATGCCAGAGCCCACGTGTCTTCTGGAATTAAAGTCGCTTCATGGGAGACGTTCATGGTTGAGAATTCCAGGAGCCACGTCAGCACAGACTGTGTGTGTGTGTGTGTGTGTGAGGGAGTGTGAGAGAGAGTGTGGACAGGTCAGCGGGTGTGCCCGCGTGTGCCTCTGCCTGCGCCCGTGGCAGGGCGGCGTGGGCATGGACTCCAGGGGCCTGGCAGGGTTCCCCGGCCACCCCAGGAAAGATGGACCCCTGGACCACAGGCCATGTCTGGAGCTGGCCCCAAGGGTCCCAGGACGCCAGGGGGTGCCGGTCACAGGAGCTGTGGGACCCTCAGGCCCGGGGGAGGGCACAGGGTCCCTCAGGACCTCCAGGTCCTCACGGTGGTGAAGGTTCAGGCAGACGCGCAGCCACCAGGTGGCGCCGCCGGCTCCGTGGGACCCAGCCCGGGACTCGGGGAAGCGGGGCGCCCGGGGCGGGGGGGGGGGGGGGGGGGAAGCCGCAGCGACTGCAGGGCCTGCCTGGCTGAGGGCTCTCCTGCATCAGTGCCTGGGGCCGCCTTCCCGCCCCAGCTCCCCGGGTCCCCCTCTGCTCCCGCGCCGGTGGCCCCGCAGGGAAGTCCCTCTCTCCTGCCGGGAAAGGGAGCTGCGGGGTCCTTCCTGAATAGAATCCCGGCCCCAGACGCGGGACGGGGACGCTCCCTCCTGCACGTGCAGACACAACCCCGTGGCTCCGTGGGGACCGCACAGCCTCCTGAACGCCTCCCTGCCTGGTCCGGGCTCTGCTCCCACGGCCCTTCCATCCCATCCCCGGCCCACTCACCCTTCAAGGCCTGCGTGAGCCCCACCTCCTCCAGGAAGCCCTCCGGGTCACTCCCCGCCCTCCGACCTGACCTGCCTGGGGGTTTGTGCTGGACCTAGCCTGCCTCATCCACTCAGGAGCCCTGGCTCTCCCGGGCAGAGGGGCTCCATGGCGGCCTGGAGCCTGGCACCCTTGAAAGCCAAGCCAGCCACCCCCTCCACCTTCAGTCTGACTGGAATTATCTATCCTGTGGGCCCTCCTCCTGCGGAAAAGGAAGGCCCCCTGAGGTGCCGGGTGGGGGGCGACCCCCAGATGTGTCTCATTCTCACCTGCTTCCTGCACTTCCTGTGGCTGGCCTGGCCTCCAGCCTTTCTCTCTACCCCGGGGACGTGAAGACCTCGCTGGGTGCCGTGGCCAGGCCTCAGGAAAAGAGACCTTCGTCTTGGTGGGGGAGGGGGTGAGAGGCCGGGCTTCGGGGAGCCCCACCTCAGGGCCGGAACTGCTGGCCCTCAGGAACTGGGGAACTCCCTTGGGAGGAGGGTCCTCCCCGAGACCTGGGCGCCAGGCCACCCACAGGGGTCCCTCCGGGGACGCTGGGCTCTCTTCCTCCCAGAGGCCCTGCGGGAGGGGGTGACAGCCTGTTTGGGCTGAACGTGAGGAGGGGCGGCTGCAGGGAGGTCAGGCTGGACCTGGCCTGGGAAGGTTCTACACTCCGAGGGTGCCCTGAGTCATGAGGACTCTGGGTTTGGAGGAGCACGGCTTTCTGGAGAAGCCAGGCACCGGGAGCGCACGGTGTGGCCAGGACCGCACAGCCTGAGCCTGCCTGGTCCCACCAGCGCCCGGGCTTCCAGACCTTCTGGAGGTCGCTGTACCCCCGCATCGGGCCTGCCCCATCCCCAGAGGTCTTGGCTCCCGTCGGGCCAGCGGGCCAAAAGTCCTGGCCTGCCTCCCCCCGTGCCCCTTGCTCCAGCAGAGCCAGCGGGGCCGTGAGCTCAGCTCCCGCATGGCTCTGGTCAGCTCAGCTGGTCTGGTCACCCTGGCTCCAGTCCCTGCCTGGGCGCAGCCCCAAGTGGCCCTCCCAGGCCAGGGTGTCTCTCTGAACCTGTTCCTGCCGCGGGGGGCACGGAGCTGGTTAATGCTTAACAGGATAGCCAGTGGCACTGGGCGGCCGGGCTGGTCGGGCAAGGCTTCCGGGAGACTGCTGCAGGGACACAGCCACAGGGAGGCGGGCGTGCGGGTCAGGCACCGCAGGGCTCTGGGGACGCGTCCCCCTGTGCGGGGCTCCGCTCTTTCTCTGAGTCCTCCCCAGTGAGGGGGATTTGGCAGAAGCAGCTAGGCCCTCGGGGACCAGGAGCAGCCCCGGCTGTGCTCAGGGTGCTCGGGGGGTAGGCTGGAGCCCGTACTTTGGGGGGAGGACGCAGCGCTGGGGCCACACGTGCTGTGGGGTCCTGGCGTGCAACGAGCACATGGCCCCCGCGTGCGGCCCTCCCCAGCCCCACTGTAGGGTCTTTGTGCCTTTCTCAGGATACGGCGCCTCCTTGGCGAGACGGGCGTCTGAGGCTCCAGGGCGGGAAGGGGAAAACCAAACAGAGCTGGCAGCCCCCGGCCAGCCCCGCGGCCCCCGAGACGGCGGCTTGGCAGCCAGCGGCCACATGGAGGCCCTGGCGGGGCTCCTGGACGGGGGTGCTTCCTTTGAGGTTGCCTGGGGAATGTTTGAGGTTGGAACTCATGGCAAACGCTGGCTCGGGGTAGCCGGGAGCTGCTGGCCCAGAACCACGGGACGTGCCAGGACAGCACGTGCGCACCCTGCCCACGCTGACCCCGCGGCCGCCCCCCACTCCTCCGGGCCCCGGGGTGCTCGCCTCGGTGTGGCCCCAGGTGGCGTGGGGTGCCCTGTGCCCGTTTGCTGGCTCTCTGCGGGCGTGTGTCCCAGAGCTGAGAGGCCGGCTCTCTATGCCTTCTTCATCTGGGGCGCCCAAACCCCACACCTGAGCCTCCGGGAGCCTGCAGCCCACTCTGCCTCACGCGTCTGAACACTGACGCCCTGGTGCTGGCTCCAGAGCTCCATGTCCTTCTCCTGGGAGTCCCGGTGCTGTTGGCGAGCCCAGTTTCTGGGGGACGTGGACCTCACACCGTGGCAGATCTCGGTCAGTTAGGTCCCATTTGCCTGGAAGTCGGCACGTGTCTTCCTCACTGTGTGGCTGCGTGTGGACCCGTGTCAGAAAACTGGGGTTCCCCGTAACCCGGGCGTCAGGGCCCTCCTGGGCCCGCTTGTGCCCCTCCCCAAGGACGGCCCCTCCCAAGGGCTTCTGGGACCACGGTGCCTGGTTCCTCCACAGCTCTGGGTGGGCCCCTTCACCTGTTCTCAGGCTCTCTGTTTGTTGGGGGCACCCTTGGCATTGGGGCGAGTACTGAGGGACATGGCTGCCCCATGGAGCATCAGGCAGCCTTCTCCCCTCTCACCCGAGGTCCGGATACCAGGACTCTCCGGCCTGCAGTCATCAGGTGCCTGGATAGCCCATACCCCCTCGTTGGCCCCTCGGGTGCCTGGATCCCCCACTAACACGTCTCCCGTAGGCCGAAGCGCCAGGCCAGGCCCGGTGGCCTCATTCCTGTGGCTTGGACAGAGCCCTGGGCCCCATCCGCCCCCAGCCTATGCATGTCACCCTTGTTTCTGGCTACTTGTGCTGTTCCTCTGTGTGCTGGGCTGTCTGTCTGCTCTGTCGCCCAGGGGTCTGGGAGCTGGGCCCTCACCCGGTGAGCCTGGGGTCCTGAACCCCTTCAGCCTCAACAAGGATTCCTGCCCCCATTACATGGAGTGTCCGGGCTCTGGAGCCCATTAGTCTGAGAACCTGGGTCCCACACCCAGTATGTGGGTCCTGAGCACCCTCAGCTGGAGCATCCGGGTTCCTGTGCCCCCTCAGCCCCCCAAAAGCTGGACGGCTCACCCCACGTGCCTTAGCCTCTACAGCTGGTGGCTTGTCGCCTGTCCTTGTGGATTCTGTTCTTGTGGCTCGGGGGTCTGTTCCCGTTCCCTGGAGAGTCGGGGTGACTTCTCTGCCGTCCAACCCCCTCAGCCTTTCTGAGCTGGGTCGGGCTGGGGGACGACAGACCTGGAATCCCACGAGTCCTGCATCCAGGTGCCTCAGGCTCCAGGCACGTCACAGCGGGCTCACGGGAGGCGGCTGCCTCTGGCTCTGCCAACCCCAGTCCAGGTCACCCCGGCATGAGGCAGCTGGCAGCCCCCTGAGTCTGTGTGGCTCTGGGGAGCTGCCCATGTTGCAGCCTGCTTGTCCACACAGATGGGGGCCTGCCACCCCGAATCTCTGGACCCCAGCTCCCGACTCTGAACATGGGCCTGGCCCTCCGTCCCCCGATCTCCTAATCTGGCTGCACTGTCCCTTGAAGGCCCAGGTCCCGGGCAGCCCGTACCCCACGCCTCTGAACCTCTCAGCAACGAGACTTCGACCATCAGCCTGACAGAGCTCTGCCATTTCCCGGGCCTTGGGGCCGTCACCCCCGGTTGGAGGTCAGTGGGGTGCTGGCCCCCATGCTCCCTCCTGCGGCTCCCTGAACCCCAAAGTCATCAGGGTCTCAGGCAGCCTAGCCCCTCACCATCTGCCTCTCACGTAGGCCGACATCCCGGGGCTCAGGCCCCATCTCCGGACGTCTGGGGCCCGTCATGGGCGTCTGGCCTGCAGGATCCCGTTCGGCCCCATCCCAAGGTCTCTGTGCCGGGCTCCTGCGTGGCTCCGTGAAGAACCCCTGACGGTTCTGTGCCCCTTCCTTGGGGATCTGAAGCCCCACACTTCCTGGAGTATCTGAGGGGCCCAACCCCTACCCTGCAAGGGTCTGGGTCCTGGCCCCCCATGACCATGCATGGCCGATGCCAGGACCCCATGGACCCAGGAATGGGCGACCGGCGCCTTGACCGTGGATACCTCGATGCTCACGGTGCTGTGGGCCGCTACACCCACTGCTGAGTGCCTGAATCCCGTGCACTCGTGACTCTGGGTGTGGGGTGCTCTGTTCCCCTGTCCCTGGGGATTTGGCAGTGTGTACCCTTAGCGGCCTACACCCCACACCTCACGTAGGCTCGTGTCCCCGGGTCCCAGGCCCCACCAGCCAGGTCCAAGTTCCACCGCGTCTTTGGACGCCTGCGGCCCATTCATGGGTGTCCGTCCTGTGTGAGCCCATTCATCTTGTCCCGGCACGTCTGTGCCCTATTCATGCGTGGCTCTGGGCCCCCGCCCACCCATGTCTCAAAGACAGTCTGTGCTTTGTCGTGCCTGTTCCAAGAACAGCCGCGTGCAGACGGCAGGCACATTCCGGGGTTTGGCCGAGGGCCAACGCAAACGCTGGTCTTGCTGGCACTGGCCGCCCGTGGGCCAGGGGCGGGGGGTGGCCGTGGGGAGGGGAGAGTGGGGACCCTCGGTCTGGGAGCTTGCGATCAAAGCCTTCCGTACGTGGGGCATGTCCCGGACAGGCTGCCAGAGGAGTGGCGGCATGCACGTTCCAGACCCCTCCACCAAGCCCGCCGCTTCCTGCTGGGAAGGGTGGGGGCAATCTGGCTGCCAGGCTTGTCCCCTCTGCATGGGGCAGAGGCCCGGGGTCCCAGGCCAGGGCTGGAAGCGAGGCTGCTCGGGCGGAGGTGGGGGTCATCTCTGGAGGCCACAGAACCCTGGTCGCCTGGTCAGCCGCCTCCCCACCTGGGGGCTGTGGGGTCCCCGGGAAGATGGGCCCCTTGCTACAGAGCCCCGTCCTCATTAGGCTGTCTCTGGGGGGGCCTCGCTCTGCCTCCATTGTCTCCCTGCCCATGTCAGGAGCAGGAAGGGAATGTGCATGTGACCTCTTCTTGCCCAGAGGGTTCCCCACTTCTCTGGGCTCCCCATGTGAGCCAGGACGCAGACATACCCCCTGGGGCCCCTGTGTGGGAGAGACCGGGTCTGGGACATGCAGGCTCCCTGGGCGTCAGCAGGGGAGCCCACGGGCCTGTGTTCTCCGGGTATGAGCCAGGTTTGTCCTGGCTTTCGGATTTGGGTTTCCAGGGTTGGGGGAGTAGGGGCAGGATGGTTTGTAGTCTCTGGGGCATCTCTGGGTGGACCCTTCTCTTGGGACCCCACGGGTCCAGGTTGGAGCGTGCGGGCTCTCACATGCCTTGCTGTCCTCACCTGCCTCGCTCACTCTCTGTGGTTCCCAGCCTGCCCCTTCCCACTCTCTCAGAGCTCAAAGCCGGGCCACCACCACTGACACCCCCGAGCCCCCAGGGCTATGGCAGGCCCACCCGGGTTTCTGGCCAGAAGCACAGAACCCCACTCTCAAGAATGTTCGGGGAGATCGTGGGGAGACCCTGGGTCACGGGGACCCAAGCCTAGGGCAGTGCCGGCCGTGGGCCCTGGGAGGGCTTATAGACACGTTGACAGCAGCTGTACCCCCTTCTGGACCATCTCCCGGGTTTGTGGGCTGGTGGGACACCCCTGTGGGCTGGGTACAGTGACCGGGGACACTGACCTCCAGTGACTTGCACACCTCAGCACTCGTGGAAGCTCCGCCATGTGGACTGTGGCGAGCACTGTGATGCCTCATTATAGACACAGGGAGTGAGCCGGGGACCCCAAGCCCCCACGGCCGCCCGAGTCCCTGCGCAGCCTTTTCCAGGCCCAGAGCGTCTGCTCCCCCGGGCCAGCAGCTCTCCCCACCCAGCCCTCACCCAGGTTTGGGCTGTCCGTGAGACGTGTCGGGGGCTCCCTGGCCTCTCTCCCAGCACGCGGCTGGTGTTCTGCAGGTGAGCGTGGGGAATGCCAGTTGGCCTGGGACCCTCCCCACGGGTCCCCCTCCTGGGCCTCTCCGGGCCTCTCAGTTGCGTCCCCAGGGTAGCCGGAGTCCCCAGATGCTGGCCCCCTCGGTGCGCCCTGGTCCATGAGGTCGGGCCAGGGCCTAGGTGGCGCGGTGGCCGGGCAGGGCCAGATCAGTCAGGTTCCAAGCTCCCCCTGCTGTCCGCTGGCCGCTCCTGGAGGCGGCCTGACCTCCCGCTCCCGCCCGACCCTGTGCTGCCTCCCTACCCGCCCAGCCTGACTCCGCCTGCCGCCGGCCCTGGCCTGGCCGCCCTGGCAGGCGTGTGGGCGCCCCCTTCCGTACGCACGACTCTCGCCGGGCCCCTTCAGCACAGGCCGCAGCCTGACCCTTTTCCCAGAGGCCTGTCCTGCGACCCCGAGCCTCCAAAACTCTCCATCCTGGGGGCCGTCCCCGTAGAGGTGCCATTCGGGGACCCTCTTCCCGGATCACAGACCCCCCGGGGGCCCGGTCTGAGCAGAAAGCTTTGACCGGAGCCTGCCCAAGCCGCCCTTCACCCTGAGACCTCTCCTGCCCCCCGACGAGCTCAGGGCCCGGCCAGCTGGGACCCCGGGAGAGTTGGGTCGCCATGGAAAGAGGTTTGATTTCCTGATCTCAGGCCTTCCCTCTAGCCCCCCAGCCCGAGAGCCACTTACGTCCTGGACATGGAGGCATCGCAGGCCAGGGCTGGAGTCCCTGTGCAGCTGGGAGGGAAGAAGAAAGGAGACAGGGGGGCACAGGGATGCTCTCCAGGGCCCAGACCTGGGGACCAGCCAGAATGGGTCCCCATCTGCTCACAGATAGAGGAACAGCTCCTGGGGTGCAAGTGGGGTCACGAGGCGGAGAGCGGCCTGGGGCAGAGGCCGGGAGGACAGTGGTGGGCCGGCTGGGGCAGCGGGGCTGGGGAGGCCGTGAGGACCAGGGGGAGACACTCCGGGCCCCTTCCCTCGGGTACGAGGAGTCCCTCGCAGCCAGCCTGGGGGCCGCGGAGCCTGGGCACAGGGGTACTGGAGCTCACAGGCACATGCTCTCTTGAGGGGAGCTGATGCTCAGAAGCGATGTCGGCCCCCCAGGCTACGCTACGAACAGCTCGTCCGTCAGCCTTCTCACCGTCTCCGACACGCAAACCTGCTCTGGGCGCGGGAGTCCTGGTCCCCCAAAGGCCACCGGCTCGGGCCCACCGCTCTGCCCAGCTGCAAGTCACACACAGACACCAGCCACCGCTGCTCTGGCCATGAGCAGGCGGCCCTCCAGCCAGGGTGTGATGGGGACCCAGCTGCCCGCTTTTCTCCAGCTGTTTCCACCCCTGCTTCGAGCCGCTGGGCCACAGCCTTGGGTCCCAGACAGCGCACGTGGGTCTCACGTGGCCAGCACCCAGCATCCCTGTGGGGTGGGGAGAGGCCCCTCTGCCCAGCCTCCGGCCCCATCTTTCTCTGTCTGACCGCCCAGCCCCTCATGCTCCTGCCATGTCTACCGGCCAAGAGCCACCCTGGTCCTGGACTGTGCTTCTCACTCTGACGCCCGCCTCCCAGCCCCGCCTCCAGACTCTGGCTTCCAGTAGCCCCAGGCCAGGGGGCAAGAGACTGCTATGTTGACCCTGACCTTGGGGAAAGGAGCTCCCGGGGTCCAACCAGGCCCACCCCACAGTGTAGCTCATCAACCTTGGGCCCAGGCCCACACTGCAGCTAATCGGGGCACAGCCTGCCCATGGGCAGGGGACCCTGCTCTCAGGAGAGGCCTGGCCTGCCCCGGGTGGGGCCCAAAGGATGGATGGGAGAGGAGATGAGGAGGGAGAGGTGTGGGCCGCAGGCCGAAGGACCAGCAGGCGCCCAGCCTAGAGGCAGCAGTGCAAACCCACAGGGCTGCATCTGGCCGCGGGACCCCCGACGGGTGCCTGGCTCCCCTCCCCGTTTACCCCACTGCTCGTCCCTGTGCTAGCTTTGCCTGGAGATGGCCTAGGATGAGCTCAACCCAAGCGAGCCAAGGGCTGGTTCCCCCTGAGGCTGCAGGTTTGGGAGGCCATGGGTCGCAGGACAGGGACCGGGGCCCGGCCTGGAGGGGCTGACCTCAGACCCCATCAACTGCGCCTCCCCTTGCTTCCCCCGTCTGTCCCCCGTGTCCGACTCCCTGCAGCCTTAACCAAGTCTCATGAGGGCCTGACTCCTGAGGCCAGAGGTTTTGGAAGCCCGAGGCCCAGAGGAGGGGTGAGGTTGGATGTGCCTGGGGCCAGCTCGGGAGCAGAGCTCGGGAGTCTGTGCCCACGGACTCTGCTGATCTCGGGGTCCCGACAAAAGGACCACTGCCAAGCTGTTCTCCCAGGGCCTTCTGCCATGGGGAATGGGGGCTCCTGAAGCCGGTCCCCCATGACTCCGCCAGGTGAAGACGCAGGACCTCCTCTGCCCAGCTGCCCGACTCACCAAGAACCAGGAGAGCTCTGAGGCCCCTGGACATGTCTCTACCCTGGCAGAATGGGGTGTGGGCCTGAGGGCCAGGCAGGAGATTCGGGAACACCACTGACCAGCCTGAGACCCTGGCGCACTCAGCAAGAGAGAAGGCAGGGGAAGCAGGAAGCACCTGTCCTTGCAGGGGACACCATGGGATGGGGGACGTGGAAGCTGGCGTCCACGGGCCACAGCAGCTCTGCCCACAGGCTGGGCTCTGACCCAGGCTGGGCTGGGGCTTTGTGCCCAGGGTGACTCAGGTGGGATGCGACAAGGTCCCACAAGCATCCAGGCCATTCCCAGAAGAGCAGAGGCTGCTGGAGGCTACAGCGCCAGCGGCGAGCCTGCCCCGGACCCCAGCACCGGGCGGAGCAGGGCCTGCCATGGGGCCCGCAGCCAGTGAGGGGCCTAGAGGCCCACCGCACAGGCCCAAGTGATGGTCACTAGCTTCAGGAGCCCGTGGACATCCCTCGGGTGGGAACAGCTTGGGCACATATGGATGGAAGGGGTCCCTGAGACTCACAAACTCTTGGCGGTCCAGGGGAGCTCCCAGCCCCCACACCGACCCTTGTTCCCGTGGGGTCCTCTAACAGGGTGGGTCTGACTTCCCCAGTACTCCCAGCGCTACCACAACCCGGCCCGCTAAGACCGTTTGCTGCAGCTGGAGAATCTCGCACACAGACCAGAGCACTGACATGAGGACCCTCACCCTGACTCAGCCACTGGCCTCTAGCGGCCAGTCTGGTCCCAGCTATACCCCTCGACTCACTGTCCAGGAGACTTTCAGGCAAGCCCCGGACACACACCATCCTGCCCAGACACGTCATCACACTTTCCCGCGTGGCCACTGGCTGGGTTAGGGCGGCTTCTTTACATCTAGACCCCCGCAGAACTCGCGTGGGCACAGCTGCTCTGTCTCTGGGCCCCTCTTTTGGTCAATAAGCGCCCCCTCCGTCATTCTTGCCATTAATTTGTTGAAGGAACAAGCTCGCGGGTCTTACGGAGTTTCCAGCGTCCTGGACTTCATGGATGTCTTTCCACGCTCTGTGTTTCTCATTAGACCCGTTGGGTTTGAGGTCAAGTTTTTCGGCAAGACTGCTTCAGAGGTGGAAGGCACTTGGGGGCTGGTGTGTCCCCTCCGCTGTCAGTGGGCGGGGTGCGGCCAGCTAGAGCCGCCTGCCCTCGGGTCCCTCATCACGGGTTCTCATGGTTTTAGCAGCTGCTGGTAAGACACTTTTGGAACCAGGAATCAGCGAGCCAGAGCAGCCGTTGGCCAGACCCTGCTCACCACTGCTTTTGTAAATAAAGTTTTATTGGAATAGGGCCCCCACACATTTGTTCACACGCCATCTGTGGCTTCTTCCGTGGTACAGTGGCAGCAGTGGGCTGAGCCCTAAGATCCCTCCCTCAACCCCCAGCTCCACTGCCTAGATTTCCTGCCTTAATTCCCAGAACTGTGAACACCCCCCCCAAAATCATTACTATGCTGGTGTTCTGTTATTTGCGAACATGGTTAGGCTGCCATTCAGTTCGACTTGAAAATAGAGATTCCCCAGGCGGACTCAGGCTACTCCCACGAGGCCTCTAACGGCAGAGAGTTGTTCGTCAGCCGGTGCCAGAAGAGGACGTCAGAGTAGTTCGTGGTGAGAGACCTGACACAACTGCGGGTGGGGGGAGCCCCTCCCCAAGGCTGAGAGAGGCCCCCCACTCGCAGCCGGCCGGCAAACAGTGCCCTCGGTCCTGTGCCTACAAGGGGCCGAGTGCTGCCGCCAGCCCGACTGGGCTCGGGGTGGTGGGGGGGTTCTGCCCTGAACCTACTGGGAGGAGCCCTCCTTGCTCCCCACCTGCAGGGCCCCAAATCAGTGAGCCTGGCGGAACCTTCTGGATGGGGCTGAGGCTCACTCGCTGGTCAGCCAGAGCCTGGGGCACCTGAAACATTTACCCTAACAAAATGCAGAACAGCAGGTTTAAGTCCTCCCCACGCAAAACAGCCACACGCGGGAACTATGACCCTTTCGAACACGACAGCTGGGTTTTCCAGAAATAAGGGCAGTCTGCAGAGGATTTTAAAAGTAATAATAATAAAGGAGGAACTCGGCATCTGGAAATGGCCACGTAACTCGTTCTGACCAACTCTGCTGCTGAGAACAAGTAGAAACACCGGCGGTGGGGGCGGTGGGGACGTCCTCAATGACCTTTTCAAGACACTGGAGGCTCATCACGCTCATTTATCTGTCCAAGCTAGAGCCAAAGAGGGAAGAATAAGCAGGTGAGTCAACTCTGGGACCACGTTTTTGCTTCGGGAGACTCCGTGTTCCTACGGCGGTGTCTGCAGCTGGAAGGTTGAGAAGTTGAGGAGAGCTGTGAGCTGTCTCCCACGGGGGGAGGGACAGATGCATCTCAGAGACCCTGGTGAGAAGCACAGGTTTTGGTTGGGACCCTGGAGAATCACCCGCAGGGACGGAGACGCGCTGAAGCAGACCGCTCCGAGTCGGTCTCACTGGGCGCGGGTTCAGCCCTTGCCTGAACGAAAGAGATCGTCTTTAGTTCGGTCGCCAGCAATTGCAGAAGAAAATCCCCTCTGGAGGTGGGGCTGTCCCCAGAGCTCCTCGTCCCCCGCTGGATGTTCCGGGCAGCGGGCCTGGAACGCGGTCGGAAGGGAGCGTTCGTGGACGACTGTGGGGTCCAACCGCCGAGGAAGAACCATCAGAACCGACCCGCGAGAGTGGATGCTGGAGGTGTCTCTAATATGACCGATAACGCTCAGGTCGTGAGATTCAGGAACGTAAGGAACCAGGGGAGAAATTCAGCAGAAAACGAGAAGTTGTGAAAAAGGCTCTAATGGGATTTCCAGAATTAGAAAGCACAGACAGCTCAGTGGTGGTTGGACGGACCCAAAGCAGTTAGACGCAGCTTCAGTGGGAATTCTTATAGTGGAAGAAAGACGAAATGGCTGTAAGAAACACAGAAAAGAACAGAAGAGCTGGACGGGACGTGATGGAGACGTCGAACGTGCCAGCGCGCGTGGACAGAGTCCAAGCAGTGGTTGAAGGGGAGGCGGCCGAGACTCTGCGAAACGGACCTCAGCACCCGACCAGAGACTGAGGAAGCCCTGAAAAGTCAAAAAAAAAAAAAAAAAAAAAAAAGGGAAAGAAAGAAAGGAGCAAACCGTGGCAGGTAGACATGTTGCAATTACTGACGACAGAGAAAACCGTCAAGAGGGCCGACTGAGAAAGGCAGATCACCGGCATGGGAGCAACGGGGACACGAACAAACAGGAACACAAACAAACCCCACAAAAATGCAGGGATCTCATCAAAGACTGAAGCAAAATCTACTGGCCGAGAATTCTATACTCATGGAAAATATCCTTTAAAAATAAAGCAAACACTCAACAGCAAGAAAACACAGGACGTGATTTCAAAATGGGTGGAGGACCTGAGTAAACGTTCCTCCAAAGGGAGCATGAAGATGGCCAACGGATAATGCAAGTCTCCCGGACGTCATTCGCCCCCAGGAGTACACAGCATGGCCGTGCTGAGACTCACGCCCTGTCAGAGCAGCTAGAGCACAGATGAAAAGCAGCATGTGTGGGCAGGGCTTGCGGAAACGGAGCCTCGCGCACCTCGGCGGGGATGCAGGCTGGTGCAGCCACTGTGAAATCCAGCACGCAGGGTCCCCCCAAAGTTTAAAGATAGAGATACCACGTGATCCCCCATTCTACTTCTGGGTATTTTCCCAAAGGAAACAAAAACAGGATGTCGGAGAGATCTGCACTCCCACGTTCACGACAGCATTACCCACGACAGCCAAGACAGGGAAAGAACCCAACCGTCACTGGCGGATGAATGGAGAAAGAACACGTGACACAGGGACACAGTCGAATACTATTCAGCTGTGAAAAGGCAGGCTGTCCTTCTGCTCGTGGTGAGATGGATGAGCCTGGAGGACGTCACGCTCGGTTAAATGAGCCAGACCCTGAACGAGTGCTATTGGACCTCACGTAGACGGGGATCCAACAGAGCCAGCGTCACAGAAACAGAGTTGCCAACCGTAACAGGCTCGTCTACAGTAAAAATGTTTGGGTAGGCAAGACCTAAAATGCAAAAATTTCTAACTTTAAATTTGACCCAGCATCCGTAAAAAGAGCAATTAATGGGAACAGAGTCCAGAATGAGCCAGATTTCGGATTTACACACTTGGAGCAACTATCACAAATACGTTCACGATGGGAAGTACAGTCTTGATACGAGGACATAAGGAAAATGCCAAAGAGGAATTAAGACCGGAAAGGACCACGTGGAAATTCTAGAACTCAAAAGAACCATGACCTGAAAGGAATAAGTTCCCGAATGGCCTTATTGGCAGTTACACGACAGAAGACGGGGTCCGTGCAGCCAGAGACAGACCAGCAACGACGATCGGGAGAGAGAGACGTATCAGAACACACTGGACAGTCTGGTGTGAGTGTAGTTGGAATCCCCACGAGAAAAGAGATGAGAAAGTCACAGAAAAAAATATTTAAAGAAAAATGGGTGAAAATGTCACCAATCGGACCGAAAAACATTGACTTTGAAGTTCAAGGTCAGTGAATGTCAGTCAGGATATATACAAAGAAAATCATATCTAATGATACACTGCATAGTGGGGCCAACGGTACAGACTACGTGTAACTACTACTCGCCTGAACCACGGAGGCCAGAAGACGATGGAGGACGTCTCTGATAGACACGCGCCGGCCAACCAGAACGCTGTGCCCAGCGAAAGCAGCCTTCGGAACTGGGAGTGAACTAAGAGCTTTCGGATGAAGGTTGGGAGGACTTACCGGCCACAGAGCTGCACGAGGAGAAACACCAGATGGTCCTCAAGGACGTGAGAAAACGACATCAGAGAGAACCTCTGCGGTGCACGCGATGAAGACCGGGTGTCGCTTTGGGACGGGCTGGGAGGGAGGAACGGACGCCGCGAGGGCGTAGAGACATGCTGGGGCCAGTGGGCAGGTTCCGTGTGGGGACCGCGCGCGGGTGTGTGTCGCACGTGAGCCAACCACATGCTTTCAAAGTCTGCAGCTTGGTGTGCAGGAGGAAAGGTCTGCCTAAGCAGCTCCGGAAGTTCAACCAGGACCTTCGGTACCCGTGTTGTCCGCTTCTGAAAATGTCACACGGGACGCAGCTGGGGCAATCAGTGACTAAATAACTCACGACCAGGTACAACCAGACGGGAAAACGGTCTTGCCGTTCTCCGTAAGGTCACACACTCACCTCTCCCGTGGCCGCATATTCTAGAAACTCACAGGAGAAATGCGTCCGCGCGCGTCCTCAGAAGACCTCTTCCGCGGACAGTCAGGGCAGCCGAGTCCCAGCGGCCGGACGTGGGAAACAACGCAGACGTCCCCCGGCTGTTGATGGAACAAACTGTGCCGCCTCGATTCCAACGATGGCCATCGATCACCGGCCACAGCGCCCACCGACACCGGGGATGGTTATTTTGGGTGGACGAAGCCAGATGAAAATTAGCATCCGCGAAATTCAGAGCAAACGAAACTCATTTACACTTACTGTTGACGGAACTTGGATCGGGGTGGCTTGGGACGGACCAGTGGGAGCGTGGGGGCAGGCGGCCTGGCGTGCCTTAACCGCAGAGGGACCCGAGTGGGCGTCGTGGAGGGGCGGAGAGGTTTCCTGCCGGAGGGCGGTCGGGCTTCCGCGAGGTGCCTGTCGGCCGCTCGGCGCCGCACACCGCAGGTCTGTGCGCGGGACTGTGCGCGACTTCACCCCGCTCCGGCCGACGAGGAGCGGCCCTGCGCGCAGCGAGAAGAGAATGCGCCCCTGGACAGCCCCTGCTGCCCCGAGCGAAGGGGCTCCTGGAGCTGAGCGAGGAGAGAGCGGGCGGTTCTACGGAACGTCAGCAAGTGACAGAAACCCACTCCGCACAAAACCGCTTTTCCAAGTCTCTGATACTTACACGACAAGGTGCTTATCGGCAGGTGGGGGGAGGCAAACTGCAAGTAAAATAGTAGGAGACACTCGCAGGTGGGCACTGTGTACACACAGCGGGGGACAGCGGGTGTGGAGTCCTGTCCTTGCACACGTGCGTGCACGCCGCACGCCACTGCCGGGGCCCATGCATGCTCGTTCGCGACCTTCCGGACGTGCGTCTCTGTTGGTCCCGCAGGCTCATCGCCGTGCGCTCCTCACCACGGGAATGTCCGCATGTGATGACCTGCTCTGGTGCCAGTGGGTGACACGTGCCCACCAGGATCGCGGCAAACGCAGCACGGGGAGTATCAGAATCACCCGCATCTATGGCGAGCGGCTACCGGGTAAGCAAAGAGAGGCTGCAGCGAGTGGGGATGGGGACTCGCGAGGCCGCAGCCTGTGACTCGGCCTGAGCGCGGGCAGCGGGCCGTGTCCTCCACCGCGCTGTGTTCACTGCAACGGTCGGACAGACGCGTGGCCGGATGGAGGCACCTCTATTGTTTGCGCCCTCCATGCCCTAGAGATGTCCGTTCTTCCCCAAAGAGACTAAAAGCAGTTTGGATCAAAATTCGCACCTGTGTTTGGTGGGAATTGATAAACCAACTGTGAAATCTGGGAAGCAACGGAAAGGGACGGGAGGGGCAAGGCCATACTGTTTGAACAAGGGACATGGGGCCACACGGCCACAGCCCAGGCACTCGAGAACGTGGTGCAGGGACTAGAGGATATCCGCGCGGCCGGAAGGAAACGTGCACGGCCCCTCGTGTGCATCTGTGTCCCAAACATTTAAGAGACCATAGGAGAGTGTCTTCATGACCTAAGACAGGAAAAGATCTCTGAAACCGAACCTGAAAGGCAAATAGAATTGATGTATTTTACCGCTTTAAATCTATTGATCTCTGCAGGTTCCCTTCGTCAAAAGGCACCATAAAAACGGGTTCAAGGAAAAGCCGCAAACTGGACAATGGGTTTGGAACCTATTTAATAGCAAAGACGCGGTGCACAGAGTCAGTAAGAAAGCCAGGAAGAAAACAGAACAGAGGCGCTGGAGAAAGGGCGAACCCTGGACCAGCGCAGAAATTCAGACAGCAGGAAAGGCATAAAGAAGCTCTTCTCCCCACGTGCGATCAGGGAATGCAGATTAAACTTGAACTCGTCCTGGACGCTTCTCCACAGAGGACGCAGGCATGGCCAGCAAGCTCACGCCCTCAGCAAGTCGGAGCCTCAGGAAGGAACACACGGCACCTGCCGGGACAGTTACGGTCAGGAAGGAGGACTGCGCAGAGGAGGGGTGGGGCAGCGTGAGCCCTGGAGCCCGGCTGCTGGGGACGCGACGTGGTGCGGCCGCGGTGGGAAACGGCCTTCCCCCACGGGCCTGTCACCGCCAAACCGAGACGCGCCCACGGGGCCGCAGGGTGGGCGGCCGGCTCGCGTGGGTGCCCGCGGACGAACCTTGGGGCGCTGTCCGCTCCCACGCTGAAGTTCCTGGGACTGTCCACAGCATTTGCTGATGAAGACAGGGCTGCTTCCGGCCTCTCCCGGGTTCCCCGTGCTCCCCGCTTCCTCTGCCTCCCGGTGCCCCTGCGGCGAGGCGGCCCCTCTCACCAACCGCGCCCTAACCCCCAAAGCGCATCAGTCCCTCCACTTCCTTTGGTCTTTATTTTCTTCAGATTTCGCCCTCCTCCTCCATGGCTCACCCAGGCTCCTGGATGCCAGGGGTTTGCGTCCCAGCGGAGCACCCCACCTCCCCAATTTAGGACACCCTGATACATGGTAAGGGGCTGCCAGCAAGCCCACCCACCTGGAGGGAGACGTGGTCCCCGCTGCTCCCAACAGTCTGCCCTCTGCCCCTCGGGGGCCTTAAGGACCTTCTCCGGCCAGGAGCTCGGCGGCCGTCTGCGTGGGCCGCCAGCGGCAGATGGCCCTGAGCTGTGCGTCCTTCTTTTCCTCGTTACGCTGCCCGGGACCCTGCGTGCACTTGCTAATTTTCTCTATTACTTTCGTGCCTTGTTCTGCACTGGCATCTGCTCTCATTTTGACTTTCCTACGAAGTCGGTTAGGTGGGAATGTATTTTAAATCCTTGTTCTTTGCTAAAATAGACCCTCTAAGCGATTCATTTCCTTCTAAGCAGTAACCGCACCCCACGATGGTGTGTTTTTATTTTCGTTTTTCTTTAACTCCCATGTTTTCTAATTTCCCTTATAACTCCTATTTTTCGGTTGGGGGTAAATATCAAATATCTGGAGGCTTTTCTACGTATTTTAATTTTTTTTTTCTAATTTCCATTTAGGTCCAAATAAAAAAAATTCTAGAAGACTTACACCTTCTGAAGGTTTTGAAACGGATTTACACTGTCTTTGGTTTTGATATCGAGACAATATTGGCTTCGTAAAATAAGTTTCAATTCCAGTGGTTTTAGGGACATTCAGACGATCTATTCTGTCTCGGCCAAATACAAGTATTCTGTGGCTGTTAGGAGCGGGTCCATTTCTGCTCATCTGTCAAGTCTGTGGGTACCAAGCGGCCCTTGGTGTTCTAGCACAGCTTTGGTTGGAGCAGACCCTTTACTTACTGCCCACACTTCTGGAACGGGCAAAGCCTTTGACTCACACCTTGCTTTGTCCTGAGACTTCATCTTGGGTCACAGTCTGTGCTCTGAGGCCATGGCCCTTCTGGGGTTGTGACGAATGCCCTAGGTGGGTACCAGATCCCTGCTTTGCTGGGGCTCAGACTCCAGGCTCTGGTGACGCTTTGGTGAGCCTCTTCTGAAAGCTCCCAGCTAATTCAGGGCCCCTGCCATCGTCTCCATCCAGGCTCCTGGGTTTCCTCCTGCATGCGCTTAGGTTAGGGGGTCAGGAACCCTGGATCCGGGGTGAGGTAATGCAGATTGTTCCCATCTCTGTGGCCCTTTCCTACCTGGGGTTTCCTCCCTCCCCCCAAACTCCGCCCTCTGACGCTTGAGCCCACCAGGATGGAGCTGCTGCTGGCACTGGGGCCGCCCCGCTGCAGGGGCTGGAGACCTTCAGGATCAGAGCCCCCAGGCTTTGTCCTTGCCTTGAATCCCAACAGGCTCTGCCCGGTTCCTTTAGGAAGTCGGAAAGATACGTATTTTTTCTGTGGATTCAAGCTACTTGCTATTCCTGGAGCGCCGGCTGCACGAAGGATTCAGCGACACAGTTGACAAGCCCCATCTAACAGACCGATGTAGTTCTCTGTATCCGACAGTTAGAGAATCACCCTGGCCCACAGGCACGTGTTTGTGACAACAGGGGACAGGTGAGTCCGCCGAGTCTGTCCCAGCTCTCTCAGTGAATTTCATCTCCTTGACCCCAGCTCTGATGATATGACAAGGAAGTTAGAAAATTAAGCAACGAGAGCATCTAAGATGCATTTTTGAGCCTGAAATAAATAGACATTCTAAAATAGCCGGAGAGCAGAGAGAAACTCATGACGGAAATTAGCTCGAGCTTGGCACAAAGCAGTTACGATAACAGGAAACACTAGGGAGCAGAGCCTCGGTAATGTGGCCGGCGCTGGGCTCCGAAAACCAAGATCTCTCCCCTGGAGAGGACACCGGGCTGCCGTCAGAGGAGTAGTCATGGTGCGTGTGAAGGAGAAGACAGGAATAAGCACCCTCCCAGAATTTGAGAGAAACACATTTTCAAAAATGCAGTAGAAATTAATGACATTGAAAACAAAGACGTATTAGAAGTGCTCACAAGGCCCGAGATAGACAGAGAGAGAGAGAGATGGAGAGAGGGAGAGAGAGAGATGGAGGGAGAAAGATGGAGAGAGAAAGATGGGAGAGATGAAGAGAGAAATGGGGAAAGATGGAGAGAGAGAGATGGGAGATGATGGCCCTACTATATCAACGTGAGAAGGAGACAAACACAGGTGCATCCAAAATTTTTCAGAATGACAGGAAAATGCTGTCAAAACTGCATACAAAGTAATTTGAAGTTGTATTTGGGATGGACGAGCTCCCAGATAAAGAACATTAAACCAATTAAAGAGCAATAAAACCCAAGCGTACCTATAGCTTGGAAGACGTGAATTCTGACGTAGAACGCACTGTAAGGAGGAAAGAGAATCAAGGAGCAGGTCCCAATCCCAATCCCACGCTCTCTCCGTCTCTGTCTCTCTCCTGTTACTAAGTACAAGGTACTTAGGACAACGTTGCTCTTTCTTATAAATTTTAGAACCAGCTTCTCTAGTCTCGCGGGAAACTGTCCCGAAACCGAACAGAATTAGGCAGGTTACGGATGAGTCTGCAGAGGGTCAAGCCGTCCTAGCGCAGAGCTCTGTCCCTCCGCTAACTCAGTTTCCTTTCAGTCGTTGACACATCGTTTATAATTATCCCCACGAATGTCATAAATGTGTTTGTCAGGAACCTTTTTTGTTACTATTGTAAATGGCGTGTGTAATATTTAAGTGCACGTTCTGATACGTTGTACAAAGGCATTTTGTTTTTGTGGTTTTGTCTGCTCATCTTTTTATCCAGGAGCCTTGCTAAATTTCTTTTTATTTCCTGTAGATTCTCTAGGTTTTAGCAGTGACATCATCTGAGAATGACCAGAACGTTCTTCCATCCTTTCACATCCTTCTCCTTTTCTCTCTTCCTTGTCCATTTGGTTAGTCTCTAGGCTGGCCAGGCTCTCCGCCCGTGCTCGAGTGCAGGGTGGCCGCATGCATTCTTGGTATATTCTCAGTTTGAAAGGGACACTTAACATTTCACCATATAGTATTCGCCATAGATTCCTGGTAGCTAATTGTCATCAAGGCAAAGAAATTCCCTTTGGTTTCTGATTGGCTATGATATTCATTTAAAAAAATAGTATTAGGGCGCCTGGGTGGCTCAGTGAGTTAAAGCCTCTGCCTTCGGCTCAGGTCGTGATCTCAGGGTCCTGGGATCGAGTCCCTCATCGGGCTCTCTGCTCAGCAGGGCGCCTGCTTCTACCTCTCTCACTGCCTGTCTCTCTGCCTACTTGTGATCTCTGCCTGTCAAATAAATACTTACCGGGTCCCCGTGGCCTTAAACTCCATGTGTCCACAGACCCTCAGTGCAGACCTCCGGCCTGAACTCCTGAATCCCACCCTCAGCTTCACGGCCTGGGTGCAGCCCCTCAAGCCCGCTGTCTTCCCGCTCCTCCTTCCTCTCCTGTGCCCGGCTGGGCAAAAAGAAGCCCTGTTCCCTCGGGGCTCGGGCCCCGCGCCCTAGCCGCCCCCCACTCTGCGTCCATCCGCAAAACTTGCTTGCACTGGAAGCCCACGGATTCTATCGAGACAGGAATCCGGATCTGTGCCTCAGTTCCCTCCAGGTGTCTGAGTAGGGTCTGCTAGGAGCCTGTCACCAGCCCATGCTGGGCCTCGCTGACGCCCTCGCTCCTTTTGTCTGTAAGTCTAGTGTCCATATTGAGTGACATTCCAGAGACAGGAGGGTCATTATGACCGGGTCAGTTCTGCTTCTAGCTCCCAGACCCCCCCCTCCACTGAGAGCAGGGACCCTTGAAGTCCTGCTCTGGTTCTCAGATTAATTCAGATCTAGTGCCCAAAGGCAGAGATGTGACCCCCTCACGCTCATGTTCCTGTTGGCTCAAGGGTGCCCTGGGTTTATGTTGGGGGGTGTACATCAGGAGGTGAACTTGGGGCCCGGGAAGGCAGTACTTGCTTCAAGGCCTGGCCACCAGTAGGTTAAAACCTCTCTGAGCACAAAGGGAGCGCCTGGTGCCCCCCTTCCTGCTTATCGGAAACACACTATCATCTCCCGGACCAATTTTCTCTCTGTTGAATCCACAAAATCTCATCTCTGTGTGTTCTTTCGCTGCAAGTGTCAATTAGATCCCAACCCAGACCCAAGCAAAAACTGGCTTCACAGCTCTAGAAATAGTTGTGGCCTACATGTCAGACCTTTCTAAGGAAATAAAAATGAGAACAGAAACAGAGCAACCGCCCATCGGGGAGACTGTCCCTGCTGAGACGAAGTGGCAGGGACCAGGTTCACCCTCTATCCTGAAACAAACAAGAGTTTCTAAAACCATGGGGGATGCGTCTTGGGCATCGGATGCAGTTACAGGCAGGGTCCCTGAGAGAGGAAACCGACGGGTGAGAACGAGGGTCGCACCAGCCACCGGCCTGGAGAGAGCCTTCAGGCCATGGGGGTGGTGGGGGCCCAGGTGGAGCCTGGCCACAGGCATCGATGGGGTCACGACCCCTGGAGTGCACACGGCAAAGCCCGGGAGGAGGGCGACCAAGTTCTCAGCGGCGGTTGTTGTGGGACTTGGGGAAACCACGCAGCAACAAGGGAAGCACTGTCCTCGGCACTCACACAGCGCGGGGAGCGGCTAGTGCCTCCCCGGCCAGAGCAGCGGGGTCAACACCTTGGTCAGCAGGAACCTGGGTGGAGCGTCCAGAAAGGTCCCGCCTCAATGGCAGGGCAGAAGTAGCTCTAGACTAAGGCCACTGTGGTTCTGTCTAACAAGGCTTTTGACTGGGACCCAAGAGGACTGAACACAATGGTATCCCAGAAGAGAGCTCACGACTGTTTGTGAGAGCACAGGACGACCCAGCACCCAACATCGCAAAACTCACAAGACCTGGCATCAAATCAAGAACTACCAGAATGCAAACAGGCAGGAGGATATCAGGAGAAAAAATCAATCTCTAGAAACAGACGTCGATGGCAAAGTGAAAGAATTTGTACACGGGATATTCAAACACTTACCGTACTTGTGTTCGATCTGTTCGGGAAGGTAAAGGAAAACATAAACATATGGAAGTGACAGGAAAGACACGAAAAGATCCAAAGACCCCTCTTTGGAGGTGGAGGAAAGGACATTTTAGTCTGAGACAAAAGTTACAGCAAACGAGAACACTGGCAGGTTAGTGAGCTAGCCCTGTGACACCCAGAAAGAAAATGGACTAAAATATAAAATGAGTAGATGGGGCGCCTGGGTGGCTCAGTTGTTAAGCATCTGCCTTCGGCTCAGGTCACGATCTCAGGGTCCTGGGACTGAGCCCCACGTCGGGCTCCCTGCTCAGGGGGGTGTCTGCTTCTCCCTCTCCCTCTGTGGCTCCTCCTGCTTGTGGTCTCTCTTTCTCTCTCAAATAAGTAAAATTAAAAAAAAAATTTTTAAAAGAAAAGAAAAACGTCTTTAAAAGATGATTTGCTATTCAAAGTAAAAAATCACAAGGGCGCCTGCATGGCTCAGTGGGTTAAACCTCTGCCTTCGGCTCAGGTCATGATCTCAGGGTCCTGGGATGGAGCCCCGCATCGGGCTCTCTGCTCAGCAGGGACTCTGCTTCCCCCCACCCCCCACCTGCCTCTCTGCCTACTTGTGATCTCTGTCTGCCAAATAAAAAAAATAAAATCTTTAAAAAAAAAAGTAAAAATTACAATAGTGTGTTATGAGGTTTATAATGTGATCTAAGTAAGATGTACAACGACATGAGCACTGAGGCCAGGAAAGCAAGGTGAGTAGAACGAGCTGTTAAAAGCTCTGCACACTGTGCATGAAGTAGCACATTATTGCTTGAAGGTGTAGAGTGGTAAATTAAAGAGCCACAATGTAAGTCCTGAGCTGACCAGCAAAATAACAAAACAAAGAGTTACAGCTAACAAGCCGTCAAAGGAAAAGCCGTCAAAGTGGAATCATTAAAATACTCAATTGGAAGAAGAAAAAGAAGAGAAAATAAAAGAACAAAGAACCTATGGGGCAAAGAGAAAACCAATAGCAAGATGATGGACTTAAATCCAACCTTATCAACAATCACATTAAATGTAAATGATCTAAAATCCCAATTAAAAAGGCAGAAATTGTCAGATTGGATTTTTTTTTTTTTTAAGAAAGCAAGTCTCAGATCTTTGCTACATTTAATAAAGTTGCTTAAAACTGAAGACATGATAGGTTAAAAGTAAATGGATAGGAATAAATACACTATGGTAATGCTCATCAAAAGAAAAAAGCTGCTCACATTAACTTCAAGCAGGTGCATCTGGGTGGCTTTGTCGATTAAGCATCCAACTCTTGGTTTCAGCTCAGGTCATGATCTCAAGACCATGAGATTGAGCCCCTCATGGAGCTCCCTGCTCAGCACGGAGAGCCTGAGATTCTCACTCCTTCTCTTTCCCCCTCTGCCCTTCCCCCTGCTCATGCTCTCTCTCTCTCTCTCTCTCTCTTTCAAATAAATAAATAAAATCTTTTAAAAAATTAAAAAAACAAAACTTTAGACAAAGTACATTTTGAGCAAAGTAGACTCCCAGGCATGAAAAGGTCATTTCATAATGATGAGTGGGTCAGTTCATCAGGAGAATGGAACAATTGGGTTAGCACACCTAATGAGAGTGCTTTACAACACAGAAAAATTGTTGTCACTGGAAGGAGAAATAGACAACTCCACAATTACTTTTCTAAAGATCTTATTTATTTATTCAAAAGCGGGGGCACCCTTGTGCACAAGCAGGGGAGAGGGGCGGGGGGGGAAGCAAACTCCCCAATGAGCCTGACCCGAGGCTTAATCCCAGGACCCCAGGATCATGACCCGAGCCAAAGGCCATCACTTAACCGACTGAGCCACCCAGGTGCCCCCAAATCCACAATTCTGGGAGGATTTCAACAACTCTCTGTCAGACATGGAGAGAAGTAAGCAGAAAGTCAGGAAGGCTGGGGAGAGTCCCATAGCGACACCAATCCAATCAATGACCCTGAAAACAGCAGAATTCACATTCTTTTCAACTACACATGAAGCATTTACCAAGGTAAACCATATTTTGGGCCATGAAACTATTCTTAGTACATTTAAAAGGATTCAAATCATACAGAGCAAGGCCACCACAGCACTGAACTCCGAACGTCAAAGAGAACAGTAGGTGGAAAATCCCCAAATCCGTGCGCAGTGAGCCGAGTTTCCAGACAGACCCCTGGCCTTTCCTCCTGGCCTCACCTGTTTCATGTCAACCGGACAAAGGGAGCTCAGCGTCTGCGATGAAGGTTACTGTTCCGCTACTTCAAGACAGGGAGATTTTTCAGGGTGGAGCCCGACCTCCTCGGAACGTCCCCATCAGAGGCCCGAAGCAGGAGAGAGAGGAGCTTGGTCATCGCAGGGAGGAGGAGCGCAGGCCTGGGAGGGGCTGAGGGGACCCGAGAGTGACGCCTTGCTGGAGGCAGACCGGGAGGCTCGGACGTCAGTCCTCCAACTGCAAGGGCCCGAGTTCGGCCAGCCACAGGCATGAGCCGCGAGGACCCTGGGCTCCAGACGGGGTCCGGCCGCCAGTGCCCTGGTTTCGGCACCGCCCGGCCGGATCCTGCCCTGGGACCGGTGACGAGAAGGGGGTGTCGCCGGAAGCCGCCACAGGTGTACTTGCTCATGCAGCAACAGAAAACGAAAACGATATAGAAATTAAGCGACGTGCGTCAGAGAACTCAAAAGGAAAATGAGAAAGTGTTTCGAACAGAGTGAAAATGGAAACACAACAGGGAAATGCCTGAAAATAACCTTGTGGCCGGACCTAGAGGGTGTAGCACTGGGTGAACTAACTCAGAGAGAGGAACTACCGTGTGAGCTCACTCTTATCTAAGAATCTAGAAACAAAACGAGCAAAGAAACAGGAGACGGGAGGGGATGGGGGGCAGGAATGAGGGTGTGACGGGCGCTGAGAAGCTACGCAGGGAGTTAGCAAATCACCGTGTTGCACACCCGAGGCTAATAAACACCGTTTGTTAACGGCACCGGACTTCGAAAAATAAATTGTTTTTAAAAAATTCATCGGATTTGGCTACGTCACGTGAGAAGAGAGGTCTCAAATCAATGACCTCAGCCTCCACTTGAAGAAACCAGAAAAAAAGAAAAATGAAATGTATGGTCGGCAGAAGAAAGGGGGTGAGCATCACAAGAGCAGAAGTGTATGGAACAGAAAATCCGTGAAACCAACGCCATTTTTTTAGAAATCGAACCAACTAATCCAATTCCAGAGCATCGGACTGATCCGAAAACAGCGGGGGCAGGACCCGGGCCGTCCGCATTGGGAGCAAGACAGTGGCCCGCACTGCAGATGCGGCTAAAGCAGCGCAGAGGAGGGACGGTGGTGGCCGCCTTCCTGCCGAGACGGACGGACCCCACAGCCCCCCGGATGAGGCCCACCAGCCTCCAGCCAGCCTCGGAGATGAGATCGCTGCTGGAAGAGCCTCATGGCGAAGGACGTTCCAGGAGCGACATCGTCGTATGCAGGGGTTTGGAGAGGACGAAGCGTTTTCTGCTCATTCTCTGAGGCCAGCACTGCTCCAAGCCCATAACTGGGCACAGATAGGAAACGCCACAAACAGAAATGCCAAAATTCTTAACAAACATTTAGCAAATCAAATCCCAAAATGCCTAAAATGGATAATACGTGGCCAAGTGGGGCTTCTCCCGGGAATGGCAGGTTATTTTAACATTTGAAAATTAGTGAATTTAGCTCATCATATTAACAAACAGACTAAAAGAAGAAAAAGCATGTGATCATCTCCAAAAGCGCAGAAAAAGCATTTTATTTTATTTATTTGACAGACCGAGATCACAAGTAGGCAGAGAGGCAGGCAGAGAGAGAGGGGGAAGCAGGCTCCCCGCGGAGCAGAGAGCCCGATGCGGGGCTTGATCCCAGGACCCTGAGATCATGACCTGAGCTGAAGGCAGAGGCTTTAACCCACTGAGCCACCCAGGTGCTCCCAGAGAAAGCATTTTAGAAAGACTTGCCCTCAATTCCTCATTTCGGGAAGACCGCGCGTAACAGGGAAGCCCCACACCCTGATGACCGGAGTGTAGGAAAAAGCCCCGCTGACGTCCTGAGTGCGGCGGGAGGGAGTGGAGAGGCGGCGGGCACCTGCCCCCACCCCTGCTTTCCCACAAGGCACCTAAGGCTTCGCCAGGGCAAGCCAGGAAAGGAAAACAATGTATCCGAACAGAAAGGAAGTAAATGGTGTCTCCCTTACTTGAGGAAGACGCACTCGTCTTTGCAGAGACCCTGCAAGATGTCTGAGTTGCAGGAACCCACCCGTGAATCTAGCAGGTGGTAGCGTAGAAGGTTGCCCGCAAACCTCAGCTGTATTTCTGACCCTACGCACACGCGTAGGAAGCTGGGGACCCTGGGCGTGACCGGAGAAGGCTGCGGCTCTGCACCACGCAGTGAGGGTACGGAGGGGCAGGTGCCCACAGGAAGTACTTGAGGAGGTGGGGAGCAGGGGGTGCCCGGGGAGGCCGGATTGTGTCCCCCAAGTTCGTGTGTTGGAGTCCTGGCCCCCAGTACTTCAGAGCATGACCACATGTGGAGATCGTGTCTTTACAGCGTTTAAGAGGATGCGGGGTCCCTGCGGTGGCCCTGTTCCTGTGACCGGGGTCCTTACGGGAAGAGAGGATCAGGACCCAGGAAGAGAGGGACGACCCTGTGAGGACACAGTGGGAGCAGGGCCGTCTGCACTTGAGGAGAGAGTCCTCGGGGGGACCCTGCCCTGCCCACGACTGCATCCCGGGCGTCCACCTCCAGGACAGTGCGGGGGGCGCGGAGGCACACTGAGCGTCTGTCGTGTGAGCCCCATGCATGGCGTTTGCAGACGTGGCTCTAAGCAGACGTGGCTCTAAGCAAACGCGGGCACAGACCTTCTGCACAAGGGTCCAAGAGCCGTTCACCCGCCGCAAGAGGGTTCACTGATGCAGCAGAGGCGGGTTCGGAGGAGGTGGGGGGGGGAGGCCGATGCTGGGGGCTGCTTCACAGGGGCGGGGGGCCACAGTGCCTCCCCCTTCGTTACGGGCCTGGGGGGGGGGGGGAGGGCAGGAGGAGGGCGGAGCAGGCTGCTGTCACACCCCCCTGCCTGGGTCCACCTGCCACTGGCGGGGACTGGGTGCCCCGCCACCGACCCCCAGAGGCCTCTCGTGTCTCCCCCGGGGCTGCACCTGGTGACCGAGCCAGGTCAGCAGGACGTGAGGCAGGGGGTCCGGCAGTGTCGGGGGCCGGGGGGACACTGTCTGGAGGGCAGGCTTCTCTCCGTGGGCCCCCTCGGTGGTCGTGGGGCTCAGGCTCGGCGGCGGGCTCCCCGGGCAAGACCCCTGACTCTGCTGCTGAGGGGCTGCCTGACCCGTCCGTGCCTGGGTGTCCTCCCCGTCCAGTGGGCCGCTCTCCGGGGACGACGGGACCGGCTGTTGTGCAAGGGCGCGTGGGCACCATCGTCTCTCCGCGGCGAGTCAGGGGTTAGCACGCCAGAGGGACGGGGAGCCTGACCAGCCCCCCTGGCTGCCCTGCGGATGAGAGGACTGTCACTGTGGAAACGGGGAACCCCGGGCCGGCTGGGAGAGGGTCGCCTCAAGCAGGACCGTGTCCCCTTCCCTCCGCCAACGTCCAGGCTCAACACCACTCCAGCCACCCCGGACGGTCTGGGGGCGGGGAGTCCGACGTGGGTCTCACTGGGGTGAAATGGTGGCCCCACGGCGGGCTCACCTGCAAGCTCGGGCCACAACCCGTTCCCAGCCTTGGCCAGCTTCTGGGGGCGCCGCACTCGGTGCCACGTGGCCCTGTCCCCCAACCACAGGGCAGCGGCCAGTGTCCTCCGACTCTCCCTGTCTCTGGCCCTCCTGCCTCCCTCTCGTCGGGACCCTTGGGACTGTGGTGAGGACCTGCTGAAGCCGTCCGGGACGGTCCTCACTTGGGCTCACCTGCCAAGTTCCTCTGCCCCGGGAGCCACATGCTCTCGTTCTGGGGATGAGTGAGCTGTGCCAGTCAGGGCTCTCCAGCGAGACCACCAACAGGATGTCTGTCTCCCCGTCTATCTGCCCACCTACCTATCCACCATCTTACAAGGAATTGGGTCCCATGATTACAGAGGCTGCTGAGTCCCAAGAACTCCAAGTCACCAAGCCGGTGCCCCAGGAGAGCCAGCGTTGCAGTTCCAGTCCAAAGGCAGGGAAAAGCCATCAGGCAGGAGTTCCCTCTTACTCAGGGGACGGTCCGCCTTTTGACCTAGTCACACCTTCAACTGATTGGACAGGGCCCACCCACCCTGTGGCCAACACATCTGCTTCCCTCAGTCCACCCACCACATGTGAATCTCATCCAGAAACACCTGCACAGACACACCCAGAATCAAGTTGGACCCAATGGCTGGGCTCCCCGGCGCCCAGCACAGTTGACCCACATACCCGACCCTTCCAGACGTGGGCATGTCTTGGTGGGGGTCAGGAGCACTCGTCAGCCCAGCACAAGGACACAGGGACTGGGCAGCAGGAAGGGGCAAAGCAGGGTGCACGGAGGGAGGCTCAGGGACAGGGCGAGGCAGCGCTCTTGCTCTGTCCCCCAAGGGGTACAGGGCTGGACTCTGCGTGCTGTCGGGCAGGTCCTGAGACCTTTGGTAGTGGGGGCTGGGCAGGCAGATGTCCGAGGTCCCAGCAGGTGGGAGGACAGGTGGGGGCCGTGGCCTGTTGGGGGAAAGTGCAGGCCCAGACGGGAGCCGCAGGGCTCATGGGCCGTAGCCTCTTTGAAGGGCCCTCGGGAGCCTCTGTCCGGCGGAAAGTCACAGGCCCCTGGGGCCAGGGCACTGGCTGCCTCCCCCAGGTGGTGCCACACGGCCATGGATTGGGCAGGGCAGAGGGGGCCCTGGGGCCCAGACTGGTCTCCCATGACGGCCCCCCACCCCCCAAACACACGCCCCAGGAGCAGACGCCACCTGGGAAAGGGAAGGAGGTTGCCGGCTGAGCCTGGCTGATGGCATGAAGGCCTCTCATCACGAGCTCAGAGGTCAGCAGGGCCCAGGGCCTTTCCAGCGGCCCCGTGCCAGGCACCCAGGGACCCCGGGTCACCCCGGTGATCTGCCTCCTTCTCTCTGACTCTCTCTTCCCCTGTAGGGCTCTCACTGGGGACACTTCTCCCATGTCCCTGGCCTCATGCTCACATCCCTGTGGGCTGCGTCCTTCCAGGGGCCACAAGCGAGCCGTTGCCACTGCCCCTCCTCTGTCCCCTCCTCGCTGCCCTCCCTGGGGTTGGCACCTTCCCCCTCCTCACCCCATCCCTGCCTCTCCAGGAGCAACTCCAGCACCTCAGGGCGGCTCCCAGTCTCCATGGTGGGGGGCCTCTGCCCCCCCACACTGTGGCCTTCCCACTTGCTGCCATGTCCCTTGGCCAGGACGCTTGTCCCCAGTGGTCAGGAGGCTCACTTTCTCCCTGGTCATCACCCTGACCTCCCGTGTAAGTTGGGACAGGCCCCGGCCGGAGCCCCGTGCCCCTCCCTCCATGGTTCCTGAAGTCGCTGTCCCCTCCCGACTCGACATTCATCCCTCTCGCCCCTGCCCCGGCCCAGGCCATCTGCACAGGGAGGGTGCGTCCCGAGTCCCCGCGTGGATGCCGCAGGCCATCTCCCCTCTGTGGCCGCCCCTGCGGAGGTTCTCAGGTCCCAGGTCTTCCCGAGGGCACTACCGTGGGGGACCCCCACAGCCCAGCCAGAGGGAGGAGGAGCAGGGGACCCAGCTGCCCCCTCCCAGGGACCCCCGGAGGCCTCTGTCCAGGGCCTGAGCCTCCTCTGAGAGCACCCCAGGGAGGGCCACCGTCCTGGGAACCTCAGGGCAGACCGGTGAGTGGTGGGCTGGGGCCAGGAGAGGGGTCTGCTTCCTGCCGGCATCGCCTGTGAACTGACTCAGCCCCTGACTTCGGCCCTCGAGGCGCCTCGCAGTGCCACGTGACCTGCCCATCCAGCCTCCATATAGGCAGCCCCCCTCCCTCCGTGCACCCTCCGTCCCAGCCCAGCCAGCAGGGGCCGCACAGAATTCACCTGCCTGCCCTTGTGGCCCCCCCGGACCAGGTGTGCCCCCTTCAGGGCCTCCTCTCACCAGCAAAACCCCTTCCGCCCCTGTTGCCCTTCCCTGGATGCCAACCTCCCGGGCCTCTGAGCCCCCGAGTGCGGTCCCCACATTTCTGTGTCCTCCCTTCAGCCTGGGTCCTCCTTTCAGCCTGCGGCCAGAGTGGACGAGAAGCCGGGATGCGGGCTGCAGAGGCCCCCGGCTCCAGGCCCTCCGAAGTGCGTGGGTCAGCGGCTCGCCCCTCACAGAACCCAGAGGCAAACAGACGAGCGGCAGTGACACAAGACAGGGCTCTATTCCCGTGAGGCCCCTCCTGGGGGGACCGCAGACCAGCCCCTCAAACCCTCTAGAGCACTAAAAACACTGGCAGTTTCACGTGAGGAGAACGTGGGGCGAAGCTGGGGGTCTGTGCAGGTGGGCAGTCCAGGGCGGTCACCGCCTCGGGGGCAGTCGCATGGGCGTCCCGTCGGCTCGGGCCATCCTTGTGCTGGAGGGCGCATTGTGGTTCCCATCAGGGCACGCTTCCCCGGGGGTCTCTGCCCGTGTTCCAAGAGGAGCCGGAATGAGGAGCTTCATCAGCTAGAAAGTACAGAATGGGGTGGGAAGGGAGAGGTCCCCGTCCTCGTTCGGACACTGGGGGGTGGGCCGCGCCTGGCGCTGGGGGCAGTCTGTGTCACGGTCCCATTTCCCAGATGGGAGGCCAAGCCTTAGCGAAGCAGAGGGTCCGCCTGAGCTCTTGCGGGGGGTGGGGGGGGTGGGAACGCGTGTGTCCCTGCAGCCGTAGTGGGAAGTGCGTGGGACAGCCCTGGGTCCCCTGCAGGGTGGGGGTTCGCGTCCCTGTCCCTCCAGCACTGACCATGGTGGCAGGGGCCCATCCTCTCGGCCCCGCAGCTCACAGACCTTTTGGGCCAGTCTCCAGAACGCTGTGCCCGCGCCCCGGCTGGGGGTTCATGGAGGAAGAATTGGGCCATTGTTCACGGGACACGGGGGCCACCTGCCCCCGCCCACCCTCCCTGCCCTTCTGAGTCACTGCTCCACAGGGACGGGGCGCTGCAGCCCCAGACCCGTCTGTCCGGCTGCCTGGGAAGGGCTGGGTGCCGCAGGGGAGCCGGCATCCCCCGGAGCAGGCAGGGATTGACCGCCAGCCCTGGGAACGAGCCGGGCGGCCCTGCTGGCCGTGGGCAGAGGGCGGAGGGCTGCTGCGGTGATACCGTCTGTTTCCTGTCCAGGCGGGGGCAGAGCAGGTTCTCCCGGCCGTGGAAGCGAGCTGGGCTCCGGCCCCCACCCACCTGTGCACCCACCAGGAGGTGGTCCCCTGTGGACACCCCCCACCCCAGTGCTCTGCTGCAAGGACATCTCTGGGAGGGCCACCCCCCCCACCGGACAGCTGGCCCAGTGTGACCTCCTCCGGAGAGAGGTCAGCGGCAGCCAACTGCTGGGAGGTAGTCTCTGGTCCCATGGGGTGGGGCTGGCTGCGGTGTTTGGGCCGTGCCCCCTCCCCCCAGGGAGGGCATCAGCCTCCAGCTGCCG
This sequence comes from Enhydra lutris kenyoni, assembly GCF_002288905.1. Taxonomy (NCBI): domain Eukaryota; kingdom Metazoa; phylum Chordata; class Mammalia; order Carnivora; family Mustelidae; genus Enhydra; species Enhydra lutris. The sequence continues at coordinate 1,359,895 of NW_019154106.1, read as the reverse complement.
GGGCACAAGTCACGCCTTTGTTCTGTGGGACACTTAGAGGCCAAGGGTACTTAGGGGAAGCCACAGGCATTGCCAGGTTCTTCCTGACACTCGCAAAGCCCGCACCCGCAAACAAGCCACCCACCAACCCAGCGCAGCCAACGTGCAGCAGATAGTCCAGCCCCCGCGGCCGTCCCAGCTCAAGCAGCCGCCCGTCCCACACAGCCCAGCCCCCACGAAGCCCTCCCCCCCCCCGCCCCACCCCACCCAACCCATTCCCCGAGACCCCACCCCACCCAGCCCAGCCCCACGGCCCACCTTCTCACAGCCCTGCTCCACCTCCCCAAGTCCAGCCCCCCACCCGTCCCATCCCCACCCCTCAGCTCAGCCTCCCTCTAGTGTCCATCCTCTTGCCCCAGGCTCCGTCATGGACCGCTCAGATGCAGGTGCTCCAGGAGTCAGGCTCTGTCCCTCCTCTTACCCGCACCTTTGCCCTACCTTTCATACCTGTGCCCCTACCAGCCCCCTACCCCCGTCAGCCTGCTCCCACAACTGTCCCCCCTGCCCAAGCTGACCTTGCCCCTCACGCCCAAGTACCTCAGGGACACCGCTCCCCCCAGGCCCAGCCTGCCAGCAGCGTACACTCTCTGCACCGTGGGGTTCCCCGTTTCGACAGGTGTCTGTACGTGGGAGGGAATAAGGCCCCCCAAAGCCATCTCGTCGCAGTCCCCCGAGCCTGTGCACGCAGGACCTTACAGGGCAAAGGGGTCGATGACCTCGAGACCAGGACTATCTTGCATCACGTGGGCGGGGGCTGGGGGGGGGGGGGGGGGGGGGGGGGGGAGGGTCCTGGGGCACAGGGAACCTGCGAGGCTCCTGGAGCGGCTCCTGGATGGGAGGGTGGAGGCAGAGCCAAGGAATGCAGCCTCCCCCTCGCGTCCCCAGCCTTCGCAGGAACTAGCCCTGCCGCACCTCCCCTCCTTGTCAACCCGGCGAGGCTGGCTTCAGATCTGGGGCCTCGGGAGCTGGAAGAGAACACCCGGCACTGCCGGAAGTCACGCGTGCATGGTGCCTTGCTGCAGGCCACGGGCCACTACGGGCAGCTCTGTTTCTCCCGTGACTCATGCCTCAACCAGGATGACTTCCTTATTTTCAGGAGGGCCAGACAGGGAAACAGTGAACCCTGTCCTCCTCCTCTTCCTCACCTCATAGCACTTGACTGGGGACCCCGACCTGCCCCCCGAGAGCCCCCCAGCCGCTGCCTCAACGCAGGCCGATCGCTGCCTCCTTCCACGTCACCCGCTGCTCTTGATGGGCCCTTGCCCAGAGACTGTGGACCAGACTTCCCGTCACCTCCGCCCCTGTGGGGGGGGGGCTCCCCTTTGCACACGCAGCCCGGTCACATGCAGCCTGGCTCGCTACACATCTCAGGGGCCTGTCCCCAGGAAGGCTCGCCTGAACCCCGCTCTCCAGAGAAACAAAACCAAGAGGACGTGTTTCTCTCACCGTCACAGGGCTGAGTCTGTGGCCTGCAGGCTGGAGACCAGGGAAGAGCCCACACTGCTGCTCCAGACCGAGGTCATCTGCAGCCAGAATTCCCTCCTCCTGGGAGGGGGTGCTCAGCCTGGGTTCTGAGGGCCTTCAACTGATTGGATGCGGCCCACCCATATCGAGGAGGGTGATCTGCTTTACCAAATGTCTGACTGGAAACGGGAATCACCTCCCAAAAATACCTCACGGGAACATGCAAAATGTTGTGGACCAAAGCTCTGGGCACCGTGACACGGCCAGGTGGATACCGAGTCACCGCTTCCACTGCCCCATCGAGGGCAGGTCTCCTATCTCCTCTGCCTGTGCCAACAGAGGCTCTCCAGGCTGCCCTGACATCCGCCCCCTGGTCTCATTCTGTGGGTGGCAGGTCTGCAAAGGGCAGGACGGTCTCCATCCTCACGCTCCCAGATTCGCACCCCAGCTTGTCACCAAGTGGAGCTCAGAGAGCGCAGGACACGGACAGCCAACCTGGCCGGCAGATCCTAAGGGCGGGCTGCCTCATCTCTGCGCCTACAGGATGAGCCCAGGCAGCTCCACCGTATGGAACCCCAAACCCACACCCCCACTTGAACAACTCGGATCGCCCACACCCAGGTTGCCACCACGGCCCCACATGTCCCTGCGCCCCAGCACACACCCCCTCCCCCCTCCACAAGGCCCGTCTGGGAGCTGGGTCCTCAGGGGGAGTTCAACACCTTCAGACCCCCATCCTTCCGCAGGGATGCAGCTCGTCTCCCCGGCGAGTCAGAGCTGGGCCAGCCGTGTCCTCCTGGGGCCTGGCCACAGCACACGCCTCCTCAGGCACACCATCTGACTGGGTCCCTGTCATCCCTCTGGCCCCACCTCACGCGTCCTTCCTGCCTCCCCCAGCCACAGGGGGCTTCTCTCCATCTTTGGAACTTGCTGGGCTCGGTCCCATCTTGGGGTCTTTGCACATGCTGTCCCCAAGCCTAAAAGGCTCTCCTACCTTCCCCAGTCTCCAACCCCCAGCCCAGTGCTGTTCCTGGGGTGGCTCCTGTCCATCAACCAGTACCTGCTGTGAAGACAGCCCCCCTCACACTGGAGCAGTGGCCCCAACGGTCACGCACCCCATGCCCTAGTCCATAACTAGGCCCTCTGTTGGTTAAGGACTTGGTTTGGGTCTAGCTGCCCCAAGAAGGCAGGTCTGTGGCTGTCCTGCTCAGCCCGTGTGTAGCGCAGTGTCTGGTGCCCTCTGGTTTGGTGGCTTTTGATAAAGAATAAAGAGAGGGGTCCCCAGCCAAGCTTGGGGACCAGAGAGTCAGCACACAGTCATTCCAGGTCAGGGACACAAGCCCTGTAGTGGGTTCCCAAGGAAGGTCCCAGACCCGTGGGCCCCTGGGGACCCCTAGGGTCTCATGTGGCTGCCAGCCCAGCACCCACTTCCCCGGGGCGGTCATGACAGAGGAAGACCATGACTCGGCCTCAACCCTGGGGCTGGAGTGTCTACTGCAACGGGTTTGTGAGCCATTGGGACCCTAATGGTGCCCAGGCACGCCCTGTCCTTCTTCCGGAGCCTGGCGCCCCCACCCCCACTGCTTCCACCTGTGCCTGGGCATCCCCTCCCCCACCCTCACTGTGCCAGCCGCTCCCAGCCTCCCCCACCTGCTGTCCCAGGTCAGCTGACCTGAAGCCAATTTCCTCTCCTGGCCTCCTGCGCACCCTAGCAGAGCTAATAGGCTGGGCCTGTGGCTGGGGGCCCGGGGCACTGCACCAGCACCTTCCCTCTGAGGCTGGGGTGACTCAGGCCCAGGAGGAGGGCGGGGCAGGAGGACAGCGGGGGGTGGGCGGGGGGCAGGCATGACTCAGCGTCTCAGTTGCTCTCTTGCTCCGTGGGAGGGCCTGGCGAGAAACCACTTCCTGCCTCATCCTCTCCCTGGGGTTCTGCCCTTTGGCGAGTCCCCCTCAGCTCCGGGTCCCCCTCTGAGCTCCGCGCTCAGGACCTGCAGACCCCCCTTCTCCGTCTGGGGCACCCGGGAAGCCGCAGGTGCAGAGTGCCAGGAGAGGGAGTGACAGGCAGGGCAGCTTCCCACTGGGGGCTGTTGGGGTCTCAGCCTCCCAGAGACACCCAGGCCTGGGGCAGGGAGACCAGGGCAGCGCAGGGCCAGCTAGAAACCCCCGCCCTCCTCCCCCTTGAACTGAGGTTGGGGGGAGAGAAGGGCCTCGGGCACGACGCCCAGCTCCGTGTTTGCGGGGTTCCTGGCAGGGTGCCAGGGGCTAATTCATTCATTCTCAAGGCTGCGAGCCTACTCTTGTGTCCCAAGTCCTTTATCCCTTCTAGGGTCTCGGGGACAAGCTTCTCCCGGCTTTGGGGAGCTTTCCTGTTTGGGGCTCTTGTCGACCGTGCGCATGTGCGTTCCTGTCCCTGACCGGGTGGCTGGGGGCATTTCAGGGGGTGTCTGCCTAGAAAACATGCCACTGGCCAAGGACAACTCGGGACCGGCTTTAGGGGACAGGCCATAGGGTACAGGTGCCAAGTGCCCACCGTCCCAACCCCGGCTGGCGTTCTCCAGTGTCTCCTCCGTAGCCGTCCCCGCAGGCGTGCAGGGTGCAGACCTGGGCTCGCGTCTGCACTTTGCTGCCGGGCGTGAGGACAAGCACGGGGTCATGGGTTCCCTCTGTGTGGGTGCAAAGTGCCTGTCGTCACGGGGAGCATTTCCTTCTCTGCTGGGTGGCCCGCCTCCTAGGCTCACGGTCCCTGTGTCTCAGGCACTCGCGGCCGCCACACAGGTGCAGTGAGGATCCGTTTCCTCTCGCTGTGGCTTGGCTCTTCACAGGGTGTATTTTAAGGACCAGAAGTTGCTAATTTTCGTGTAGTCTAATGGATCCTTTTCCCCTAAGAGACACTGACACTCCTCTTTTGCCATTAGGAGACTTGAATTTCTAGATCGGGTTTACGTTTACAGAAAGACTGGCTGATGGCAGACGTGTCCCAAACCCATCCTTCCTACACACACGGTTTCCACGCTGTGGACGTCCTCCCTGGGGGTTGTCGAGGTCGACCCGCCGGCGCTGCTCCCCTGTTCACCGAGGCCCATCTCTGACGGCCGGGCTCACGCCCCGTTGCACCTTGGGTGGGTTTTGACAAGTGTAGGGAGACCCGCGTCAGCCCTTCCAGTCCCGCACGGCATAGTTTCCCGGCCGTGAGGTTCTGTCCTCCTCCTGTTCCTCTCTCCCCTTCCCTTCCGAGCCCTCAGCAACCAGGGGTCTCGCTACTGTCTCCACAGTTTGCCTCTTCCAGGATGTCCCCGCATTCGAATCACACAGCATGGGGCTTCCTTCACGTGGTGAGAGACACGTAAGTTGCCTCCGTGAAATTTCATGGCTTCCTAGCTCACTCCTTTCCTGTGCCGAACGGACCACGGTTCACCCATCCACCTGCCAAAGGGCCTCTCAGCTGCTTCCAAGTGCTGGCAATCACGAGGACACCTTCTAGAAACATCCACGTGCAGGTTTCCGTGTGGACATCAGGCCTCGACTCCTTCGGGTGTGCGCCATGGAGCGCGGTGGCCCGTCACACAAATGCAGATGTTCGGGGCTATGCCTCCCTGAGCCGCTGCGGCATCTCGCGTCCCCAGCAGCAGTGGACGGCCGTGTCCGGTTGCTTGAGTCCTCACCAGCATTTCGTGCTGTCCAGGGCTGGACCGTGGCCTTCCTAGGAGGCATGTAGTGTAGTTTGAGGTGCGTTTCCTACGTGGCAGGAGCGTCTTCTCATGTGCGAATGTACCCTTTGGATTTTTCTGAGGCTACGTGCCCGTTCAGGCCTTTGGCCCATTTTTGAGTGGGTTGTTCGTTTTCTTATCACCGAGTTTGGAGAGTTCCTCACATACTGTGGAGATCGGTCCTGTACCAGATGTGTACCTCACCACGGCGTTCTTCTACGTGAAGGTCGTCTTGTTATCTTGACGACGTCTTTGGCAGCTTTGGCATTTTTTGTGTTTCCTCCTTAAACAAATCTTCATTGGTTAAATTAATGATTCCAAGATCAAGAAGACATTCTCCTGCGTCTTCTTCCCCCGAGAAGATTTCCCGCTGCCGTTCTGGTCTCTGACCCCCCTGGAGTAGACGGCCATGTATGGTGTGAGGGCAGGCTTGACATCCTCCGGTCCACCCATCTGTTCATGGAGAAGATTGTCCTTCTCCACAGGTGCGACTCTCCCCTGTCCCAGACGTCTACTTGTCTTCTCTGGGTCAACACCACACTGTCTTCATCACGGGGTCTACATCCCGGCCTGACACTGCTCTCCTCAAGGTCAGATTGCTAAATCCAGGGGCCGGCGTATGGTCCCATCCTCACCTGCTCCGCGACGGAGGCATGTGGCATGGCGGGCCACAGTGTCCTCCGATGGCTCTCAGCTGGCTTCCAGGCACCCCATCCTGGTCTCTCCTGTCCCAGCTGCTCAGGATCAGTCTTCCTTGCTGCTCCCTCTCGATTCCCTCACCTCTCAGACTTGAGCGGCCCGGGGGCCTTCCGGGTCTGTGTCTACACTTCGCGCCGGCTGCCTCCAACCTCAGGCCCCAGCTCCCGCAGCTGCTGCCCGTCAACAGCACCCCTTGCATGTCCAAAGGGGCACGAGCTCAACTGGACGCATCCAAAACAGAGCTCCCAGTCCTCCTCCCAGGTCCCATTGCTCCCGCCTCCTTTCCTGGCTCTGCCAATAACACGGTACCCCCCTGGATGTTTTGCCCAGAACCCAAATCAGCATTGACCCCTCTATCACACACCACTTGTCCAGCCCATCGGAAAATCCTACTGCCTGGCCTCAGAAATGGATCCTGAAACGCTTCTCCCTGCCTCCTCCACCACCGCCCTGACCCAGGCACTGCCTCCCTCCCGCCCCTCCTCCACCAGCCCCCCCGCCATCTCAGAACAGTGGCAGGGAGATGCTGGTCAGGGCCTGCCTCTGCATCAGCTCAGGACCCTAAGCTCATCGCCCTCAGAGGCAAACCAGGGTCCTCCCAGTGGCTGCAAGTCTGAGTGCCCCAACGGGCCGGCCCGCCTCTGACCCCTTGCCCGGCGCGCTCAGCTGCCTCTTCCCCAGTCTGCTGACCCATCACCTGCTTAGTCGGCTCACATGAGCTCCTCTCATGCAATGTGTTCCTCCTCGTCCCTCTCGTCCTCCCTGTGCACCAAGTCCGCTGCACTGTCCCCGACATTTCCTTGGTGCCCAGAGCAGTGCCTGGCACACGACAGTGCTGCACAGTTGCCCAGGAGAGAGACAAGTGGGTGCACAGGGTCCCGGGGGCCTGACATGTGACGCGTGGGAGTGGAGGTCAGACGGATGTGGCTTCTAACCCACTCTCATCCTCTGACTCACCCAGGCCTACCCTACCCATCGGGGCCTTGGCTCTCCTTGCTAGAGAGTCCAGGGTTGGGCAGGACAGTCTCTAGACCCTGGCCCCCACCCACCAGGAGCCAGAGACACCAGAGCCATACTCTGGGCTCCTCACTGGGTTTAGCTTTCCGGGACACTCTGCACCTGCTGAACGGACTTGGGAGTCCCGTTCCCCCCAGGTTTGCCCTGGGGCACCTGGTCAGTGGGCACTGGAATGCCCTTAAGCCCTGTAGTTCTGTGCTGGGCCCACTGCCTTTGGTCCATCAGGGGAGCACGTCTCCTTGGCCTGGCCTCACATTTGGCAGGGGCAGGGGCCTTTTGGGACCTTTGCACCTGACTGAGGCTAGAGGGATTCGGGGCACACTGGGCCCCAGGCCAGAGCAGCAGTGGAAGGTGGGACATGGCTTTGTCTGGAGCTGGCTGGAGGAGGCCCAGTAGGGCCCAGATATGCCCCCCAGGGAGGGAGCCCCGAGTTACCTTCTGGGGAGCAGCTGCAAGGCCCAGGGATGGCCTCTCCCACTCCCTTTCCACCCCAAACCTCTCCTGGGTATTGGTGAGGTAAGGAATCAGGGCATCGTGGAAAGTCTTGGAGAGAAGGAGCACAGAAGTCAGCCAGGAACCCTGAACACCACTCAGGACCAACAGATTTTGGTGGGCACAAGACTGGGTCTAGGGGGCCTGTGTATCTCTCCCACATATCACTGCCCAGGAGCGCCCCCCCACCCCATGCCAGGCCCTGCTCTGGGTGCTGGGGGGGGGCTGTCACGGGAACAGCACAGAGACAATGTCCTCCCTCTGTATGGAGTAGCCGGACACTCGGTCTCTCCAGGCTTTAGGCCACCAGCGGTCCCTTCCCTGCTCAGGGAAAGCCCAGGCCAGACACAACCGGCGGCCACGTCACACTGCTCAGCCCTCTCGCTGTCCACACTGCGGCTGGCTTTGTAAGTGCCCCTGTGGACGAAGCAGATGGCCCCCTCCGAGGCTGTTTTCTCACATCTATATCTGAACATCACGACACATGTAGTCTTGTGGGCAGTGGGGACCCAGGGGAACACCAGCTGGGACCACCTTTGAGCCCATGTGGTGTCCAGCCCATCAGAGCCCAGCTGCCCCGTCTGAGATAGCGGCCCACCAGCAGGGAGGTGATAATGCCCCGAGTGAGGGTCCCACTCTGGGGCCTGCGTGGTGCGTGGGCATGGACCTGCACACCTGGGGGCAGATTCTGAAGGCAGGGGTGTTTGCCGGCTTCCCTCCTGGCTCCAGTCCTCATAGCTGGAACCGAACCAGGTGAATCCAGTACAAACGTGGGCAACGGCCGGGTGTGGAGGCAGGGCGAGGCCGTGGTCCTTCATCTGTGGCCATCAGGCTGACCGGGGTGGGAGGGTGATGGCTGGGGTCAGGGTCCTGATCGATTTGGTGGTCACAGAAAAGATGGGGATTCCAGTCCTGCCTGCCACGGGCCACAGAACCCGTTTGCCCGCCTTTAAGTGGGGTAGCCCACAGGACCACTTGAGAAAAAATGCCCTATAGGCGAGTCCCTTGAGGAAATTTCCTCATTGTTCACATCCTGCTCAAACGTCATCTTCCCAGAGGGGCCTGCTCCCAGCAAGGGTCACTTTCTAGCACATTCTCAGCATGGACCCTCTCCAAAGTCACCTGCCCAAACTCTCTTCCTCTTTCATGCCTGCCTGGCCTCTGCCTGGAGAAGTGGACAGGGCCCTCCCCTCCGACAGCAAGCTGGCATGCCTTAGTGACTGCGGGAGGTGGGAGGTCCTGGAGGGCCCAGGGTCACTGTGGCCTCAGTAGGACTGAGCACTGGCCCCAGGGAGGGACTCTCCCGAGGCTGGTGAAGACGACCCCAATCGCTCAAGGTGAGCTCCTTATGTGATCCCGCCGCCCAGCATCCTTGGAGATGGGCCTGGAGGGGACCGTGGGCCCCCAGAGGACGGAGGACCCGGGATAGGGTCAGGCGGGTGCTGCTCTGGGGAGCTGAAGGGGGGGCGCCTAGGAACACTTGGAGACAGGATGAGGTCTGCAGGACGCTGGGTAGAAGAGTGGCTGGCGGAGGTGGAAGAGGAGGTCTGGGCGGAGACCTGCGCTGCAGCAGGTGCAGTGGCGGGGGCCTGGGAAGGGCGGCTCGGCCTCGCGCGGTGCACAGCCCGCGGGTCTGGGGCGGCGACGGAGCCGCGTGCTCGGGGGCTGTCCCGCTGCCGGTCCCCAGAGTCCCAAGCCCGGTCCCCGGCGGCGCCTGCCAGCGTCCACCGCCGCCCCGCCCGCGCGACCCTCGGGCTGCGGCGCTCCGGGAACCCGCCGGCCTGCGTGCGCGCCCTCGAGCGGCGTGCGCGGCCCCGCGGGGGGGGGCCGGCCCGGATGGCCCCGCCCCGGCCCCGCCCCGCGCACGCCGGCCGCGGTCCGCGTGACCCGCCGGGTGCAAACAGTGCGGTCAGCTGACTCGGCGGAGTGCGCCGTCATCCCGGCTATAAGCGCGCGGTCTCCCGGCGCTCGGCTCCGACCCCGCCGCCGCCACCATGCAGCCCCCCAGCCTGCTGCTGCTCGTCCTCGGGCTGCTCGCTGCGCCTGCCGCCGCGCTCGTCCGGTGAGGCCCCGCGCGCTCCGGCGCCCTCCGCGCGCCCCGGCTCCGGAATGCGGCCGTGCGCCCGCGCCGCCTCCTGCGGGGCCTCCCCCGCGCCCCCGCGCGCCCGGGCCCCTTCCCGCCCTGCTGCCGAGCGGTCGGCCGTGGGGGGCGGGCGGCTGCGCGAGCGAGGGCGGCTGGGGCCCGGGCCGACCGAGCGTCCCCAGGACAGGTGCATCGCGGTCCCTGCGCCCGCGGCCGCGTGCGGAAGCCAGGACCCCCGCGTGCAGCCCGCACAGCCCCAGCGCCCGCTTGGCCGCCTCCTTTGCCGGCTGTGAACTGGGCGTGGTTGCCTCGGTCTGTCCGGGGACTCTGGGGCGGGGGACCCTGTGGCGCGGGGAGGCCCCCCCCCCCCCCACCCAGCGTCTCAGAGACAGAAGGGAGGTAGCCTAAGGGGAGGGTCTGGGTGAGTGGCCGGGCTGCAGCAGCCTTCCCCGCCGGCCCCTGCCTTCGTGAGGACCACACCTTCCTCAGGCCCAGGGCCCTGTCCCCGGTACCAGGGGAGTCCATCTACCACCGGGCCTGGATGCGGCTGAGCCAGGCCGAGGACCAGCACGGCCACCGCCCACCCTCCCACTCTTGCCAGGCAGTCTGCTTTCCCAGATGTGGGGGGTGCAGAGGGCCAGCCCCTTCTGGTCCCGCACCCACCCTTCCCCCCGGGGCCTTGGTGCCAGGCTTGGGAAGGCATCCTTGTACCTTTGCCGTGGGCCTTTTGCCCGTGGGCAGGTGGGTGAGGTCACAGAGCTGTGGGAGCTGGCTGGGGGCCAAGTGGGACTCACCCTTGCCAGGAGGCCACTCGGCGTGGGCTTCACCATGGGCTGTGGCTTGGGGGCACGTAGCCCCAAATGGAGTCTTTGTCAGGAGGCAGCTGTAGGGCTGCGCCTACCCTGGTGCCACCCACAGGCCTCCCCGCCGGGGATGCACGGCCATGGGGAGTGGAGGCTGCGGCTGTGCGGGCTGGGTAGCTGGACCAGAGCCCCTCACACCTCTTCCCGGTCGTGTGGGACTGATGGCACCTGTTTCCTGGGTTACTGGAGGGCGTGTCCGCTTCCCCCAGGCGAGAACTGTGGACTCTAACAGCCTACCAGGTCTTGGGCAAGAGTCCCATCTTCCTGAAGCACGCCCTTGGTGTGCCAGGAAGGGCCAGCTGTGACCTTGAACTCCCAAATCGCCTGGGCTGGGAGGACCTGCCATCCAAGGGTTGGAGTGTGCTCAGGGGTGCTTTCCTGTCCCTGCACTGTCAGAGCTGGGAGCAAGCTGAAACCCAGGAGCAAGATCCCAGGCCAGGGAGGGACCCACATGCACAAGAACCGGCCACCTGACCTCAACCCCGTGCTCTCTCTGCCCAGGCAGACCGCCAAGACTGGGAGGGGCTGGCACTGGGGGAGCCGTGGGCATCTCAGGGGAAGGCAGACCCAGAGGCAGAAACCTCCACCACCCCAGGGCAGGCCTTGCCTTCCTGGGGTCTGCACCGCGATGAGGACAGAAGACGCACTGGCAGGAAATGAATTCACTACTGCGAGGGCCCTGGAGGGAAACAGGGTCACACTGAAGGATGGCCAAGGAGGGCTTCTCAGAGGTGGTGGCATCGAAGTCCCATCTGATGACCAGGCATAGCCTGCCCCGGAGGCCAGGCAGGGAAGTGGGCACCACCTCTGCACGGGGCTGCGTGGAGAGCAGTATATTCGGAGCGCAGGTGAATGGGTTCCCTCAGAGAGCGTGGGGCAGGTGTGACGGATGGACACCCATGCCCTAACGGACCCCACCGGCCGCTGTCCCGGGAGGGACTGGAGGAGGCACAGACTGGGGACAAGGGATGGGGGAGGGTACGGAGCAGTCCGGGGGGAGGGGGAGGCGAGCCCTGATGAGCCCCTCTCCCTCCTCTTGACAGAATCCCGCTGCACAAGTTCACCTCTGTGCGCCGGACCATGTCGGAGTTGGGGGGCCCCGTGGAGGATCTGATTGCCAGAGGCCCCATTTCAAAATACGCCCAGGGGGTGCCCAGTGTGGCGGGGGGTCCCATTCCGGAAGTGCTCAAGAACTACATGGACGTGAGTATGGGGCTCGTCCTCTCGGGGTGCGGGCTGGGTGGACAGCAAGCCCGGGTGAGGACAGAGCAGGCTCTCGAGGAAAGCTCTGAGTGAGTGGGCAGGAAGTCCCTCTCCTCAGCACCTTGTGGTTTTGCAGGAGTCACCTGCTCCGTGGGGGAGGGGCTTCTGCCCCGCCACGCCCTTCCCTGCTGGGTGCTCCTCCCACTACCCCTGCCCCATGAGGACTCCCATGAGGGGCCTGGCCCTGGGTGGCGAGGCATGCAGGGAGGTGGGGGTGCCCTTGGCTTCTCTGTGACCTCTCCCCTGCGTCCCACTGACTGTCAAGGGCATCGGGAGCTGTCTTGTTCTTGAGGCCAGCCTGTGGGCGTGGGGGACAGGGTCACAGGCTACAGATAAGCGCCACGCCATCAGCTGGGTATGGAGGAGCCCAAATCAGACTCAGGCCCCAAGGGGCTGCGGGGTCCTTGTGCTCGGGTCACCCAAGCCTGCCTGTCCAGGCCTAATTAATGGCTCTGGAGTTCTTTTGTTTCTGCCTGTCCTGCTGGAGGGCCTGATGCGCCCCGTGACCCTCTCCTGCCTCGATGCCTCCTTCCTCGTTGGTCAGCACCCAGTGCTCCTCGAGGGGCAGACAGGCTTGGAGTCCGGACATGCTGTAAGCCCCATACCGAGCCAGGGCCGGGTCGGCCTAGTCCCAGCTCGGGGGTCAGGTCCTGGGACCCTGCCTGCACCTCTGGGGTGGCCCAGGTGGCATCTTCCTGCGTGGCCCGCCCCCGCATGGTGGACCTAGCTCCTTGCTGCTGTCCAGACACTGGTCCACCTGGGGTTGGGACATGTGGCCATGTCCTCTGTCCTGTCTGGCCGGAGCACCCGCTGTGCCAGGAAGCTGTGGCCTCACAGGCATGTGACTGGGCTGGGGGGGGGGGCATCTGTCTCGGGGCCTGACCAACCAGTTCCTGATCCCCTAGTGCAAGGTCTTATGTACACACACACACACACATGGGGATTTGCTGAGTCATCCCCCAGGCCCCCAAATCTGGACACTTATTCCAGGTCATGAGGCAGTAGCTGCTGCTTCTCCCTGGAGCCAAGTGGCCCGAGACACAGTCCTGCAGGCCTGGAGCTGGAATCCCTTAGTGACCCAGGGCCCAGCCTCCGTCCCTGGAGAAGGGGCGCCCAGGCAGGCAGGGCCCAGGGGACCCCAAGCCCACGTCTCCCATCCAAGCCACCATGTCCTCTGACCTGGGAGAGCCCAGTGACCGGGTTTCCCTTTGAGGGTCCGAGGGGCATGTGCCCCCTTCAGGCTCACCTGGGCCATGGCTCAACCGCCCCGGGCTTCCCACAGGCTGCCCTTCTCCCCCGTGTACCGATGAAGAAACCGAAGCCCTGGGTGCGAAGGCAGGGTGTCTTGGCAGGGAGGGATCTGAGCCAACACTCTGGCCTCCAGGGTGTACCTCCTCTGGCTGTCCTCATGCCTCTGCCTAGGAGCCCACCAGGCTTGGTCTGGTGGAGCAAGGGCAGGACAGGAATGAGGTCCCAGAGGCAAGCCCTGACGTGCGCCCCCCCGTTGTAGGGAGGCAGTCGCCTCTGCTGGGGGCCTGGGGCAGAGGTGTCTTCCCGGCAGGTCCTCTGGGGCCCCAGGGCCCGCCGAGCCGCTGTGACTGCTGGTCTCACCTTTTAAATGGGGTGGTCGTCCCCCACCCTCACGTGGTCAGGCAGGAACCCGCAGCGCCCAGGGGTGTGAGGACCAAGGGCGGCAGAGGGGCGGAAGCGGAGCCCGGGTGTCCGTCCTCTGGCCTGGGCCTCGCGGGGTCTGGCCGCAGGCTAACCAGGGGCGCCGGTGCCCGCGGCCCTGACGGACCCCGCCCCCGTGCAGGCGCAGTACTACGGGGAGATCGGCATCGGGACGCCCCCGCAGTGCTTCACGGTCGTCTTCGACACGGGCTCCTCCAACTTGTGGGTCCCGTCGATCCACTGCAAGCTGCTGGACATCGCCTGCTGTGAGTCTCCGCGGGGCATGCAGCGGGGGTGCGGGCGGGGGGCGGGGCCCAGCCGCCGCCTTGCAGGGAAGCACGCCCCCCACCCCGGCAACGGTCAGGGATGGCAGCTGGAGCTGGCCCGAGCCGGGCTGGCCCTGGGCCTTCGGTGGCCCTGCCTCGGCCCCTGTCGGCCGCTGACGCCTCTCGGCCACACTGGGCGGGCCTGGCCCCGCCGCCCTGCCCCAGGGCACCCCACTTTCCAGGCGAACCCCTTCACGCCACTCTAGCTTTGCGTCCTGGCTGGGACCGTGGTGGCAGAGGATGGGGCAGGCCAGGCCCGACCACTGCCGGCCGACACCAAGCCTGGGGTCACGGGTCTGGCCTAACACCGGTGGATGGCCTGGTGGGGGGCTCCACGGCGGGGGCCGGGCGGCGGGCTGACGGGCTTCTCGTCCGGCGCAGGGGTGCACCACAAGTACAACAGCGGCAAGTCCAGCACCTACGTGAAGAACGGCACCAGCTTCGACATCCACTATGGTTCCGGCAGCCTCTCCGGGTACCTGAGCCAGGACACCGTGTCGGTGAGTCCCTGCTGATGCTGCTCCTGGGCCCCGGGGCGCTCCGACGGCGTGGTGACAGCTCCCCCAGGGCAGGGCCTCTGAGGCATGAGCAGGAGCGTTGTGGGGGGGTGGTTGGCTGGGCTGGGCTCAGGCAGCAGACCTGGGCCGTGCGTTTCTGGGGGTACGTGCACCGTGACAGCCTGGAGGGCTGTAGGGGAAGTGGGGCCACGAGGCCGTGAGTGTGAGAGCTGTGGGCAGGTCTGGGACCAGGACCCAGAAGTGATTCAAATGAGGCTCCTCCTTGGGTCACGGCCGACAGCTGGGTGGGGGGCCGGTCGCAGGGACTGACTTCGGTTCCAATGCCTTGGCCACTGGGAGGGGAGGGCTGAGATGTGCCGGGAGTCCCCGTAGAGGACACTGGAGGTCCCTCCAGGCACCGTGCCTGCCGCAGAGTATCTTTTGGGTGAAGCAGGTGGGCAGGCCCTGGATGGATGTGCCCGCGCCTCTGTGAGACCTCTTAGCGTGCAGCCACCAGAAGGGTCAGAACTGAGAGTTCTGGGGGCAGAGGAGCAAAGCAGAACACGGCACAGCCCCCGGCCCTGCAGCCTCTGGCCTCCCCGGCCCCAGCAGGACCGGAAGGTGACGGGGCATGGTGGCTGCGGCCCCTCCTGCAGCGGCCCCTCCTGCAGCGACACTGCCCCTCCCCAGACCCACCTGCCCTGTTGGGTCTCCTCCTGATCTCTGTGGCCCAAAAGAGGATGTTGGCTAGTACACTGCCCTGTTCCTGCTATCAGGGTGTCGGCCCCAAACAGCCGTTTGTCCCCACATCCTGCTCTGTGTTAGCTGTTGCCTGGCCTGTGGTGGGGGAGGGGTGGTGTGGCCTTGAGTCTGCTGAGTTGGGTCGTAGGGTTGGGTCATGGGGTTCCAGTAGCCCAAGGTCAGGAGCCGGCCTGGGTGGGGCTGGCCTGGAGCCAGAAGGTCAGAGCTGAGCCCAGAGCCCACCCATCTGTTAACTCCGATGGAAACTCTGTCCTGAAGACCTTGGAACTCTGTGTCCCTTTTCTCAGCTGTGTCCCCACCCACTGTCGCCAGCCTTTCTTTCTGGGCTTTGTGCGAGGTCTTGGGTGATGACTGGGGCTCGTATGCATGCACACGCGGGGCCCGGGGGTTGGGCTCCGAGGTCCGCATGGCCCACTGACCATCCCCCTCGGCCCACAGGTGCCCTGTAAGTCGGGTCTGTCGAGCCTGGCTGGTGTGAAGGTGGAGAGGCAGACGTTCGGGGAGGCCACCAAGCAGCCGGGCATCACCTTCATCGCAGCCAAGTTCGACGGCATCCTGGGCATGGCGTACCCCCGCATCTCGGTCAACAACGTGCTTCCCGTCTTCGATAACCTGATGCAGCAGAAGCTGGTAGAGAAGAACATCTTCTCCTTCTACCTGAACAGGTGGCGTGGGAGGGGCTCGGGCCCCTGTCTCCTCCCCATGCCTCACCCCTCCTCCCAGCTCTGTGGGGCTCAACGCTGGGGGCTTGGGCTGCCTGCCTCCCCTCTAGGCACGGGCTGCGGCTCCTGACCTGCAGCCTCTGATCGGGAAGGGGACTGGCCACTCCTTTACAGACGAGCGGGGAGCCCTCTGGACAGGCTGTGGGGCTGGGGCTTCCTGCCAGGAGCGGCTCGGGCTGTGGGCCCAGGGTCTCGCTCCGTGGGCCTCCCTCCCAGAGAGCCAGACCCTGGTCAGGACTCATGGTCAGTCAGCCCGGGCTTCCCTGGGTCTGATGGTGGGTGATGTGGGCCCAGAGGGAACAGAGCCACAAGCTCCAGTCTGTGGCGAGACCTCCAGAGGTGAGGGGCATCCCAGAGGAGGTGACCCCGGTGGGGCCCTCAGTGCCAGATGCGGCTAGAGGGAACCACGGCCTGAGGTTGACGGTGGGGAGCGGCCCCCACCAGCCGCCGCTTGGCAGCCGAGCTGAGTGTTCCAGTGGCCTTGGCCCTACACGGAAGCGTGGGTGACCGGTGTGCTGTGCCCTCGAGAAGGGGCCCCCGGTCTCCCTCGGGGCAGTGCCACAGGTCCCGATGAGGGTGTGCCAAGGACGGATGTGGGTGGCCTACTGACCGCTGGTGGTCACTGCGCCGCACACCCCCCCCACCCTCGGGGTCTAGCCCCAGGCACTCCGGCCGAGTGCCCGCCCAGAAGCCTCCCCTCTTGCCTGGCGCCTGACCTCAGTGTTGGGGCTACCCTTAGGGGTAATTCAGCAGCCACGTGAGGCAGAGCCCCCTGCCAGAGGCCAGGTGACCCCACACTGCTGAATGGGGTGGGGTCTTTCCCGTGAGCCCTCGGGCCCAGGCTCAGGCCTCCCTGGGTGAGGGGTAGAGGGGCAGGGCAGCAGGTGGGGAGCAGATGGGAGCTAGCCGTGTGGTTTCCATGCTGGGATTTCAGGGGTGAAGCCTGGGGGCGGGCGGGAAGACAGGGTTTGGCCTGGTGTTTCTGAGTGGGGCCCGGCCAGGAGGAATCCAGTGCTGAGCCTAGAGCAGTGTGGAGGTGGGAGCAGGGCCGGCAGTGCAGGCTGTGTGCGGGAAAGCCGAGAGGTGACGGGGAGCAGGAGCGGTTGGGTGAGGGCAAGGGCATCCTTGGGAACAGTAGGTACGAAGGCCCTGGGGCAGGAATGAGTGGGCTCAACTCTCCGTGCTGTCCAGTGCCTCCCCCAGAAGCCTTCCCTGGTTGGCTTTTCTCAGGCGCTGCAGCCCCCTTCCTTGGCCCCTAGCTTTCGCTTCCCCGCCTGCTCGCCTGACCTCGGCTTCCTCACTGGCGGGCCGGGCACCTCTGCAGGCCTCACCGGAGTGGGGTCGGAGCCCCGCCCCTCAAGAAGGGAGTCCTTTCCCTTCTGTGCTCCCTCCGGGTCTGTCCATCTCTGCAGCTCCACCTGTTCCTTCTGGCTGGACCCCAGGGTGTGCCTGTCCTTCAGCAGTCAGGCTGGACCCACGGGCGGGGGTGGGCAGCCGGCGCCCCGGGAGCAAGTGCGGCTGACTCCATCCTCTCTTCCCCTAGGGACCCCGGCGCGCAGCCCGGGGGTGAGCTCATGCTGGGCGGCACAGACTCCAAGTACTACAAGGGTCCCCTGTCTTACCTCAATGTGACCCGCAAGGCGTACTGGCAGGTCCACATGGAACAGTGAGTGCTGGGCGGGGGGTCTGGAGCTCGGATCTGCGGGGAGCCTGGTGTGCGGGGCCCTGCCCAGCTGCCCACTCAGCCGGCCTGTGGGTAGCTACAGCCCTCGGGCCCCTGGCCCTGGGTGTCCGTTCCCACCTCCTGGTGCCCACCTGTGCTCCTGGCCCCTGGGCTCTGACCCTGCGCTTGCGATCTCGAGGCCGGCAGTTAACCTGCGCTTGACCTCTTGAGTCCGTGCCGCCACTGCGCACAGCCAGAGAGGGGAAGGCAGGGTCCCAGCAGGGCTGCAGCCCTGGAGGTAGGACTGTCCCCCAAGGCCCGCCCTGAGCCCGAGCCCAGGCCGGCGTGCTCACGCCCCCTCCCCTGCAGGGTGGACGTGGGCAGCAGCCTGACCTTGTGCAAGGGGGGCTGCGAGGCCATCGTGGACACAGGCACGTCCCTCATCGTGGGCCCTGTGGATGAGGTGCGCGAGCTGCAGAAGGCCATCGGGGCTGTGCCGCTGATCCAGGGCGAGGTGAGCGGGCCGGGACGCGTGGACGGGGTGCCCCCGCCGCTGCCGCCCCCTCAGCGCTCCCGAGCTGCTCCGTCTTCTCTCCCTCAGTACATGATCCCCTGTGAGAAGGTGTCTACCCTGCCCGAGGTCACCCTGCAGCTGGGCGGCAAACCCTACAAGCTGTCCTCCGAGGACTACACGCTTAAGGTCAGCGGGGGCCGGCACGGGGTGGGGCGGGGTGGAGGCCCTTGGGGCTGCGGGCCGGGTGCTGACCACAGCGTCCGGCCCAGGTGTCGCAGGGCGGGAAGACCATCTGCTTGAGTGGCTTCATGGGCATGGACATCCCCCCGCCCGGCGGGCCGCTCTGGATCCTGGGGGACGTCTTCATCGGCCGCTACTACACCGTGTTCGACCGGGACCAGAACCGCGTGGGCCTGGCCGAGGCCACCAGGCTCTAGCTGCCCGCCTACTGGGGAGGAAGGGGTCCGGCAGGAGGAGGCCAGCCGCCCCCGCCCTCCCGGCCACCCCTGCCACACACACTCACGCTTAGACTCACACTCAGCCCAGCTCTGCAGGCGCCAGGCTCTCGGGCTGCCGTTTTGTTCTGTGGTTTCCCTGGCCTTGGCGTGTCTGTCTGTCTGTCTAGTAGAGGGCGGGGTGCGGGGCAGCAGCCACTAGGCTGACCTTGAGTCTGGAGCCACGTCACTAGCTGGGAAGCCCCAGTCTGGCTTGGCCGCCCGTCGTCCTGCACCTGGGACCCCCTCCCCCACCCGCCCCCAGTCCATGCCTCGGGGGCCTGGCTGCCCAGGCAGGACTTCTGGACTGAGCCCCCACCCCGGGCCAGGCTGTTCTCTGGGCTTCTCCTCTGCCTGGCCTGGGGTCCAGAGCGGGGAGCTGCTGGCCCGTCTTCCCACGTGGCCCATCGTGGAAGGGGCCCGCCGAGGCCTAAGGACAAGCAGGAAGGGGTTGGAAGGGTCGGGACTCAGGGACAAAAGGCAGCCTTGTGATGCCTTTGGGGTCCTCCTGGGGCTCGACCCCATCTAGGAGGGCATTTGCTGGTGCCGGGTTGGGGAAGAAGGGGAGGAGGGGGGCTGGTGCCACCTTCTGTGAGCTTTTCCCCTCTTGCGTGACCAGGAGCCAAAGTGAACGTGGAAATACAGTTGTCTGGGCCTCTCTCTTCTGTGTTGGCGTGTTTTGTTGGGTGGGAAGGGCAGTTCTAAGTCTGGCCGTGGGAAGGAGCTGGAGTGGCTGGTGTGAGGCCGTGGTTCCCGAGGGCTGACTCAGCCGGGGGGGGGCGGGGGGAAGCTTTGGAGGTGCCTGGCTCCCAGCCCCCAGCCCCCCTGCCCTGCACGGAGGATCCTGGAGGCACGAGCTTGCTGCCCAGCGTCGCTGGCAGAGGCCTGGCGCGTCCTGAGGGCTGGGGCCTGGAGCCGCAGGATGTGGCCTTGGCGGGAGGGTTAGGGTGGGGCCGGGCGAGGTTGCCAGGGCCTGCTCTGGGCACGGGTCGAGGGGAGTGGCCCAGGTGCGTGTCTGCCATGCTTCCCCGGACATTCCACCAGCAGCGGGGCCCCGGTCTTCCCCAGTCCCCTGACCCCCATGAGAGCCCAGGACACGAGCTGGTGCAGGGCTGATGGCGAGTGGGCAGCCTGCCTCCCTTCTGGGCCTCCTGGCCACATCTGGACGCCATCTCTGCGCAAATGTTGGAGCAGGCCAGCCTGGGGGCCCGAGTCTCGGGGTTCAGGGGTCCCAGTTGGGAATCCCCTCAGACTGCAGTGACCTACCCGTGGATCTGGCCTCTTGGGAGTTTGCTGAGGGGGGCTTAGGCTCATCAGCCCAGAGGCAGCCGCACAGCCAGGAGGTTTGAAGGGATGAATAGGAGTTTGTGAGTCACTGGGATGATTCCCGCTGGGATCAGTGACTCTGGACACTTGCCTGGAGCCCCCCACCCCGCCACCCCCGCAGGTGTAAGGGAAATGGCAAACACGACAGATGTCAACGTCCTGGGGCCTTCCCGGCCTTCAGTGCTGTGGCTCTCATTGGCTTGGCCCTAGGGGGGGCAGGGACTGCACCCCAGAGCCAAGCCGTAGCTGGCACCTTCAACAGACATTCGACCAGATTTGCAAGGAGGCTTATAAACACATGCCCTGTGTTCCCTGCACTGGAAACATGAGCAGGGAGCCGGCGGGGCTGCTGGGGAGACGCTGTCCTCCAAGCCTTTGTGCCCTGGGACACCTGGAGTCAGAGCCGGCCAGGAAGGAGACAGCCCCGCCCCACCCCCACCTCCAGTCCCTGCTGGCTGCCCTGCGACCTGCCTCTGCCTGCCAGGGCCTTGGAGGGCAGCTCCCACGCTGCTGGCCCTGCCATTGTGACCCTCAGCTCGGGGCCACCTCCACCCACTCTCTGGAACGTGGGGGCGAGCACAGCAGGGTGGCCCTGTGCCCAGGCTGAGCCTCCAGCCCCCAGCCGGCCACGGATCCGGGTGCCCATGCTCAAGCCCGGGACCAGGACAACTGCCCTGGGCTGCTGGCTGGGATCCTCTGGACCCTAGTGTCTGACTCCCGGCTCAGATCCAGCTCTGTGACCCAACCCCAAGCCTCTAGTCTGACTTTAGAAGGTGGGTGATGATAGGACGCTCTGGCCCATCCCCACGGGGAGCTCAACACCCGCCCCGCTCCTGGCTGGCCGGCCGCGCTCTGCACCAGTCCAGCAGGCCCCGGTGGGCATTTCCTGCCTCTACCCTTGCCCGGAGGATGCCTGGCCTGAGTAGAGCGCCTTCCCTCACCCTGGCCAGCGGGGGCTAAGGCTCCCTCCCCTCACTCCTGCCGCTCTGGGTTCTGGGGCCCTGAGAGGCAGCCTCAAGGCCGTGTGGAGCAGAGGGCCCGGACCCCGCCCTGGGACCTGGGGCAGGCCCCTGGAGCAGGCATCCCTCCCCTGCTGTCTGAGGACTAGCGCACTCCTGGGCCCACCAGCCCTGCAGGTGGGGCTGGGCCAGCTGCGGGAGAGCTGGGGGCGTGGTGCGAGCTCCTCACATCTGGCTCGGCCTGAGGCCTCCTCGGGGTCCGGGCCACGTGTGGCCCTTGGGAAGGGGCCGGTGGGTGCGGCGCAAGGGAGAACTGAATCCTCGTCCCCACCATCGTCCCCATCCTCGCTCATGCCTGTGGGCTCTTGGACCGGGCCCAGGCCCTGCCGAGGGTGTGGCCAGGATGGGGGTGCGGCCCTGGTTCTCGGGACCTCTCCGACTCACGGGGCTTCATCAACCTCCTGGAGGTCCCTGGGGTTCCTGACAGCCATGGAGGAGGCTGGACCAGGGTGGCCGGGGGCGGGGCTGGCAGGGGAGGACTCAGGGAGGAGCTGGGGCCTGTCCAGCGAGGGGGTTCCCAGAGGGCCTCAGACTCAGAGAGAGGTTTGGGGAGAGCAGGGCTCGGCAGAGGCCCAGGCATAAGCGGGTGAGCACTGCCCCTGAGAAGACCCGGGCTTGGAGGAGAGGCTCCTGGAGATGGGAGAGGCAGGTCGGCTGGTTAGGGAGCAGCCAGGGCCCGAGGGGACAGGGGCTTGGGGGAAGCGGGGAAGGAAGTGTAGGGCTACCACACACAGGCACAGCTTCTGGGGGGCTTTGGAGGGTCTGGGGTCTGTGGAGGCTGGTGGGTTGGTGAAGAGGGCACTCGCACGGGGAGGGGAGGGCTTCGGGAGAGGCGGAGAGGATTAGGGCTTCCTTTTCCCTTGCTGATGGGACTCACTGGGACTTTTGAGGGAAGGAGAGGTCATCTCGGGACAAGTGTGAGAGAGAGCAGGAGGGTGTAGAGTGACTGGAGGCTCCCAGAGGGGGCTGGGGCTGCGGCTGGGCAGGGGGGTGTTGGCTGGAGGAAGGGGCATCTGCCAGGGTTGCAGCCCAGGTGGGACAGGCAGGACTGGCAGAGAGACATGGACAGGTGAGTGGACTTGTCCCCACAGAGACAAGTGCCATTAGGGGCTTGGAGAACATCTGGCCCCATGGGCAGAGGGGGCCAACCAGTGAGGGGTCAGGGCCTTCAAGACTGGACTCACGAGGGCTGCAAATTCAGGAGGTCAGGCTGAGGGGTCTGACCTGGGGTGCGTAGGGTCAGATCCGGGGAAAGGGGGTCAGGAGTTTCTGTGGGGTCAGAAAGGATGGGGCTGCTTGGGGGCCACCAAGGTTCAGGGACGGCTGGATTTGATAGCCTCTGGGGCTAGGGCCTCTGTTAGGGGCTGGGCTGTGCAGAGCTGGGTGTGGAGTGGGGCTCAGAGAGATGCTCCATTTGGGGGCCTGGAGCCTGCAGGGTGGGCTGGGGATGGGAGTGCACAGGCACAGGAGAGCAGATGGGGGCTGGGCTAGGTGCCTGGGTGTGCTGGGGAGGAGTACAGGTTGGGGTCCCTGGGCTCTGTGTAGGGTGGGGGCCCAGCCAGGCCAGCACTAGTTCTTGAAGAGGGATGAGGACTGAGACGTGGGGAGGGGAGGGACTGGGCAGTGGGAGAAGGGGCAGCGGAGGGGAAGGGTCAGACAGCCATCTGGTCGATGCGGGTGGGGCGGGGAGGACAGCGGGAGGATGAAGGGTCTTCCTCCTGGAGAGACAGTGGGGAGAGAGGCTGGGGGGCCAGCAAGAGGGAGGGGGAGGGAGGCAGGGGAGGCTCAGCATGGGGACACCGGGTGGCACTGTAGGAGGACCCATCCCCGCCTGCTCTGTAGCCCCTGAGGGTCCGGCTCCTGGCGGGCGCCCGCGGCCCCCACCCTGCGGGCGGGAGGAGGCGTGGAGGTGGCTGCGCCCGCCGGCACCGTGAGTCAGGCTCCAGCTGCAGCCGCGCGGCCGGCCTGGCGCTGCGGAGAGAGCGCAGGAGCGGGGACAGCGGCGCTGCCAGCCCCGCGCGCTCCCCCCGCCGAGGCTGGGCCGCCGGGACGCGGAGCGCCGGGGCAGACAGCGAGTGGCGGGCCGGCGGAAGGACGCGCAGACTGCGGCGCAGGGGTTGGCCTACCCTCCAAGGAGTCACCAGCAGGTGAGGGCGCGGGGCCGGGTAGCCAGGTGACCGCAGACCCCCGGGGTTGGGGGAGGGCACAGGGCGCGGGGGTGCCTTGGTGCCTGCCTGGAGAAGTGCGCGTTTTGCTGAGTGTCCTTGTGCGTCTGTCCGTGGCGCGGGCTTGGGGGCTCCCTGCCAGCAAGCGTTTGGGGTCCCAGCAGCCGCTCTGGGCCAGCGGTTGGGGGCGGGGACGACGCACACGGGTTTGGGGCGCCCGCAGTGGCCATTTCCATCCCCCCGTGATTGCTTCCGAGCCTGTGTGGCTGTGTGTGTCCACGCTGCGTGTCACAGTGCAGAGCTGTTTACCTGGAAGCATCTGAGCGCAGGGGTGTGCCCCGGGTTCTGGCAAGCCTTGGGGTCCGATGTGTCAGCCGTGCCCGCCGGTGCTCGGAGAGCTCTGCTCATCCTGCCAGACCGTGGCTGAGACGCTGTCATTGTGGGTCTGCATGTCCTGTGCGTGCCGGGGCTCTGTGTGCTCTGTCTGTTGCACAGCCTCTCGGCTGGGGCATTGCTGGGCATAGGGGGTGTCGCTGTTGTGTGTCAGTGGGTGAGTGTTTGTGCACAGACGGCAAAGTGAGGAAAAGCCCCCGGTGCTCCTGCCAAGGCTGCTGGGAAGGGCTTTGGCATCGGGGTGGCTGGGGCGGGTGAGGGAGGCAGGCGGCAGGCGGGCAGCTGGCTGCCTCGGTGGGGATTTCCGTCTCCTTTGGGGCCGCTTGTGAGTCTGCAGAGGAGATGCTGCAGGACACCGGGGCAAGCCCTGCAGGGCGGGCAGGACCCAGCACGTTCTTCCTCTCCCCCTCCCTCCAGGCCCAGGGCCCCGGCCAGTGCCCAGCCCCGCTGGGAGCCCCGGCCAGCACCACGGACGGTGCCCAGGAAGCCCGAGTACCCCTGGACGGGGCCTTCTGGATTCCAAGGCCCCCGGCAGGCTCACCCAAGGGTTGCTTTGCCTGCGTGTCCAAGCCCCCAGCCCTGCAGGCTCCTGCGGCCCCAGCCCCTGAGCCCTCAGCGTCGCCCCCCATGGCGCCCACCCTGTTCCCCATGGAGTCCAAGAGCAGCAAGGCTGACAGCGTGCGGGCCCCGGGCGCCCCCCAGGCCTGCAAGCACCTCGCCGAGAAGAAGACCATGACAAACCCCACCACGGTCATCGAAGTCTACCCAGACACCACCGAGGTCAACGATTACTACCTGT
Source organism: Enhydra lutris kenyoni (assembly GCF_002288905.1). Lineage (NCBI taxonomy): Eukaryota > Metazoa > Chordata > Mammalia > Carnivora > Mustelidae > Enhydra > Enhydra lutris. Next base: position 1,335,917 of record NW_019154106.1, on the reverse strand, counting down.
GGTCCATCTTCAACTTCGTCTACCTCAACTTCTGCTGCCTGGGCTTCATCGCGCTGGCCTACTCCCTCAAAGTGAGTGGGGCAGGGGAGGGGGCCGGAGGAGCGGGGGGCAGGTGGGGGCACCTCGTGGGATCCAGAGACACATGGCTGTTGGCTAGCTCTGAGCCGGCAGGGAGGGGCTGCCCTTCCCAGTCCTGAGCTGTGGAAGCTTCCAGGCTGCCTTGCCGGGCTCGGGGTCCCCGGGCCTGCATTCTCTACCCAGCCAGCTTCCTCCTTGCAGAGTAGACCCAGGGCTCAATGTCCTATCCTCTGGGTGGGGGTCGCCGAGCTGTCCCTGGGGAGGCGGGGATGGAGCCAGATCCCCGATGAAGACCCTTGGAGCCCTTCCCCGTTGACAGGAGAGCAGCATGGAGACCTTCCTCTCCAAGACCCTCCCTGGGGCCCTGAAATCAGGCAGGCGTTCAGAAAGAGCCCACGGCCCACAGGGTCTCGATCAAGTCACTGCTTTTTGCCTTCCCTCTCCCACACGGTTTCTAGATAGTCTCTCCTGGTGGCCGGAGTGCCCAGGGACAGAGAGCCACAAGCATGTCCCATACACCCCTGACGCCCAACCTGGAGTGGGTACAATTCCCAAAAGCCCCTCACCGCTGTGAGAGGGGCTGGCTGGGAGCCGAGCAGGGTGCCAGGAAGACGGGCTTCATGTCCCCAGGGCAAGGCAGAAAACAATGGACCAAGAGGCTGTGACCCACTCACATTTGAAGTGGGGAGCTCTGTGCAAATGTGTAAGGACTGAAGGGCCCCACGGCCAGGACCCATCTCCCTGTCACTCCGGAAGGGACCGGCTCATGTCTGGCCAGATCGTCACTGTCCCCAGATTGCGGGTCCAAGCCCAGGTGCACGTCACCGATGGCGGACGCCCAGTGAGGTGGGGCCAGAATGGGGGGGGCCGGAGGGAGGGGAGGGTCTAGGCCAGGGAGGCTGGCCCAGGAAGAAGGGCAGAAGCCCGGCCGGCTCTGCCTCTGTGCATCCTTGAGCCCCCCCACCCCGGCCTCCCGCACCCCAGCCACCTGGCTCTCCCCACCTCCTGACTCGCCGTCAGGGTCACCTGCCGCCAGGCGCACCTTCGCCTCCAGGCCTGTGGCCCAGGGCTCCGCCGTGCGGGGCCCGAGGGAGTGTGAGTGTGTATGTATTCACGAGCGTGTGTGCCCCTGTAGCGTGAGTGTGTACGGTGTGGACGTGGGAGTATAGTTGCACGCGTGAACCTGTGTGCGCGTGAGTTGCGTGTGTCACGGGCTTGAGTGTGTGCGTGTTAGGTGCAGCTGTGTGTGTGAGTACGCGTGCATGCATGGGTGTATGTGTGACTGTGCGTGTGTGTGTGCGTGCACGAGTGTGTGTGCCTGTGTGTGCTGTGGAGGCAGCAAAGGGAGGGGGCCCTAGAGATTGGGGGTGGAGGCCCCAGACCGCCCTCAGCTCTGGCTCCATGGGGGCGGCATTGTGGGGGCAGCTGTCAGGGCTCTGCTTGCCCTGGGGGTCCCTCGCCAGGCCCTGACAGCGGCCTATAGACACGGGTCTGGCGGCATGAGCTCCTGTCCGGAAGCTGTCCCCTCCCCGCCTTGGCTTGGCTGTGGGCTCCGGCTGGCATGGGGCCGGCCCATCTGGTGCAGGTTGTAGGTAGGTCACAGATTTCTGAATGGTGCCGGATTTGCACTGGGGTGGGGGTGGGTAGGAATTAGTGCTTCTGAGGGGCAGACGGGAACCCGCAATGACTCCCCCCCGGGGCTGCTCCCCCACGTCCTTCCTGGGGGACAGCCAGGGCAGGAAAAGCTTGAGGCTTGCAGGGAAGGGGGTGCAAGGTGAGTTGTCTCTGGCCTGAGCGGCAGGGGGTGGGGGGTGGGGGGTGGGGACAGGGCGGGCTGGCTCCAACTCCTGCCCCGGGAACGCGTCCATCTGTCCAGCCCGCCGCATGTCCCCTAGCCCGCTGCACCCCACCCCATGTGTAGCCAGGCAGGGCCACTTCCGAGGGCGCCTGACGGGCTTGGGGTGGGAAGGCCTGGGCCCAAGTGCCAGCCGGGTCCCTGCGGGCAGTGGGCTCTTGACGGGCGCCTCACCTGAGCTCCTTCCCTCATCCGCTCACAAAACAAACCGAAAAGGAGCAGCGTTCGAGTAAGCACACCTGGGCAGGGCTGAGGCTGGCGTTTGGTGGCTGTGAAAAACCCTGTGTCCCTGTCTGCCTGTGACTGTCCATCCACCCATCACGCTGTCTGTCCGCCCTCTCCAACCACACGGGCCGGGGCGGTTCGGGGCAGCTGGGTGTGCAGCACGTGGACTGTGAAGCCTCGTGTCGCGGAGCCTCGTGTCCGGGGAAGGCAGAGATGCAGGACGTCAGCTCTGCCCTTGCAGTCCAGTCGGCATGAGCGGCTCGTAATGACCCCGGTCCGCCCCCGCCCCGTTAGCCCAGAGTCCTCATCTCACCACTCAAGGCTCTTCAAGATCCATCCTCCGCCATAGCTCACCCTCGCCGCCCGTGCCCTGCCCCAGCCCCACGGGAGCACACCTCCGTCAGCCCGGGCCGCTCCTGCAGCCTGAGGGCTTTCCGTCCACAAAGACTCTACTGACTCACTCTGGCCGAGCCCCCGCTTCCCAGCAGAGAATCCTCTGCTGCAGGGATGGCCGCCTACCCAACCACAGCCATCCCTTCATCGTGCTGTCGCAGGTGCCAAGGCAGGGTTGGCCACGGCAGGGGTCAGAGGGTTCTGTATGAACAGGCAGAGGGATGGAGGACCCCTCCGAGATGGAAGAAGTGCCCCCGTGTTTCAGAAAAAGAATATTTCATTCCTGATTTGGGACGAGTTTGGAGCCGGGTGTGGGAGACGGACGGGAGGGGACATCATTTTCACCGGGCAAGGGGGATAAGGAGACAGGTGTTCCAGGACATGAGGGTGGGGCGATCTGGGAGGGGTGCAGGGCCCCCATCTTCTGTGGGGGACAAGAAGATGGTCCTGGAAAGCTGGACATGGCCATTCAGGGAGGATTTGAAAAATTATGTGAGGAGTTTGGATTTCATTGTGTGGAAGACACAGAAGGGAAAGATATGGCCAGAGCTATAAAACCTGCAATGAGTGTGGAGGAAAGGGACAAGAGAAACCCAGGGGCAGAGCACAGTTAGGGTCCCAGTGTGGTGGCCAGGAAAGGAGTGCATGGCATGAGTTAGGAGAGGGATGGGGGGCAGGAGAGGAGGAGCAGATACAATGACACAGTGTCTGCTCAATCTGGCCTAAGAGATTATGGACTTCCCGGTAACAGGAAAGTAAAGGAGGTTGGTTAGGAGGGGCAGTACCATGCCAATTTTTGTATATACATATTTCCCCATTACTTGCTTTCTGAATATCAACATCATCCATCCACCCACCCACCCATCTAACTATCCACCCACCCACCCATCCACCCACCCATCCCCACCCATCCCCACCCATCCAACCATCCACCTGCCCATCTATCCACCCACCCACCCATCCACCTGCCCATCCAACAATCCCACCATCCATTCATCTACCCATCCATCCATCCATCCATCCATCCATCCATCCATCCATCCAACCGCCCATCC
>NW_019154106.1:1310388-1332211 GCF_002288905.1 Enhydra lutris kenyoni | reverse complement strand
TCGAATCATCCACCCAGCCACCCACCCGTCCGTCCGTCCATCCATCCACCCACAATCCCTTATATATCAATCCACCATCTTTTATTGTCTTCAACCCAACCATATAATCACCAAACCCTCCATTCATTTGTGTTTATATAAGTTCATTATGCTTCCTCCTCCCTTCCCTACTTCTCCCCATCTCATCCCACCATTTTACATATCAATGCACTTAACTATTAATCTAACCTCAACTTCTAAGTAACTTTCTCCATCTTACTTACCAGCTCTACCTGTCAGCCATCCATCCGTCCATCCTCTGACCTAACACATCAATACACCCACTCATCCTCCCCACCCTCTGCCATCCCTTCTGCTCCTCTAGCTGAGCCATGCGCATCCATCATCATGTACCTGTCTTCACACTCATCCTTGCTCACTTGCACTCTTTACCCCTTAAGTCATCTCCTCCATCCATGAAATCCATGCACTATTTTTTTTCTATTCCCCCTCCTTCTCATCCATCCACATACCCAGCTACACTTCTTTGGACTTTGTGGAAGAAAAAAGTGCCGAAGAAAAGGAAATCCTAAGATTTATCCTGGGTGAGGGTGGCCTCCTCTTCAGGAACGTCTCTTCCTAACCAGAGAATCTTGGAAGTGGGTCCAGCTCTGCCCACAGTCACTGTCTTCCCAGGACTTCCTGGGCTCCAGCTTACTCCCTGTATCTTAACATCCCTTCCTAGAGACTGTAGGGACTACCACTTATTCTGTCTGTGCGTAGCGCCTATTTTCAGGTAATCCCTATTAATTTTAGATTAGGGGCCTCGTTCAGAATAGAGCACACTTACATCCTCCATTGTCTGATCATAAAACTCTGAGACCAGCTTCCTTCTGTATCTTATGTGTTCACTTATGGATTCCAGCTTTATTGAGATACAGCTGATATGTGGCACTGCGTGAGTCCGATGATGTCTACGGCGTGGCGATACGACACGCGCACCTGCTGCATGATGACTGCAGCAAGGCGGCTCGTTAGCACGTCCATCACCACACGCAATTACTGTTTTTGAGGTCTGTAGGTTTTTGGTGGTAAGAACACTTCAGATGCACTCTCAGCAACACTCAGTCAAGTCATAGAGCATTGTTGACAATCCCATTATATTTTAAATAATTTCAGACCTACCGAAAAGTTGCAAAAAGAAATATAAGGAATTCCTGTGTGCCCTTTGCACAAAAGTCCCCGGTACTAGCCTTTTCCTTCTCTCTGGCCACTGGCCTCACCTCCTCCCTCTGGCCTCAGGTCCGGGACAAGAAGCTTCTCAACGACCTGAACGGAGCAGTGGAAGACGCCAAGACGGCCCGACTGTTCAACATCACCAGCTCCGCCCTGGCGGCATCCTGCATCATCCTTGTCCTCATCTTCCTGCGGTACCCACTCTCCGACTACTAGGGCCCCGCCGGGCCCCGCTGGCCGTGGAGACAAAGCACTGAGACATGTTCGTTGTCACGCCTGCCATGACACGGGATGCTGTGTGGTTGGGGCAGTTCAGGGCACGTGCCCTGGAGCCCCCCTAAAGCTGTGACCTGGGCATCGAGGCCGTCAGAATCTCTGCGCACTACGAGGGCGGGAGCTCGGGGCCAGCCCACACTCTCTGCCTCCTGACCCTCCGCCTCTGCCCGTGTCTGGGGTCTGTGTGGCTGCACCCTGGCTTCCACTGGCTGCCCTCCCTGGCCTTCTGTGCCCCCCCAAGACTCCTGGGGCCCCTCTGACTTGACACCTAGCAAGAAGGGCTTCTGTGGGAGCTTCCCAGTTTGGGGGGTGCTGCCAGCCTCTGGGGATTCACTCTGTCTTCCCTGACCCCACCCCTCCGAGCTGTGACCCCGCTCGAGCTCTGTGTCTGTGAACTGTCAATAAAGTACCTGTCTGGCCCCAGCCCAGCCTCTGTCCCACAGCCGAGAGGGCACGGGGGGTTGATGGCTTTGGGAACCCCACTCTGGCGCTGCCTGGTGGTCCAGGCCCCCAGGGCTGACTCTGCCGAGGAAGCTTTGCTCCGTGACCTGGCAGTCTTCTGCCCATGAGGCCAGCAGACTGAGCTGGGCGTTGGCAGAGGGAGCCCCAAAGATGAGCCCCCCGGAGGGTTAGGCAGCACGAACACAGCTGCCCATCTGGCCGTAAGTTAGAACAAAGAAAAGCAGTGCCTCCCCCCGGAGGGGATAGGCCCCCGTGGCACGGGGTCGGGCTGGTCCGGGGAACCAGGTGGTGCTCCAGGCAGCTCAGGTGCCGAGCGGGAAAGAGGGCGGTCTGCAGACCTGACCCCCTGCCTACGGGCGTGCTCAGCAGGGTGGGAATCAGGCGTGATTTGTGGGTTTTGAGGATGGTGCTTTGGGAGCATCAGGACCTCTTGGGGGGGACAAGGCAGGGTGCACGGCCCATGGCGTGTGGGCCAGGGCTGGGGGTGCTGGGAGAGGGTCTTTACTATGTCTCAGAGGCGAGGTTGAGGGATTCTGGGGACAGGCTAGGTGTGCAGGTGAGGCGGGCAGGGAGGAGATGGGGGGATCCCTGCAGGTCAGACTGTACATTAATATGGGGACCCCAGGAGGGCCCTGTGGGAGCAGAAAAGCCATCTGGGCTGAAGCCATGGGTTTGGAGGCTCTGCGGGGAGCCCCGGCGGCCTGAGTAGTGCCAGCCGGCGCGGAGCCCGAGGAACACCGCCACTTGCAGGACGGCTGGCAGGAAGACGGGCATCCCCGGGGAAAGCTGAGAGTGTGGGGCGCTGAGGATGGAAAGGCCAGAGGTGCCAGCTGGGTTGAGGGGCCTGTGTTGGGGGAGGAAGCAAGGAAGGGGCCGAGAGCTGTGCTTGGAGGGATGGGGACGTAGCAGTGAGTGTCCATGAAGGGAGAAGAGAGGCAGGGGGGTGCCAAGCCTGGGATGCCGAGCTCGGGGTTGCTGGTGACGGAGAGCCACTGGGAGCAGGCCTGGTGACCACGGCGGTCATGAGGTCCCGGGTGTCGAGTTCAGAGGGTGCAGATGGGGCCCTGTCTGGCGGCGTCCAGACAACAGGAGAGTCACCCCTTCCCCCAGGACAGCAGGCTGAGCCTCCGGTGAGGACGGGAGGGTGCCGGACAATCCCCAAAAGGCCGGGCTTCTGGGACTTGAGTCCTGGTGGGTCCACAGCTCCGAGCGCCGAGTCAGGCTGCACAGAGGCTGGTGTTTCTGTGAGGGCCAGTCCGGCAGGGGTCCCGGGTGCAGCAGATCCGGTCTGGAGACATGGTTCCCAGGTGAGAGGACCTGGGTGGTAGGGTGGTGCGTAGGTGAGTGGGCAGGACTCCAGCCCCTGGCCTGACCCAGAAGCCCAGGAGGAGGGGTGAGGAGGGAATACCATGGCATGACCCCTGACCCCAGGCAGCGGCAGGTTAGGGGGTGCGGAACTGGGACCCCTGCATGGAGTTACATGTGGTCACCCCGTGGAGGGGAGCAGGGAGCCTTCCAGAGGCCTTCCAGGAGGGTGGCTGGGGCGGGGGTCTTCCAGAGCCTCCAAGGTCACGCCCAGGTGGGTTTCCGTCACTGACCAGCAGCTTTCTGGAGGATGTAGGGTCAGAATGCCATGCGGAGGACACCTGGGAAGCTGGTGACCCCGTGAACCTAGGCCCTACCCTGCGGTCCTGGGGGCTTTATTATGCCTGGTGGGGCCGGGAACATAGAGGTAAAATGTTCTTTGCTTGTTTTCCCTAAGCCTTTGCCACCGCCGGCGGGCTGACCCCCTGGGATGGTCCCTGGAGGAAATGCACCCCCGGGAAGGAGGCCTCTGCTGGCTTTTCCCTGGGCCGCGCCCCACCCAGCAAGGCTTTGGGCCTCTTGTTGCCAAAACGGCCCAGTGGCCTCGCAGGCAGTGCAGGGCCGAAGCCCGGAGGTGCCGTCTCCCCAACCCTTGGGCTCAGGAGAGGGGCTGGTCCTCGCTTGGGGGGTGTCTGTGGCAGGGTCTGGTGGCCCCTCACCCCAGCAGGCGGGCGGGCACGGGGTCCGGCCTCGGTCTCTGGCTTCCAGGTCTGTGTCTTTGCCCCTCGGGGCTCCCCCCTGAGCTTCCAGACCTTCCTGTGCCCTCCCCCCGCCCCACCCCCTCCCCACAACTCCCCTCTCTGCTTTCATTCAGTTTTGCTCAACGTTGGGCCGGCAGTGTCTGCTTAGAAAATACTTGTAGGAACGAGTGAGCTTCCTGTCCTCCACGTGGCCCTAGTTCCTGCGTCTTTGGGGGCACCTTTCCCTGCCCTCCCCCTCCCCCATGCTGCCCTGACGGGCCTGCCACTGACCTCGTGACCTCCAGCCCACTGTCCAGCTTCAAAGGGTCGAGACCAAGTGGCTGAATGGAAAGTGTGTCTAAAGGCCGAGACAGGCCATGTGCGTGAGGGTGAGCACACGTGTGCACAGGTGTGTATGTGCGCGTGTGATAGTGTGTGCTGAGGGGGTGTTGTGCTTCCCCAGCCTGACCCTCTTCTCTGGACACCGAACCCACAAGCTCTCTTCACCATGCGCTCTCAGCTCCCCTCCTGCTCTCACAGACCAGAGACCCCGGCTCAGATGGGGGCACGGGGTGGGCAGAAGCCTGACGGCGACAAGCCGTGGGGCCCGGGAGACGCTCACGGGACTCTGGGAAAGCGTGCACTTGGCACGTACCAGCTTCTGTGACGGAAGGACACGACAGGGCGCATGGACCAGCAGATGCAGGACACGTCCAGGCCCGGGTGTGGGGAAGGGGGTCGGGCCCCGTCTCCCCAAGCCTTGCCAGGCTCTCCTGCCTGGACGCTCCACCTCCACGTAGGCTTCTAACCCAGTCTCATCGTCGCGGAGACCAGCCCCCCAGGGACCCCCACCCCTGCTGCTGCCCGCCCTCCCCGTTCACCGCTCCCTCCCAGGTTTGGAGAGCCACTCCTTGGTGCTTGCCACCTAGCAGGTGTCCCTCTTGCCGGGGACCGTCTCCGGGCTGCGCTGGGACCTTGGAACCCGAATTACCGTAGCTTCGTCGTGAGTCCACAATCCCCGGGGCTCCTATAGCGGACGTCTGCAGAACTTCCTGACGATTCTGCTTCTCGTAGTCCCGGAATTGTAGAATCAGCTTATCAAGCGGGGGGGGAACCACACTGGGATTCTGATCAAGTCCAGAGACACATTTGGGAGGAACTGACATTTTTATAAGCCTGGGTTTTTCAAATCTGGAAGCGTGTCATCAAGTCTCATGCATTTAAGTCCTTTAAAAAAAAAAGATTGATTTGTTTATGTATTTATTCAAGAGAGAAGGCAGGGGACGTGCAGACGGAGAGAGTCAAGCAGGCTCCCAGCTGAGCGTAGAGCCTGACGCAGGCTCCATCCCACGACCCCGAAAGCAAGATCTGAGCCGAAACCAAGTCGGACGCTCAACCGACTCCGTTAAGCGAGGAGCCCGCCCAGGAGCCCGCCCCAGCCCGAGTCGCCCGGCCACCCCACTCGAGCCCTTTGGACGCTCTCCCCAGGACACTCTAGTCTCCCGCATGGAGGTCTTCCACAGAATTTGTCAGATTTGTGTCCAGATATTGGACTTTTATGCCATTGTACGTGCTACCGCGTGACATGGTCCCCCTCGAGACGTCTGCTGCCGATGTAAAAGGCTCGATCCCGTATTCTGCGTCCTTCCTAAGATGATCTTTGTTTTCAGGAAATATTTTTGGAACTTCTGCATTTCCCACGCACCCAGACCCGGCGTCTGCTCGCTTGCAAACGTGCAGTCCCCACCGCTCCCTTCTAATCCGCAGGCGCCGCGTCGCTTTCCTTACTTCCCTGGGACTTCCGTTCCACTGTGAAACAGAGGCCGTCCTTGCCTCGCAGATAAACGGTTCCAGGCTGCACGGTTCGGGATGACATTTGCTCTAGGCGTTTGTCGACCGCCGCTACGACATTAAGGAACTTCCCTGTTGTCCATGATATGCTAATATTGACATTTCTGCCGTAATGCCACGGGCAGGAGAAACCTTGCAAATTCTGCAAAAGCATGGACTACGAGTAAGAGAGTGACGGGAACACGGGTTTGGGGGCAGACGGCTCAAACCCCGTGGACCTCTGCCACCGGCCCACAGCAGGCAGCAGCTGCCCACGGTCCCCCAGGGCGGGCGGCCAGCGCCCCCGCGGCGCCCCTCCCCACGGCCACTTATTTCCACCTGTCCTTAAGGGCGTCGCTCCAGATTTCACCCAGTTTAATCACCCGACCCAGAGCAGAACCCTTTCCAGACTTCCTGAGCACGAGGGGAGTGTCTTCTCCGCTTCTCCACCCGCACCAGGGCGTCTCCCGCACAGGACGCCCCGGGCTCCCCTGACGGTCTTCATGGCCCCCAAGACCTCCTCTCTTGCCGTGACCATGGTAACCTCAATAATCTGACGTCGTTGATATGCTGGGGGAAAGCGGGTCTGCACACTCGGGGTCCTTGCTCCTGACCAAAAGCTCTTTACTTACCCATCGCTTCGGGGCTAACTCACATCTTGTGCGCACGCATCTTAGCAGAAATGGCTTGATTTTATTAAGCGAGTCCCGAATACGATCGAGTCATTTTCCGTGCCTTTTCATTTCATTGAGTGACTTCCCACTTTTAATAAGTTCACTCACAAGGTACATCATTTGATTCTCCCCAATATTCAAACAACCTGGCAGGCCTGAAATAAATCTAAAACGCTCCTTTTGTGGTCGCATTTTAAAAACACTGCGTTGTGTGTCGTGATTTTTCTTCTTTGCCTCTGGGCCCGGGAGTGCGGCGGACTCGCCGCTTCCCTGCCCCACACTGTCCTGGTCAGTCTGGGCGTCAAGGTGAGGCTAGTCTGGATTTCCATCAAGGGGTTTTATTTCTATTTCGTATTCGGTGCATGAGCCGGTGAAGCCATGGGGCCCTGTCTTCTGCGTCGGGAGGTTGATTTAGTTTCAGTGTCTCTAGTAGTTCCTGTTTTACTTGGTGCCCCGTTTCCTCATTCCCGCCTCTGGTCTCTCGCTGCAAATCCCTAAGTCATGCATGCCCATGGTCTCTCACTTCTGCCTAGACACCAGCCACCGTCCGATCTGGGACTTGGCCCCCTGAAGGCCGCTGACCGTTCCTGCCACCGTTAGTGCGACCACTTCCGTTCCACTCCTCCCCCTCCGATGCGCTGAATAAAGAAATATGAGAAGGGATGTTTCGTCGTTATGGGTTCAAAGACGCACGTTCCTTGCTCAGCACGACCGTGTGGGGTCAGAGCATGTGATGTCATACAAGGTGACCTGGACGCCCCACGGGGACGCGCCATGCGGCGGGGCGACAGGGGCCGGCTCCCCGCCTCTGTCCCACCCATGGCAGAGCTCGGAACTGCCCGGCGCACAGCGTCCGCCCCGCCGACCCACCCTGTCTCCGAGCTGCGAGTTCCAAGCTTCTGTCTGTTAAAGCAGTTTTGGTGTTTGGGACGATGACTTTGTCTTCCGGTTCGTCGCCAACGGCAGGGTTTTCGCCGAATGGCCGAGTCGTCTCGGGGTCATGTGCGCGTTCAAGCCGGGGTTTTGCGGCTCTTGTGAACTCACCTCACTCTCCAGGCCTCAACGTATTCTTGCTACATTTGATGGAAGCATTTGAAACGGCTGTTTTGTGGGTAGAAGGAGCCAAACGTCACATCTTCAGCCTCAGACTGGACTGGGGACGTCAGCAGCTGCAGCCCCGGAAGCGCTGCGTGCTTGTCCATGCCGGGGAATGTTCTAGATCCGTGTTCTCCGGGAGCCGAGCACGAGGGCACAGGGTTTCAGTCCTCGGAAATGTTGTGTCCTTCATCGCCGCTCTCCTGCTACTGTGTCAGAACGTCCTTCAAAACATGCGCTTTCGCCGCGTCAGAGTCGGGCTTTCGGCATGACCTGCGGGTCGAATTTGGGTCTTCCGTGCGCTCGCGGGCTTCGCGAAGGGGCAGCGGTCGGCCAGAGGCAGCTGCGCCTTGAAGCCTCACCCTGTTGGCCCTGACGCTGCTGAGGGTCTGGCGGGGCAGGTCCTTCCCGGGCGTCCTCCTCTGCCGGAGACGCCGGCTTCCGCGCCCCGAAGACCATGCTCGGCCCCTCTGTGTCCGCAGCCCGGTCTCACCGGTGCCCTTCCCTCTGCTCCTTCAACGTCAGGTGTGCGCCCGTCCCACGCTGTCTCGTCCCAGGGCTCCTTCCCACCCTCTCTCTCACAGCCGTTTCCCCGGGGACGTCCTCTGGGGGGATCCCCCCTGGGGTCCGTTCCCTGGAAGACCCAGACTCACAGGAGGGCACTCAGAGGGTCTGAGAGGATGGGGGGCGGGGAGGGCAATGACTGAGGCGCCCCCATTCCGGTTGCTGGATGGGGCACGGACGGGCACCCGTTGTTAAGGGTTTCACGGGTGAACGATGGGCAGAAGTCGAGCTGGAGGAGAGCCCAGGGCAGGTGTGATGACGCAGGTGTTTGGGGAGCTCAGGGCACAGGGCCCCAGAGACAGCAGAGTCGGCCGGCTACGTCCCGTCCAGTGACAGAGAACCAGGATGTGAGGGATCCTGAGAACAGAGACGGGGACACACGGATGGATGTATCCGAGGACGCAGACTCGGCGGCCACCTCGGAGGCGGACTCCCTCTCAGGTAGGAGCCAGCCCTCCCGGGCCCTGGAGGATGCCGTTGAGGCCCCTCCCACACTGGGCAATGCCTGTCCCCGCAAGCGTGTCCTCATCTTGTCACCCGGCCGCCGGGTGACAGGGGCCGATTCTCACGTAATGCCGTCAGGGCTGTGTGGGGACTGATAAGGCAGGGGACACCGTACCCCTGTAGAATCACCCAACAAGCAGACATCCTGGTGGGGCCCAGGGGGTTGTCTTGGGGTCAGACTTCTTTTTCCATAAAAAAATTAATGTATGATTTACATACAGTAAAATCCACCGTTCTTTGAGTTTTGACACATCTATGGACACAGAACTCCTACCAGAACCAAGATACAGAGCAGATCCACATCACAAAAAAATCCCCTCGTGCCATTTTGTGGTCAAGGCGTCCCCCCACCCCAGGGACGTCCCCCACCCCAGGGCGTCCCCCACCCCAGGCCCTGGCAACCACTGATGACTTTCTGTCCCGAAAACCTTGCTTTTTCCAAAACACCATCAAAATGGCATCATGCAACCCATACCCTTTCTAGTCTGTCTGCTCTCGGTCTCGATAATGCCCCTGAACCCCTCCTACTGTGGCAAGTGCCACGAAGTGGTGTCCCCATGCGGCTGCCCCGCCAAGTGTCCACCCCCAGGTGGAGGGACCGTCCCACCGCCCCTGCCCATCGGTGATCACAGATCAACACCTGCACGCAGGTTTTGAGTGGACATGGACTTCTTCTCCCCTCGGATCAGTGTCTGTGAGCAGGACTGAGTCACGATGCGTGTGTGTTCATTCTAGAAGGATCCACCCAGGGCATCCCGCAAGGCACAGTCCCCACTGCGCCCCAGCCAGCGGCTCTGTCCTCGCTCAAGCCGGCGTGGGCCGCTTTCATTCCGGCCACTCTGCGAAGTCCGCAGCACATCCCCTCCCGCGGCTCTCACGTGCGTGTCCCTCCTCACTGGCCGCTTCGGGCCCCCTCCGCGTCCCTGGCCGTCCACGTGGCCCCTTTGGGGAGGGGCCCCTTTACGTCCTCAGCCCATGCTTTCATACCGTTGCTTCCTTCTTGCCGACGGTTGAGAACTCATGTTGTCGGGGCGCGGAGGCGTCCATTCTCAGGCGTCTTCTCCCCCGTGGCGTCTCCTTCTCCCGGCGGTGCCTTCTGAGCCCGGACTGCGTTCGGAGGCGGCCCGGTTCCCGTTTTCCGTTTGCGGACACCGTATCGGAGACGTTTTGCCCAACCCTGGGCCATGAAGGTTTTCTTCCACACTATGCGTTCCAACCCGGGACCCGCGTGGAAGGGATTTTTGCGTATGGGCGCAGGACGTGCCGCCAAGCCCTCGTTCGCGCGGGGACCACCCTCCGCCCACGCCTTCTGCTGAGAACACCGTCCGCTGTCCTTTCGTCCCGGAGCCCGTCCTCAGACCCTCCGTTCGGGCTACCCTGCCTCCCCCGTGTGCTGTCCTGGCCTCGACGCTGCGGATGCTGCGGGCCAGGCAGCTCCTGTCATGGGGGCCGCCCCAGCACTGTGGGCTGTCCCTCTGGTCCCAGAGGCCGATGCCTGGGATGCAGGGCGGGCAGGGCAGGGTCCCCCGAGGCCTCGCTCCTCGTGTGTGGATGGCCATGCTCCCCCGGGTCCTTACAGGGTCGTCCCTTCGTGTGCGTCTGTGCCCTGATCCCCTCTTCCTATAAGGACCCCGGTCACATGGGATCAGGGCCACCCCGGTGACCATTTTAACCTGATTATCTCTCAAATGAGGTCACATTCTGAGACCATGGGGTTAGGGGTTCAACACGTGAATTTGGGGGACACACACAGCCCAGTCCACAACGGTTGCCCCATCAGTGACGTCCCAAGAGTCCCCTGCATTGGGGGCACACGCCCAGCCGTCCCCTCGGGATGAGAGCCCCACGTGGGAGACAGAACCAGCCTGGCGGACGGGCTGCTCCCGGCCTGACCCTCAGCAGCACCGGGGCTGGTACAGGCTTGTTGCTTTACCAGGAGCATTTCTTCATGTTCCTGTCGTCTCGTGGTTTGGAGATGTTCCTGGATGCAATTCGGTCAGTTAGAGTTAAAATTTGACTCTTTTTTTTTTTTTCCACAAAAAAACCCCCATGCAACCCAGAGAGTGAACCCTGGTGCAAACCGTGGGCTTCCGGTGAGGACGCCGTGTCCATGCAGGTTCGCAGGCATACCTCGTGGTGGGGGCGTGGGAAGTGGGGGGCTTGTGCGGGAAGAAGGGTACATGGCCACGTGTCCACTTTCCTCCCAATTTTGCTGCAAACCAAACACTACTCTAAAAAAGAAAGTCTACTTTAAAATAAATAACATCTATTTTTAAAAATAGCTCCCCTCAGGGCGCCTGGGTGGCTCAGTGGGTTAAGCTCTGCCTTCGGCTCAGGTCATGATCTCAGGGTCCTGGGACCCAGCCCCACACTGGGCTCTCTGCTCAGCAGGGAGCCTGCTTCCTCTCTCTCCCTGCCTGCCTCTCTGCCTACTTGTGATCTCTGTCTATCAAATAAATAAATAAAATCTTAAGAAAAATAGCTCCCCAAATGAAATATTTAGGTATAAATCCAGTTAAACGCACTCAGAATCCGTCTGCTATACGTGACATGAAGGAAACCAAAGACGCCCCACAAAGTGGCTGCAGGGACGAGGGTGCGGGTGGGAAGATCCAACACCGGGAAGATCCAACAACGTGTCCACGCGCCCCACCCTCGTGGGCAGATTTAGTGGGATTCCAGTAAAAACCTTAGCAGAACTCTCTGGTGGATAAAGACAAAATGAAGTCTGTTGGTGACACGTGTGGTGGGAAGCCAAAACAACTCTGAAAATGGTAATGAAGTGGGAGGAAGGTGTTCCCCGCCTTTAAGCCGTGTTAGCTACACGGGCCCTGGCCGGTCCCGTGCAGGGCGGTGTGGGGCGGGGGCGCAGGGTCCGGATACCCCTGAAGTCGCCCGAGCTCCGACGGAGACACAAAGGCAGCCCGCTGGGGGAGGGGAACAGCTCGCAGCCGCACCGCAGAGACCAGAACCTCACGTTTGTACGAAATGAAGGCTCCGTCCCTCACGGACCCAAATGCGCAGCGCGTGCAGGGGCGGCGCGTTGGGAGCGGAGCCGCAGACGCTTCTGTGACCCTGAGTCGGAAGCGCAGCACGCACGAGAACCAAGGAGCCGGCGGGAGTCGCTGCGTCCGGACACACGGGGGAAGGTAACGCCGTCCTTCCGTCCTTTCGTTCTCGCCGAAGGCAGGATAAAGCCGACCTGGGGGGGGGGGGTGTCACATGATCTGTCCCTTTGCAAGGGACGTTTGTGTTCTTCAACTTCTTCACCAAATGTCTAGCCTTTGGGGAGCTCATGGTGATCTTAAAAGGTCACTTAGTAATAAAGGGACGGGGACTCTGCCCTCAGCAGGACATCACCGGAGCGCCACAGATCGCCCCCGGGGGGAAACAGAAAATATCAACGGTCACTCAGTCTTTGGCAATAGCTCAATTGTCCTCTCAAATGAAGTGACATTTGTTCAATAAAAATCTACTAAAAGCTGGTACAAACTGTGAGTCTGGGGTGTTTGAACCAAGACGGGTGCCTCCCTCCCTGTCCCGGCTCAGCTCCGCTCTGGACCCCGCCCCGTGGCGGTGAACGCGGGTCGCCCTCCACACTTTGTCCGCACCCCTCATCCTGCCCCCAGTCCCTGGTTTTCGAGGCTGCCTTCTGGGTGAGTGTGCCTGAGAGCTGGGGGCACCCCCTCCTCCTCGGGTCTCACCTGTCGGACCTGAGATGTCCCTTTGGTGGGGAGAGAAGGGGGAGGGTAGGGGACACGTTATGACACCCGGACCTCAAACTCACAGCAGAGACGTTTCCCGCTCTCTCCTTTGGACAGTGGGTGGGGGTCCTAGCCCACCTGCCCCTGGGAGTGCCAGCAGCCCGTAGGAGCCCACCGTGTGGGGCCATTGCCTCTGGTCCTCCTTCCAAAGTCTGGGGCGCGAGCCCGTGGGGGGGTCACTGGGGAGCACCCGCGGCCCCCTGCGGCTGCACTGACCTTCAGTAGCAAATGGGCAGCGCCCACAAGCACCTAGGAAAGTCAGGGGGCGGCCCTCCGGGGCTGAAGGCAGTGACTCCTGCGGTGCAGGAATGTTCCTGATCGGAGGGCGGCTCTAGGAGGGCTTGGGAAAGCCCAGTGAGCTCTACTCCCGGGGCCCCGTCTCCCATGGCTTCACTTCCACACGGTGCACAGCAGCAAGAGGCAAACATGTTTGGGTCCCCAGCAGCGCCCACGCGTGTCCGGGACCAGGCGGCCACTCTTCTCCGTACCCGCGTTTGCTTCACTGTGACTGCCCCACTTTAATACGTCCAGCTGAGGATGGAAAAGGATTTTGCTTATTACCCCACAGCTACATTTCTTTAAAGATTTAAGGATCCAGGATTTTTCAGGTTGTACGTCTTCTGGTGTTTCTGGGGCGCAGCCCACAAGAACCAGGTCTTCCCCGTGAGGGCGGCAGGCCCCCCTTCCCCGCCCCCCTGCTCTCCTCCGCAGACTTCCCAGGCTGCGCCCTCTCGCCCGGGGGGCAGGGCAAGGAAGACCGAGGGCTGGGAGGCGGTGGACCTGCCCTTTCCCACGCCCCCGCGGAGACTTTGATGTTGAGGCTGACGCCTGTCCTGCGGGCTCTCTGAAGCTCACGGACATCTTCCCCTGGCCGAGCACCCCAGGAGGCCAGTGTGGTCCCTCCAGGCAGGTACACCTGCTGAGGGGAAGTGTCCGAGTCTTCCCATGGGACGGGCATCCTTCCCAGCTCGGGCTAGTTGAACTCGGGCCTCCCTGTCCTGGATGGTGTCCCATGGAAGAGGCTCGGGCTGGCCACACCTGTCTGCGGGCAGCATCCCTGCGGCCACCGGGCAGTGTGCTGGGCAGTGTTCTCCAGAACGACGGAGCCAACAGGATGTGTGGATAGAGAAAGACGCTTATTCTAAGGAATTGGCTCATGCCGCTGTGGAGGTGGGACGAGCCCGAAGTCTAGGCGGGAAGACCAGCCCCAGAGACTCAGGTGGGAAGCGGGGTACGAGCACGAAGGCATTCTGCTGGCAAACCAGTAGGAGCCAAAATTGCTGATGGAACCCAGAGGCTGCCCACTGGCAGAATTCCCCGTTGCTTGGGGAAGTCTGTCTTTTGTTCTATGCGAGCCTTCAGCTGATTAGACAAGGTCCACCCACACCAAGGCCCATCGCCTGCTTTACTCAAAGTCCACAGACTGAAATAGCATCTCATCCCAAAACACTCTCATGGACGCTTCAGGAATACCATTTGACCAAAATATCTGGGCGCCATGGCCCAGCCAAGCAGACACATAAAATTAAGCATCACACTCGGGAATGTGTAAGTCACATCCTTGCTCTGTGTCAGGCCAGTCACGTTGCGGGGACATTGACTTCAAGTCCATCGTCCTGCGCGGGAACTCATCCAGCTTTAGACTTGCAGAAGTGCTGCTCTTCCGAATCAGGCCTGTGACTTGGTCCTTCGAGTCTCGCTGAAGCAGCCCTGGGGACCCCACGCCCTGTAGGGTGCCCTGTACTCTGGGGCGCATGACCCCGTGTGACTCCTCACTCTGACATGTCATGAGGTTGATGCCCTGTGAACCTCTCTGCTCCCTCTCCTCGGCGATAAGGCCTGCGTGGCACCTTTTGGTTGCTGGGGAGGTCACAGCAAAAACTGGGCTCCTTGACCATCGTCTCGCTGGACCCAGGACCATGACGTCCGGGAGCTCTCTGGCCTTTCTTTCCTTTGGGGGTCATACTCTTGCAGAACGTCTGAGATAATCTACACCCTCTGGGTGCCTCCGCTAGCACCCCAGCAAGTCAGGCCAGCATCAGGCCTTGGGGACAGAGTGACACAGCTAAGAAGCCAGCTACAGGCTTACTGGCTCTGTAGCTTCAGGAAAATTCCTTTACGTCCTGGTTGCCTGTTGTTTTAATGATACATTTGGGACACAGTATGCAAACATTTCCCTCCGGCTCGGCACGTGACGCTCAATAAGTCAGCTCTCACTGTTCACGTGCGGCCCAGCGCAGGACGCTCAGAAGTCGGCTACGTGTTGGTTGACCGCGGTTCTCAGTGAAGGGAGATGCTGCATCGTGTCCAGATGAAGCGGGCACCTCCGGCCTGCACAGAGCACGCCCGGCCGAGGACAGCCGGGCAGAAAGATGCATCGTTTCTGATACCCAAGGCTGGTCCGCGAGACATGGGGGAGCTGTCGCCTTCCAGCACGGAGGACGCGCCCTTGCCATGACGCCTCTGCCCTCCCGCCGTCTTGTATAAATTGAAGCCCTTGGCACCAGCCAGAGCTTCTGTCCTGGCCACGAGCAGGACGTACCGCCAGAGGGAGGGGTTAGCAGTGAAGCTGTGCCACCCGCGCCCTGGGCCTCCCCCAGGTGTGTGCCGGCTCCACGCCGTGCTCAGCCCTGGAAATGTGGAAACAACAGCACCAACCTTGCTGGAGAACAGTGCGCCACCCCCTCCCTGAGCAGGGACTGGGGCCGAGGGTCTTTGTTTCCCTTTCTGCTGTGCACCTAGGGCGGAGCAGAGAGCCTGAGACACAGCAGGTGCAAGACTATGGACAAGCAGAGTCCAATGACGAAGACATTAGGGAAAGAACCAATATGAGAACAAGGCTGGCAGGTGCAGAACATTTTATTTAAAGGGATTGAAGACCCAATTGGACCCTAAGAGTCTCAGCTAGAGTTTGCGCCCCTAGTTCTGATCCTGGCTGCAGGACTGGCTCCGTGGGGACCACGACGGGAAGGGACAAAGAGTGAGGGTCACCAGGAGCCAGCGACACGGAGGAAAGTGCTCGTGGAGGAAATTTCAGGGTGTAGGTGTTGGATGCCAGGAGGGATGGGGTGAGGAGGACGAGGTCCTCCTGATAAGTAACTGCAAAGGGGGTCACAGGACAAACCAAGGACTATGACAGGGTCATTTCCATCCTTAGGACTCAGAGAAAACTGTCCCTGGGTTGAGAGCAGCCCAGAGCGGAAATGAGGAAGGAAGTCTTCCTGGGGACACTGAGCTCACCTGAGTCTGTGGTCAGCATCTCAGATTTTGCACTGGCAGCAGATGGGGACACAGCAGCTGGACTGGGAGCAGCAGGGGACACAGCAGCTGGACTGGGAGCAGCAGGGGACACAGCAGCAGGACTGGGAGCAGCAGGGCTTACAGCAGCTGGACTGGGAACAGCAGGGGACACAGCAGCTGGACTGGAAGCAGGATGACCCACAGCCTGAAGAGCAGCAACAGGGTTTGCAACAGCTGGACTGGGAGCAGCCACAGGAGCCACAGCCGCCCTTGGAGCCCCCACAGGAGCCACAGGCCCCCTTGGAGCCCCCACACGAGCCACAGCCCCCCTTGGAGCCCCCACAGGAGCCACAGCCCCCCTTGCAGCCCCCACAAGAGCCACAGCCCCCCTTGGAGCCCCCACAGGAGCCACAGCTGGAGCAGGAACAGGCTGGCACACAGCAGCACATGGGCTTGCAGCAGCAGATGGGGACACAGCAGCCGGAGCCACAACCCCCACAGCCGGAGCTGCAGCCCCCACAGCCGGAGCCGCAGCCCCCACAGCCGGAGCCGCAGCCCCCACAGCCGGAGCCGCAGCCCCCACAGCCGGAGCCGCAGCCCCCGGAACAGCCACAGCAGCCCATGGTTCTGGTGGGTTGAGAGTGGAGCAGGTCAGAAGAGCAGGTGCAGAGGACAGGTGCTCAGGTGTGGGGCCTCCTGGGCCGGGAGCCCTTTATACACCTGCCCAGGGTCAGGTGAGATGCTGGACACACGGTCACTTCCTGGTCCCTGTTGTGCCACTCCCCCAGGGAAATCGTATTTGTTTGTTTGTTTTTAATCTTAAAATAACCTCAGTGCTGTCACAGTTTTGCACTTTTCCTTCAGTCCACCGTTTCCCCTCCTGTGCTCCCTGACAGGCAGGAAAGCCGTCCGTGTCTGTGTCCGCGGAAGGTGTTGGGAGCAGGGCTCTTGGCTTTGAGGCCGTGCTCATCTCAGCGACCTGTACTGGTCTCCTGTGGCTCCAGAGCAGGCGGCCACAGGTGGAGGCTTGACAGCAGACATTCCCGCTCCCGCAGTCTGAGGCTGGAGGTCCGCGATGGAGTCAGCAGGGTCGTGGGCTCCCTGAAGGCTCTGGGGGAGGATCGTTGCTGCCTCCTCCGGCTCCTGGGGCTGCTGGCATCCTTGATGCTCCCTGCATCGTGCTGGAGCCTGACCCCTCTTCACGTGGCCTTTCTCCCCGTGTGTCTGCACCTCACCTCTCCTCTTTGCTCTCACAAGGACACCGGCCTTCAATTAGGTCGTCACCTTGTCCGGGACAACCTCAGCTTGGCTCCGCCTGCAAAGACCCGATTTCCCAATAAGGGCGTATTCTGAAGTTCCAGGAGGACACGGTTCAACCCCCTGCACTGTCTCATCACGTTCCTGATGTCGCCCCTGGTGCTGCCCTGACCGTGAAAGCCCAGGGAGTGTCCACAGAAGGCACAGGGGGATGGAGTCCAGGGAAATACTCTGGAACGGTCAGTCCCATCCTGCCTGTCACCTCTGGGAAGAACAGGACTCAAGGTCAGAACAGGACCCAAGACTAGGAAAAGAGTCAGGATCAGGACAGAATTCAGAATCAGGCTAGGACTCAGGATCAGCACAGGACACAGGACCACGGCAGGACTGGCTGACTCAGGAATCTCTTGTTTAGGGCTTGGAGGTGGTATTTTGTTCACCTCTTGCAAGATCGGACACGCTCCAAGTGGGCCTGTAGAGTAGGGAAGCAACAGCAGCATGCCACGGCGCCCAGCCGCTGACGGGCCCCTGCTCCCATCAGGCTAGATTGGCAAGGGGGACCCACGATGTGGACGAGGCCCTGCCCCCCCCAGGTGCAGGATGGCGGCCAAGAGCCCAGGAGCACCACCCTGGGCAGCCACCGTGACTGCCAGACATGCCGTCGCCGACGGCGTCCTTCAGATGCTGGGGGGCAGAGGCGTGCCAGTGAGGTGTCCTTGGAGGCCAGCGACAGGGGAGAAGGGCAGAGGGCAGACGTGGAGGGTCCCCGCACCGATGGGGGCATAGACTCGGGACCAGCTTCCAAATTCGCGGGACCTCTGCGAAAGGAAACTTCAGGGCCCCTGGTCCAAAAACAGTGAGGAAATTCAAGAGCAGATGGGGTGCCCGGGGGGGCTCCGTCGTCGGGCGACTGCCTTCGGCTCGGGTCGTGATCCCGGGGTCCTAGGATCGAGCCCCGCATTGGGCTCCCTGCTCGGCGGGGAGTCTGCTTCCCCCTCTGCCCCTCCCCCTGCTCGTGTTCCTGCTCTCGCTGCGTCTCTGTCAAATGAATAAAATCTTTAAAGAAGTCAGGAGCGGCGGTCGCCTCACACCTGTCGGGACGGCCGCCGTCCAAAAGCCAAGAGACGACACGTGCTGGAGAGGGTGTGCAGGAGACGGGCTCAGGTGTGTGGCTGGTGGGGATGCAAACCGGTGCGGCCTGGCAAGCCCAGGACGGCCCTACGACCCCGGGTCCTCTTCTGGGTGTGCACCTGCAGGGAGGGAAACTCCTCCCTCTCACAGCGAGGTCTGCGGCACCCTTCACTGCAGCATGGTTCACAGTAGCCAAGACTCGGACACACCGACGTGCCCGTTGGTGGATGGAAGTAAAGGAAGTGTGACGTGCACGCAAGGGAAGGTCACTCGCCTTTAAGAAGGAAGGAATTCTGGCCCATGTTATAACGCGGATAAACTGGGAGGACATTGTGCTGAGATGAGCCAGAGGAAGACAAACACCTCATGGTTTCACTTCCATGTGGGGGGAGGGGTCGGTGAGACAGAGAAATGCAGAATCCAAGGGGTGCAGGAGAGCTGAGACCAAGCCCTCATCCATCCGCCCACCTGTGTGTCCACCCGCCCCCAGCAGAGGTGTCTGCAAGCCCTGCCCCGTGCCCCACCCCTGCCCACAGCCTCTCAGGGTGGGCCGGGAGCTACAGGATGTCCTATGGGGGCGACAGGCCTCATGGCTGGAACCGCAGTCCCTTGTAGAACCACAGACAGTAAAATCTCCATCTCCACTCCTTCTAGCCATCAGACCTGAGCAATCCTGGACCCTCTCTGGGCCTCTGTTTGTCCGTAAGGTGGGACTCGGTGAGGGAAGGGGAGTTTGCCAGGTGCCAGTGAATGAGAAGAAATTAAAGCCGCCGGCCCCAGGCTCCCAGCAGGAGCACAGGTGTCCGCTTACCCTTGCTCTCCGTGGACTCCAGGGTCCACGTTCTGGCATGGTCCCTGTCCCCCCCAGCACAACCTGCACCCCCCAGAGCACAACCCATCCTCCAACGCCCCCCTAGAGCACTGCCCAGTCCCCAGTGCCCACCACGCTCCCCTGGCACAGCTGCCCCCCATTCCCCCCGAATCCTCAGCAGGCCTGAGGGTTGAGGGCAGGGGGCTTGGAGGAACACGGGGGGTGGGAAGAAGCGGTGGGAGCAGAAGGCGTGCGAGCCCCATGCTGGCCCCCTGGTGCCCGTGGGGACGGGCCTGGGCACACCCAGGGAGGGGAGCAGGCCTGCCAGGGGCTCAGAGGCCAGGACAGCCCGGAGCTGCCCATCCTCCGTCCAGGAGAGGGCTTGGGGTAGCCCCACTGGGTCCGTCCCCTCTCCTGCCAAGCTGGGTATTGAGGCCTGCTGACCTTGCTGTGCTCCCCCAGGGCTGACTGTGCTCCCCCAGGCAGGGATGGGGCAGGGGAGGGTGGGGAGAGCAAGGCCCCCACTGCGGGTCAGGCAGCAGCTCCTTGTGCAGGCACCCTGGGCGGTCGGGGGGGCTGGCCGCCCTCTGGGTCACCACAGCACCTGCCGCCCCTCTGGGGCTCTCCTGGGTTCCCCGGGCAGTGGCTGCGGGCCCCTGGTACAGGCCTTCACCCGTCTCTGGGTGCCCCCCCCAGCCCCGTCCCTGCCCTCTTGTGCCGGGTGCCCACACCCAAGCTCTCCATCCCCATCACTCGGGGGCTGTGTCCTGGGTAGACTCTGGTCCCCACCGTGACTGTCGCCAAGTTACCGACGCTCTCTGTGCCTCCTTTTCTCCGCTCTAAAGTCACCGTAGGCATCGCGCCCCGCCCCCCACGCCGTGAATGTGCGCGTCTCCCGGGCAGGTGCAGGCCGGGCTCCGCGCTCCGGAGGGCGCCACCTGGTGGCAGCATCTGCACATGCGCCGTCCCGGAGGCGGACGGCAGCTCCTCTCCAGGCACTGGCTCTGGCTGGAGAGGGTGACCTCTGGGGTCTGGGGCCTGCGGGAGTGCCCCTGCCTCCCAAGAAGCCGCGTACCCGGGTGGCCAGGAGGGACGACGGACGTGCCTGGAGGCTCTGCTGGCCGACCCGGGAGAGACACACGGAACCAAAACCGCTCAGATGCGTGCTGGGAGGTTTCGATCTTCCTGATCTCAGCGCCTTTGAGGCTGCTTGGGAACTAAAAGCACATCCTTAAAATGTGGTTTCTGCGGCTCCGCTTCCTGGGGCCACCCGTGAGCCGGCGCAGCTGGAGGTCTGGGCGAGGTCAGCAAGGACGACTGCGGGCAAGTGTGGGCCACGCCCGCCCTTCGGGTTGCTCAGCGTGGGAGGCAGTGGGCTGCGTGAGAGGTGGGACCTCGAGGACCCCGACGGTGGTGGGACAGGGTGTCCGTGGCCTCCCGGGTGGGGGTCATGTGGGGCTGGCTGAGATCTCAGCCCTGAGCTTCCCTCCAGCCCCTGACCCCGTGGGGTGGGCTCCCCTGCTTCCCACTGCCATGGGGGCTCCCCTGCTGGTGTCCTGCCTGCTAAGGGCATGGGTGTCTGTCCCCTCCTCTCTGGCATTCCTCCACCATCAACTTAGTGGGCCACGGCCGACTTGGAGAAAGGCCCTGGGGAGGAGGGGTTTCCCTCCCCATCTCCTCTCTCCCTCCCGAGCTTTCCCACGGACTGGAGAATTTACTCTTTCTGCGGGCCAACAGCCATGGAGTCAGACCCCGTGGACGACCTGGCGGCCTGCTTGGATGGAGAAAGGCTTTCCAAGCTGGGTGACGCTGATGAGGGCCTGAGCCTCTGGCTTCAGTTGCTGACGGACGACCCAGGATGGACGGCCTCCTCTCGGGGCTGCCGTGGGGAGTCACAGTCACGAAGGCACCTGCCAGCCACACAGAGGCTTTTTGTAAGGTGGCGGCCGCGTGACGTCCGCTGCTGCTGTGCACCCCTGCTTCCTGGGCCCTGGTCCCTCACAAGGCCTGCTGCAGCTCTCCCTCCCCGGACAGCACTTCGGCGCCGGCTACGTGGTCTCAGCAGCTCTCCCGGCTGAGACGCCACAGACAGGCCCTACCCTCTATCCACTGCTCACAGTCCTGGAGGTGGAAGCCCGAGGTCAGGATGTCAGTGGAGGGAGGCTCCGGAGGGGGCCCCCCTCCGACTTCTAGGGTCCTCCCTGAGGAGAGGCGGTGGTCTCTGCTTCTGCAAGGACACTAATTCTACGGCAGGGCCAACCCTCCTGACCTCATCTACCCCAAATCACCTCCCAGAGGCCCTACAACCCAACATCCGTGGGTAATTGTGGAGGACACAGTTCCGTCCACAGCGAGACCCCATCAGATCAGGCCAGCTGACCCCACTCCAGGCAGCAGGGTCCCAGACTATGCCCGAGAGCAGGGGCCAGCCCCTCACTCCCCGGCATGCACCACGCCCCTCTGCCAGGGTGGAAACCATGTTTCTCTACAGCTCCCATCCCGGGCTCTGCACACAGTTGGTGCCACATAAATGCTAGATGTGAGGGGTGGGTGAACAGCAGAGAGACAAGGTCGATGGACATTATCTCTGTGGCCAAAGCCAGGGGAAAAAGTCTCTGCTCCAAACGCCTACGTACACTGTGCCTAGGGCCCTGCCCTGAGGGCCCAATTCAGCCCTGGGGTCAGAACCCTTGGAAACCTGGCAACCACAGCCCAGGACAGGCACACCTGGGCCTGGGCACTGTGGGCATGGGAAGGCAGTGTCAGATTCTCCATCCCTCAGACCTTAGCCAGCTCCACTCCTCGGCAGGCCTAGAGCCGGGCTGGGGCCACCAAGGAGGGGGGACACCAGACCAGGACCTGGAGGTGGTCATGATGTCCTGAGCTGATTGGCGGTTTGCTCTTGGGCCACGGCAGGGCGGGGGCCATGGGCGAGGGGGACACACAGGGCTTCCA
>NW_019154106.1:1259887-1305388 GCF_002288905.1 Enhydra lutris kenyoni | reverse complement strand
TGCAGCCTGGCCGTGTCCCCCACCTGGTCCTGGCTCCTGAGGGACCCTGGGCCCCTCTGCGCAGGGCAGGCCGCTGAGCAGGACGCAGCCGCAAATGGGAAGTCAGCGAATGCTGCAGAGTTCACGTCAACCCCGTTTGGGGCCCATCGCACATGGCAGGTCTGTCCATGTCGTCTGTTTGACAGAAACGGTGGGACCGTTCGGACGTCCTCTCAGCCCCAGCCGCTGGCTCTGGGTTACCTTCCCTGGGGGTTTTGTTGTTGGTTAAGTTCTTACCTGCCAGTTGCTCCTGCTCCTTCTCTCTCACATGGAAGGAGAACGCGGTATGTTCTCCTCTTCATACTCATCATTAGAAGAAACCTCTTAGTTTTGAAATAGTTAGAGATGCGCAGGAATTTCTGACACAGGGACAGCCATGTTCCGTTCAGCCATCCCCCCCCCAGGGGACATCCCAGCCAGCTACCACCCAGGTCCCGGCAGGATGCCGGCCTCGCCGTGGCCTCGTGCGGCACGTGGCGGCTCAGTGACGTGACTGTCCATCCCGCCACAGTCACGGTCCCCTTGCTACCCGTGACCTACTTCCCGTGGCTAAAACGGTATCATCCTGAGAATGAGGCGTAAGCAGAACCACACAGCCTGCGGCCTCGCAAGGTTGGGGTTCTCTTCCTGGAGCAGATGGTGGTGAGGTCCTTCGAGGTCGTCGGCGTGTCCCCCCATGGTATGTGTGACAGGTGTGTCTCACGGTCTCCAGGACACCGTGTGTCCAGCTGTCCCCTGTGCAGGTGGCTTGTTTGCAGCTGGGCTATACGGGGGCTGTGATGAGCTGTCGTGGGCGGTTTCCTGTTTGCGAGCTCGGGTGTTCGTTTCTCGGGGTACATGTCTGGGAGCGGAACTGCCTGGCCTTGGGGTGAGTGTAGGATTCGTTTTTTAAGAAACTGTCAAACTACCCTGCAGAGTGGCGGTCGCGTTCCGCAGTCCCAGCAGCTGCCTGTGGTCGCGATCCCCTGGCTGCCGGTGGCGGCGCCGGCTGATGTCCCAACTCTGTCTCTGAGCGGCTCTGATGGCCGATCGGGGCGACTCGTGGCGCTGCCGGACCCGCCCGTCCCCAGCTGCCGGTGTCGTGCACGTCCGTGTGTCTACTCGCCCTCCCACCCCCGCGACGGCATGTCTCCCGCCTCCATCCTCGTCCCATCTCGTTCCTGTCCAGGCTTGAGCGTCCTTTCTGTGTCGCGGGTGTGCGTCCGTGGTCGCAGGTGTGGCCCGAGAGTACTTTCTCCCGGTCGCGGGCTGCGCGCAGGGGCTCCAGCAGGACGAAAGTTCTCTCTCTGTTTTCATTCTGGTGCAGTTAACAGTGTTCTTTCTGCAGGACAAAAGTTTTTAATTCTGACTAAGTCTAACTCATGGATTTAAAAAAAAACTGTAACGGATTGTGCTTTTGGGGTAACGTTTAAGAGCTCTACCCAGGGCCGGGTCCTGAAGATTTTCTCCTATTTTTTTTTAAAGCCTTTTATTTTGTGTTTAAATTTATGATCCACTTTGAGTTCACTTTTTTTTAATAACGTGGTGTGAGGTTCGGGTCGGAGGTCTTTTCCTCCCCTCCACGGACGTCCGGTTATGGCAGCACCATTTGCCGAAAAGCCCATCCTTCCTCCGTCGCCGTCCAGCTGTGTGCCACACGGTCAGCAGCGCCTGCGGGTCCGTCCACGGCCTCCATCCCGCCTCTCCCCGACGTACGCGCGGTCGCCGCCACTTCCCAGAGCTCTCGAGCTCAGCACGCTGCTCCTTCCTTCCACCTGATTCTCCTTTCAAAAAAAAGTTGAGTTAACCTAGGTTTTTGGTCTTCTGTGAATTTTAGAAACGGTTTTTCTCTTTCCACAAAAAGATTTTCCCTGTGCTTTGATAGGAACTGGTTTAATTCTGCACGGATCAAGGTAGGAAAAATCCTGACAACCATTTCCTATGTTCACCAGCATAATGAGGCACACGGTGTCGCCTGCGCTGTCCCCGGAAACCCGCTCCTCCGTGCTCAGCATGTTTTCTGTGCAGCACCGGTCTCTGATTTAGGGATTTACGCAGCCAATGTGGCGACTGGGGATATCAACATTTTCACTGTTACATTTGCTAGAAATGTTTTCTTCTGGTCTGCGGGGGCCGCGGCCGAGAGACGTTCACGGAGGAAGAGCCGAGCCCGCGGACCCCGGCGTCCGTGCTTGTCCTGCCGACCCCTCCCGCGTCCTGCAGGGAATGTCGAAGTTAAGTGTGTCTGTACAGGTTCTGGTTGCCTTCAGCTTCCTGCCGTGTGTCGGTCGGGACCCAGACATCTTGCCCCTGGTGAGTTAGTGATCACGGCGATGGCCTTGCCGTCGTGGCCACGGGCTGTCCTGCCAACTGGAGCGCTGCTCGTCTGTCCGTCCATCCACCCCCTGGTTCCGCGCCACCTCACTTGCCCCTGGCCCTGAGTCGGACGCTCGCTGCCTGACCGTGGGCTGCCGTCCTTCGCACTCGTGTCTGTTTGGAAAATTATTCTTGTTATTCCTTCTTTTCATGTTGCTTTCAAAACCGCCCAGGCTTCCCGCGGACACGCTCTTCGCTGAGACTCTGAGGGAAACTTGGTCACATGGAAATTATCGTTTAAGTGGGATGGAATGAAATTTGTAGATTCACACTTGCAGAACTCAAGTGCAGAGTCTTTCCAAGCATAAAACAAAGGATTTCTCACCCTTTATTTAAATTTGGGGCAAGTCGACTCCTAAGACTGTTTTTTTAATTAATTTTTTTCATCTATTTTAGTTTTTCTCTTGGGAATTCCCTATAGCTTATGAATGGGTAAAGCCACACGTTTTCTATACACGGCACACAAAAGTCTGTTGGTTTGTGGTGTCGAGTGCCACACGGGGTGTTTGCTCACCGTAGCGTCCCTGCCCTTAGATGTTCCGCGCCCGGTCACCCTCTGTCTTGTCCCCGCGCTGTGGAGGCAAAAAAAATAATAGAAGCTGCTTTCTTCAAACGTTTCCCGTTTATCTGAGGGCCAGTGGCCATCTCTGGTGGACATCTCTCAGAAGACAAAGATACTGGCAACCAGTCAGCTTCCCCCTTTCTTCTAAAAACTGAACATTGAGCTCGGAGTGTTTGGACGTGGAACTTTGTCGAACTTAGAAGCCTCTGCAGCTGAGGATCGAGACACTCACAGATCAATGGTTCGAGACGTTTTGGGATTACCCAAGCAGGTTGTTTTCTGTCTATCTTCCTGGAATAACTCGTATTCGGCTCGGGGCCCAGACGTAATAGATGCTCAATAAATAATCCATTGCACAAATGAGTGAATGACCAGCAAGGATGTGGAGGCCACCCCACTCCATGGCCTGGGAGTGGCAGGCTCGCTGATGGGGGTGGCGGACACTGAGGAGCCCCAGCTGGTGCCCAGGCCCCACGCGGAAGCCCAAGGCCGCAACCGCTGCAGGCCAGACACGGCCCCTCACCCCGAGCCCTGCTGCAGGCCAGACACGGCCCCGACCCTGAGCCCCGCTGCAGGCCACACAGCCTTGCTCTGGACCACGGGCGCCCTGGTCTCTGCCGTGCATCACGGGCCACTGATGGCTTATGAAGTGACAGTGAGGCAGGTCCAAAGATGCCCAGGTGGTGGGAAGCCTGTCGTCAGGCATCCACACCAGGCATGTGCACACGGCGAGGCTCTCCCACAGGGACGTGACAACGATGGACCGGCCCGCGGCAGGAAGCAGGACACACGCGCTCACAGGGGAGGAATTCCAGCAGGTAAATGAAAACACACAGAAACTGTCGCGTGGAAACAATGCAGGAATCCCCAGCGGCTTGGGCAGGACGCGGGCGAGAGCCTGTGCACAGGAGCCCGCGGCAGAGGACGGTGCGAACTGCAGCATGGAGGGGAAGACAGTGCCTGGAAGGACAGTGGCCACGGTTCCCCCCAAGTCGTGAAAGACGACAAGCCACAGATTCCTGAACCGCGGAGAGCCCCCAGCCGGACACACTTGTGCACACCTGTTCCAGGTGACCCGCCAGGCCGGCAAGGCGGCGGGTGCCCGTGTCCCCAGACCGAGGGCCACTGAATGTCATTGCATTAGCAACAAACACTCTGAACATGAAATTAAGAGACCGGTTCCATTCGTGATGGCGATACAAAGAGTAAAATACTTAAGGATTCCAGCAGCATCGTCGGTGCCAGGCCATATGCTGGCTTCCCTGGCGTGGCCGGTGGTACAAGGACGGCTCAGCACATGGGGCGCACGCCGTGCTCCTGGGCAATGGGCGTTCACCCCAGAAATGACTTGTAAGTTCAAAGCCCTGTCGCAGTCCCAGCAGGCCTATGTGCCAAGGTTCCCAAACCGACCCTTGTGTTGATAGGGAAACAGAAGACCCCGTGGAGACAAATAATTCTGAAGAACAAAGAGAGCGGGACGTTCCCTTCCCGGTCTCGGAACTGGCTGTGTGGTCACGGCCACTGAGACGCGGCCATGCCGGTGGCTGGTAGACGCACCGGAGGAGCGTGGCGGCACCGGGAATCCAGAAATTACCCTCGCGTTTACTGCCCGTGAGCGCTCGCCACAAGCGCAAAGGCAATTCGACGGGAAAAAAATTGCCTTTTCACCTCCGCCGCACAGGCATCTGGATGTGCCCGTGCAAAGGAGCGCGCTGGGAGCCCTCCCTCGGGCGGGCCACGGAGGTGAATGCCAGGCGGGTCTAACTGTGAGGGCTAAAAGCAAGACTGACGGGAGGGGACGCGGGGGAAGCCGTTCGCAGCCTCCATCTGGGCGCGATTCCGCAAATACAACACCAAAGTGTCATTTGTAACAGAAAACACGGACAAGTTAAAATTCTGTTATGGTTACAAAGACGCCACTGAGGAAAGAAAAAGATAAGCCGCGGGTTGGGAGGCGGCATTTGCGAATCGTGGGGCTGATATGGGATTGTGTCCAGAATGCGTGTGTATGTGCACGTGTAGACTTCTGATAGAGCCACACGAACGAGCTGATTAGGAACCGGCAAAGTGACCGAGCAGGCAGCCCCCGTCTCATGACTCGTGATGAATTTATTCGATGCCACGTTTATTTACTTCACATCGTACATTCCCCAGCGAGGACGGGCTCCGCGCGCGGCATTCCGTTCATTCTAAAGTGTGCTGCTTGTGTCCACGTTGCTTTCGGTTATTTCATACTGTCGCCTGTGAGCGCCTCTTTAACCCCGAGCTTATAAACAGAGTAATTTAGCTTCTGCCTTTGTGACTCGGTTTCTGCCTGGGAGTCGCAGGACATGTGCTCTGCGCGCTTAGCCCCGACTCTCAGAAACCCCGCTCGGGCCTGGTTCCCGAGGCCCGGACCGAGCTCGGAGCCGCGCGGGTCTGCTGCTGCCCGTCAAGCCCGCCGCGGCTCTCACGGATGGCCCAGCGCGGGATCCTTTCGTTCAAGCCGTTGCCTCCGTCGGGTTGACGCGCGCTCCCGTGGCGGCTCCCCAGACGGGGACCTGCTCTCGCCCTCCGCGGTCCGTCTGCCGCTGGGCTGAGCCCACGTCCTGCTTCTCACTCAGTGCCGCGGAGGGTGGACTCACGAAGTCTGGTGCTACGGGCTCAGCGCGTATACATTGTTTCTATTCTTACGGTGGTTACACTTAACTTTTCATTTAAACAAAACAGCGTCGATGCCTTGAAGGTAACAGAACCCGTGTGTCTGCCAACTCTCACTTTTATCCCCACACGTGACAATTGCACAGAAAATGCAAGAATATAATTTTTCTTATTTGGTTCTTACCTTTTTCCCCCTAAAGATAATGAGTTTAGTAAAGAAAAAATATTTGATCATCCCATTTTATTGTACTGGATATTTTCCTTTAATCATTTAGTGTTTTGCAGAGCGGTTTTGTAGGATAATCCTCCAGACTCCGTGTTTGTCTGAGAACGTTTCTTGACACCCTCACATTATTATCCACTCATGTTTCCAAGTATTTTTGTCTGGAAATGATATTTTCTGTTGAACGTTCCTTTGGGCCAGCCTGGCGCTCGCTGCCTGGACAGTGACTCTCCTCCCGGGAAGTCCCGGCTTCGTCTCTGCTGTGTCCCCACACTATCGACACACGGCGGGCGGCATGTTTCTTCTCCTGCCCTTTCAACAAAAGGGTCTTCCCTCCCTCCTTCCTTCCTCTCTCCCTCTTTGTTTCTTTCTCTCAATAAAGTCCTTCTTTAGCTCTGGGAGAACTTTTCTCCATGATTTTTTTCTCCCCCCGGAGTATTTTCACTCCGTTTCAAATTCCCATCGTTTATGAGGTGGACTTCCAGTCATATCACTTCTTTTTCCTTTTATATTTTCATCCCTTAGCCCTTTCCTGCTCATTTTTGGAGAGGATCCTCCACATGTCTTCTGCCCCACTCCCGAACGTGGCCCCTGCGTACATGCGAGGGGAGACCGGTTGGACACGCCTGGGACACGGGAGGGTATCTCTGCGTGTTAGCTTGGATAAAATAGCAGCAAGAAGACAGATCTCTGCGTTTAGAGAAAGACTTTATTTAGAGATGCTGTGGCATTTGGTTTTACACACGAGATGGGGACTAACCAGTAGAAGGAGGTGGGGGACACTTGAATACACTGGTTCACACCTCCCAGCTACGGGGGTCTCTGGTCAGAGCTCAAATCTTGCACTGGCAGCAAACTGGGACATAGCAGCTGGACTGGGAGCAGCAGGGGACACAGCAGCAGGACTGGGAGCAGCCACACGAGCCACAGGAGCCACAGTCCCCCTTGGAGCCCCCACAGGAGCCACAGTCCCCCTTGGAGCCCCCACAGGAGCCACAGCCACCCTTGGAGCCCCCACAGGAGCCACAGCCACCCTTGCAGCCCCCACAGGAGCCACAGCCCCCCTTGCAGCCCCCACAGGAGCCACAGCCACCCTTGCAGCCCCCACAGGAGCCACAGCCCCCCTTGGAGCCCCCACAGGAGCCACAGCCCCCCTTGCAGCCCCCACAGGAGCCACAGCCCCCCTTGCAGCCCCCACAGGAGCCACAGCTGGAGCAGGAACAGGCTGGCACACAGCAGCACACGGGCTTGTAGCAGCAGATGGGGACACAACAGCTGGAGCCACAGCCCCCACAGCCAGAGCCGCAGCCCCCACATCTGGAGCCACAGCCCCCACAGCCGGAGCCGCAGCCCCCACAGCCGGAGCCGCAGCCCCCACAGCCGGAGCCGCAGCCCCCGGAACAGCCACAGCAGCCCATGGTTCTGGTGGGTTGAGGTTGGAGTTGGTCAGAGGAGCAGGTGCAGAGGACAGGTGCTCAGGTGTGGGGCCTCCTGGGCCGGGAGCCCTTTATGTACCTGCCGGCTGTCTCTAGGCACCTGCTCACTTCCTTGTGTCTATTTATGCCATTACCCAGAGAAATTTGTTTCTTTGTTTTAGTCTTAAAATAATGACATTAGTCACTACAATTAGGTCACGCTTAGCATGCTTACTGTTTTGCAATTAAGTAAAAGTAAACGTAGGAAG
Organism: Enhydra lutris kenyoni; assembly: GCF_002288905.1. Classification (NCBI taxonomy): domain Eukaryota; kingdom Metazoa; phylum Chordata; class Mammalia; order Carnivora; family Mustelidae; genus Enhydra; species Enhydra lutris. The sequence continues at coordinate 1,297,885 of NW_019154106.1, read as the reverse complement.
TAATGGGGTTCAGGTCACCCCAGCTTTGCGGCAGCAGACACGGTTCCAGGGACCCACTCGCTCTCCTCCAGCTCTGCCCCTTCCCGGCCTCCAGCTCTCCCTGGGGGAATCTGCCGGGAAGGGGGACGCTGAGGCTGGACGCAGGTGTGTGGAGGTGAGCTGCCGCACAAGATTCTGCTCTTGGGGTGGCAGAGAGGCAAAGGCTGGGGCCTGGGGTGGACCCCAGTGCTGGGCTCAGGGGTCTTCAGCCCTGCTGGGGAGCCTCCCGCCGGCGGAGGATTTGAGAAGCCGGTGGGAAGTGCGGCCGCGCCGTGTGGTTGGGGCACGGGAGACCCGGGAGCACAACAGCCTCCATCTAAGGCCACAACACAGGACGGTGCCACTGGACGTCTGGTTCAGAAGACGCTGCCTGTCACCATGGAGCTGGGAACCCAGTGACCTGATTCCCTTCCCTGCACATGTCCGCTGCCCGAGGGCTGTTGTTATGAAGCCCTTCTCTTGTTCAGCCTCTAGAACCAGAGAGGCCTCTGTGGTCCGTGGGCGCAAGTGGGTAGGTCCATCCTGTTGTAAGTCGGAAACGGGCCTCAGCAATCACTTCATAACAACGGGCGTGAGTGACTCCTGGAACTCTTGCACAGGACACAGGTGGTAAGGGACAGGTTCTCTGGGAGGCCTGCGGTCAGGACGGTGTCCAGGAGGCCCGGGCTGGGCTCTGCCGCACACACACACTCCGCACCCACAGCTCCTCTCCATTTCCGCACCCGCAGCTCCTCTCCATTTCCCGCCCGCGGCTCCTCTCCATTTCCCCGCCGCAGCTGACCCGCCCCACTGCTCCACAGCATCTACCCACAGGCCCCGGGCAGCGTCCCCTGCTGCCACAGAAGGGCTGCGGGTCTGCCCACAGTGCACAGCGAGGGCCGGGGGGAGTGGCTTTGTGTCCCAGCATGGGTCATTTGAAGAATCACCAAATGAAGACCCCCCCCCCTTGCCCACAGCAGCACCAGTAGCGGTGGCATCTGGAGCCGCCCCCCGAGAGTGTGGGGCCCGGTGCAAAAGGCCCGGTGCAGTGGGGCAGGTGCAAAGGGTGCCCGACAGACACTTAGGGCCTAAGTATTTTCGGAGCACATTCGGGAAAAATCCGAGAAAGCTGGCAGCTCCGAGCCAGGAGCAGTTAGTTTCCTGTCCCCTAAGAAGCGGAGGCTTGAGTCCCCTTGGGAGCACCTGCCATCTCAGTCTGGGGAAATCGGTGCACGGAGCCCACAGTCACAAAATGGGGAGGCATGTCCGTGCGTATCCTGGATCCAGATGATTCAGAAGAGGAATGCTGAGCTCGGTGCAGTAATGCTGACTTCTGCGCATGTTGGCACTCCCGCCTGTTTTCGCCTTGACCCCGCGGCAATGCATGGCATTCCCCAGCAGGACGCCCACGAGCCCACGTCTGACACGGGGCCAAGAGTCTAGACGACTCTGACGAGTCTAGACCCTCCTGAGCATCTCCTCTGGGTCCTCACCTCCTACCCCAGGATCAGCCTCTTCCCGGCAGGACTGGCGTGGGGAGGTGCCCCTCAGGACACTAACCCAGAACACGAGGCGGATTTCGGGGGCTCCGTACGTGCAGGGCGCCCAGCAGCGTGTCCAGGATAGCAGCGCCCAGCGGTCCCCCGAGGTTCTGGGGGGTGCGCAGCCCACCCTGCCGCAGGCTCTACCCGGATCCCTCATCTCTCGGAATTCGAGAAAGTCGCCGACACTGAGGCTTCCCTTCTTGGTCTAATCAATAAAGGAAAGAGAGAGAATCCAGAGGGCGCGGTCACGGCACTGCAGAGGGGAACGGGGCATCTTACGAACAACTTTATGTCAATGAATTTGACGGTTTCAGTGTCAGGGACAAATTTCCTAAAAGACACAAAACCCATCGAAGCTCTCCACGGGCAAAACGGACAAAGCGAACGGCCCGATGTCTGCTCAGGAAATGGCGTTTGTCGTCGCACGTCTCCTGACGGGGAGAATTAGGGACCGGATGCCCCACAGCTGGGTCTCAGCCCCTTCAGCAGAGACACGGTGTAGCCTCCCCACGGCTCACCCAGGGAAAGCGAGAGCAGTTCTGGGAGCTGGAATCACTCTCGTACCCAGAGCAGACGGACCACAGACCAGCCTCACAGACACGGAAGCACCAGCTTCAGCAGGTGGGAGCCCAGGACGTGTCTTCAGGGACGTGGCCACATGGGAACCCCGTACGTTGTCGCTGGGACTGTAAGACGGTGCAGGGACTTTGGAAACCAGTTTGGCAGGCCCCCCGGTGCCTGGCAGTCCCGGTCCTGTACACACCGAGAGACCCAAGACTGCGTCCAAGCGTTCACAGTTCACGTTGTTTGTAGCAACCAAACCGTGGGAATAACCCAAACACCCATCAGCTGGCAGACACGAGAGCCAGACGCGCTCTGTCCACACAGTGAATATCCCTCAGCCACCAGAGGAGCGATGGCCTGAGCCCTGAGGGTCACAGCCCGGATGGACCTTGAAGACATTGCTCAGTGAGAGATGCCAGACGTGGAAGTCCCCAGATTTTACTCCCGCCGAGCGCCCGGAGTCTGCCGGTGTGTGGGGACCGGAAGCAGACTGGTGGTGGCTTAGCCAGTGGGGTCATTGGGTGGGAGACACAGGGAGTGCCAGCTCAGGGGGGTCATGAGAATGTTCCAGAATTGCATCATGAGATGGGGATAGGTGCACTCCTGTGAACACACCGAAAACCACCGGCTTGCCGCCGTCAGTGGGTCCGTGCCGTGGTACGTGGAGCATCTCCACAGAGCTGTTAACGTCAAGTGCATCTCTGTATTCTGCCGATTAACGACTGAAACTGAGGGGAAAAAACATGTAAAATTAGAGGAAAATCTGAAGTCTCGAGGAATGAGTCAGACAAAAGGTGCGAGACCCTTTCGGTAAGAAGCGCAAGGCTCTGCGGACAGAACGGGACGTCAACTCAAGTGCCCAGAGACACACATCTTGTCCCTGGGTCACAACCCGACGCGGCGCCAGCGGCCAGCCAGCAGGAGCTCTGTTTCTCTGTGAAACTCTGCCTCTGGTTGCGCGGTCCCCGGAGGTCGTGGGCACGCGATGGACCTAGAGAGAAAAAAGCACTTTGAGAAGAGCAAGCAGAAAGGCGGAGGGGCCCGTGTCCGTAGGGCTGCAGCAGCTGGTCGGGCCGAGTCGCCCTCAGGAGAGAAAGGCAGGCGCGGGCGAGACCGCAGAGGGTGGGCGAGCTCAGCAGCGCTTCCATGCGAGTCCAGTGGGGAAAGGACATGGGATGCTCGTTTGCCGAAAGATACAGTGAAATGCTCCGCTTGCGAGGTCCATAGAGGCGGAGCGGTGTCAGGTCTGGGTGCGCGGCAAGACGCTAGAAGCCCCTGAACGAAATGTCAGCGGTAGCCTCTGTGCCCTGGCCGGTGCCAGGCTTCCGGACACAGCGCCGGAGGCACGGTCCGTAGAACAAGCGCATCAATTAGCCGCCACCGGAATTAAACCTGCAGGCTCAGCGCCTCGGAAGACAGCGCAGGGGAGGGAAAGACGAGCACAGATGAGGGGCATTTGTAAGCTGAGAGGGCTCGCGTCCAGGATGTAAAAATAACTGCGGCAGCTCCAACGGGAGGAAAACGTCCCGATTTAAAATCGGGCACAAACGAACAGTCCCGTCACTGAAATGCGCAGATGGGAAAGGAGCGCGTGAGGAGACGCGCGTCCGGGGAGCTTGGGCTACAGCGCGTCCTCACCCCAGAGCGCCGCGGCTGCCAGGACGGGCTCCGGCCCCCATGGGCGACAGGTGGGGGCACGGCCGGCTTGGGGCTGGGATGTGCAGGGAAACAGCTGCTTTGGAGGACGGTTGGGGGTTCTCAGCCGCGGGAGTGAGCACCTTCCCGGGGACCGGACTCCCGCCCCGGGTGTGACAGAGAGACATGGGGGCTGTGACCAAGAGGCTCCCGCCACCGTGAGGGCCGCTTCCTTGCAGCAGCAGGACCTGGATGTGTCCGGATCCAGCCCGCCGTGCGTCTCGAGGCGACGGAGGGAAGAACCCACCGTGTTCAACGATCCCACGTCTCTGAAACCTGCAGAGCCCGCGCGCCGGCGGGAGGACCGGCGGGCAAGCCGGCTGGGGGGTCGGGCGGCGGGAGGACGGCGACCGAGGGCACGAGGAGCCTTTGGGGTGATGGTGCCTCCCTTCCCTGGTCGCGCTGATGGTTTCAAGGGTGAAAACATGTCAAAGTTCGTAAAATTACACACTTTAAGTGTAGCTCACTGTACCCGTGTGCGTCTCCGTAAAGCTTCCCTTAACACACGTTTTTACTGTTAAAATACACGTGACGTGACATTTACCCTCTGAGCCACGTCCACGCGTGGGCACAGCTCGGTAGCCGCCACGCCGTCTCCCTGTCGCGCAGCACGCACCTGCGTCCGAGTTCTTCCGAGGCCGAGGCCTTGAGCAGGAGGCCCCGAGCAGGAGGCCCCGTCTGCGTCCACGTCCACGCGGGGAGGCTGCTCCCTCGGCCTCCGGAGTCAGTCCTCCTCCCTGCCCAAGCACGCACAGGCTGGAGTGAGGACCACGGTCTAGTGTCCCGGATGTGGTTCTCCATACTTTTCCCTCTCTCTCTGGCCAAGCCTGACCTTTGAGCTGAATGTCATGTTGAAAAGTCTCTTTTTTTTTTTTTTAAAGATTTTATTTATTTGACGGACAGAGATCACAAGTAGGCAGAGAGGCAGGCAGAGAGAGAAGGGGAAGCAGGCTCCCCACTGAGCAGAGAGCCCGATGCGGGGCTCGATCCCAGGACCCTGAGATCATGACCTGAGCCGAAGGCAGAGGCTTTAACCCACTGAGCCACCCAGGCGCCCCGAAAAGTCTCGTTTTGAACATCACAAGACAAACATTAACAATTCTGTGAGGGTTACTTTAGCACTCAGCTGGTTGGGCATCTGGGGAGACGAACATTTAGAACCGTGGACTCCGAGTAAAGCAGAGTCCTCCGCGGTGTGGGTGGGCCTCATCCAATCAGCCAAAGGCCTGGATAGAAGAAAGACTAACTCCCCCGCCAGAGGCGTTCCCCCGCAGACAGCCTCCTGCGCTTGCCGGCCCCGTCGGGTCTCCTGGGTCTCAGGCGGGCCCTGCAAGGTCTGGACTCGCCGGCCCCCACGACCGAACGAGGCTCCTCTTTCGAAGACGTGGCTGCCCATACTTATGTCTTCATCTGTCGGCTCTGCTCTCTGGAGAGGGCTGACTGACACGACTCCCAGGGAAGGCAGGGCTGGAGGCCCACGTTCCCACGGAGAAGGGAGCCCGGTCCTGTGGCGGTCCTCGCGGGGCCCCGACAGTGAACCGGGCGTGCGTGGCGTGAGAAAGCAGCCGAGGACACAGCTGCTCGGAGGCCGCCGCCCCAGGGAGAGGTTTCAGCGTGTGAGGGCCGGGGAGGCCGGCCAATGTGAGGGGCCCAGGCTGTCCGTGGAGACCCGGGAAGGGGCCGCGCGGGGAGAGAGGGAACAGCGCGCCGGCCTTGCCTGACTCACCGGGACCCGCTGTACTTTTCCGCTGTCAGAAGAAAACGTGCTCGGCTCTGCCGGGTCTTAGCTCATCTGGATCCGCTACCGATGTCCGCGCACGGGTCTGATGCAATCAGCCTTCGGAGGTGCCGGCCCCCGGCCCCTCGTCGCCTGTGACCCGGACTGCCTGTGACCTTGGGCTGCCTGTGACCTTGGACTGCCTGCTTGGTTTCTGGGAACCTCAGTCTCCTCACACGGGAAACGAGGCCGGGGGCACAGATGCGGGCCTGGGGCTGGTCGCGAGGCCGCCTGGCATGAGTGGGCAACGGGAAACGCATCCGGAGTCTGCCCAGGGCAGGCGGGGCCGGGGGAACGGGACTGGACAGATTAGCACACACCCTGCGACGGCCCGCCCGTGCGAGGGACCCCTGCCCCTAGTCAGAGCCCCACACCAGCTCCTTCCAGAGCCGCCGCTCTGCCCAGAGGCCCCAGCATCCGTGGCAGGTCCTTCTTGCTCTGCCCGTGCCGTCAGCGGGCTTGACGCGGGACCCCGCTCTTGCTTACGGGCTCACTCCTGCAGAGTGACCGCAGCTTCAGGGCTCACTCCTGTAGTGACCACAGCACACCCCCATCCTGACCCAGCTGTGCTCCTGTACACGCTCATGCCATGGGTCGCTGTGCAGTGCTGTTGGCGTGCCCAGACCCATGCGTGTGTGTCTGCGTGTCTCTGTGTCTGTCTGCATCTCTGTGTGTCTGTGTGTCTGTCTGTGTCTGCGTGTCGCTCGGACCCTGTCATTGCCACCTCACTGAACCCAGCAATTATGTTCTGAAATAAAGAACGAGCCCCACCGCCATAACCACTGGCTCAGAACCGTGCTCACTGGCGCGGACGGACCCAGCACTCCGAGCAGTTCAGCAACGTGATCCGGGTCCCTCCTCTGGAGCTGGAGCTATCGTCCCTCTCCGCCCAGCCTCCAGGCCGTAGCCGGGCTCCGGGAGACCAACTTCTGTGTCTTTATGGGAGGACGGGGACGCCCGTGAACACCAGGGCCACGTCTCGGTCTCCCTGCCTGACGGCCTGTCACCAGCGGGTATCGGGAACGTGTGTGCCCTGACTGGCGTGTGTGCGCGGCCGCACTTGAGCTGGAAGCAGCACCTTCTGCGGGTGCGTCCGCTCCCCCGAGAGGGAGGCTGCTCGGCGCAGGTGTAGACCGAGGCCGGCGCCTTCCAGCCCGGGGCCTGGGTGCTCAGGGCGCGGCAGCCCCAGAAAATGGGTATTTCAGGCTCTGCAGGCCACAGGGTCTCGGGGTCACAAAGGACACTGCCGGGTTTCCACGTCAGCAGGCCCCGGGCCCCCAGGAAAGCTACACGTTAACTTCCACCAAGGTCAGAATGACTTCACCAAACCTCAAAACACGGGCTCTATTTGTGCGGAGAGCACACACCGTGCATCTGCCTCGTCAGCAAATAACCTAAAGGAAACATTTCAATCTAAACGTAAGAGGAGAAATCCCCCCAGGTTTCCATCCCAGAGCCCCGCAGCCGCAACCTCGCACGTCCCGAGCACACGACATCGAGTGTGTCCTTTGTCCTGAGGGTTTGTGAGTCTTGGTGCAACAGAGACTGTCGATAACCCCGAGCCCCCCCTTCCCCGAGCCCCCCCCCTCCCCCCGCCCCCCCTTCCCTTCCCCTCCCTTCCCCCTTCCCCGAGCTCCCCCCTTCCCCAAGCTCCCCCTCCCGGGAAGACCATATGGCCTGAGTTGGCCTCACCCCGGCTCCAGCTCCGGAGAAACCCTCTTCCTCTCTTGAAAGAAATTTTAAAGGTTTTTCATTTTGTGTCAATGGAGTCCCCCGGCCAGCTCTGCCTTCACAGCAGGAAGGCGGCCGTGGACGGTCAGGAAAGGCCGGACACCCATTCCACTGCTCGGTGCGGCCACTGAAATCAGAACGTCGTGTAATTTTCCTGCGTCACAACGTGTTATTCTGCGCTTGATTTTTACTCAACCGTCTGAAATGTAAACGTGACTGTGAGCGTGTGGGCTGCACAGAGGCAGGGCCGAGTGGGGCACAGGCTCCTAGCCAGTCCTGGGGGTCACGGTCACACACAGGACGCAGGACCGTGTTCCCTGCCATGGAGTCTGCAGCACCAGTGTGGGCTTTGGACCCGAAGAAGACCCCGAGGACCCCTGGCTCTGTAGCAGTGAGAGACTCGAAACCCCAAGTTCGCACAGCAGACCCCGGCGGGATCCACACACAACTCACGGATGGGAGGACACTGGACGGGTCAGGACGATACACTAAGCCGGGCCATGAGCAGGAGGAGGTGCCAAGGCCAGACGGTGGGGATGGTCAGTGACTAGACCACCCCGCTCTGCGCAGAGGGGCCCGGGGTCCCTCAGGAGCCAGGACCAGGTGGGGGACACGGCCAGGCTGCAGGGAAACCGACCACCCGCCGCGGCTGCCCAGGGCCCAGACACTGTCCTTGGTGCTGCCACACAGCGGGAGGCCGTCTCGGCCCCTCCCCAAATGCCCACCTCAGACAGCAGGGCCCCCCGCACCCCTCCCCTGCGTCCTCGCAGCCGCCCCCCGCCCTCCTCGGAGCCCGGCCGAGGGGCGGCGCTCTCGGTGAAGCCTCCTGCAGCAGCCCCGGCCTCGGCCCTCGCGGGCCCCGGGCCCCGCAGATCCCTCTCCCCGGAGATAAGCTCCCCGCTCGGCCCGAGGTGGGTGGAAAGTCAGAATTGCTTCCTTAATTGGTATTTTCCAGTTGAGAGAACATCCTATGCTTTTTTCACTTGTGTCATTGAATTACCAAATGTTTTCGTTTTTGAGAAGACCTGAAATTGCGGAGATCTGGGGGATTTAGGGGAGGAATGCAAGACCAATTTTGCCTAATTACGACATGTCTCGGCGGTCACTCTGACGTGTCCCAGAGTAGGCGATGCAGACCGCCGGGCCTCCCCGGGGGTGGGGGGCCCGGGCTCTGGCACAGATGCTTACCTGACGTCCCGGGCCCGAATCTGGTTTACATCGAGAAATCAGACTGTTTACAGGACACCGCGTCTGTCTCTCCCTCTCCTTCCCTTTCATTTGGGGTAATGTTCTGCAGGTCTGCGGGGTCCCCGGGGACCGTCTGCGCCATCACGCGAGGCTCGCCATCTCCGAAAACGGCCCCATCTGGGGGACGCATCAGCCCCTGGCCCGGCCACCCGGGTGGTCAGCGGCAGCCCGGGCCGGCCGTGCAGGTGGGAGACAACCCAGCCGGCCGTCAGCCCGGGGAGCAGGCCCCAGGAGGAGGCCGGGAGGCCTTCGCCAGCCCCCGTGACCAGCGTCGTGGCAGGACGCTGGCCACGATGGCCGAAGCCTCTGGGGCGTCCTGAGAGCAGAGGCTGGAGTGGGCAGCGGGACCCGGGGCTGTGCACAGACCGAGCGAGGGCCCCGTGCACTGGGGACCCGGGGCCCACACCAGTGACAGCGACCGCAGGGCCGTGTGGGGGTCGGGGCAGCCCGAGAGGAACAGCCAGGGGTCACAGACGGGGCCCTGGGAAGGCACGGCCACGGAGGGCTCACGGGGTTCCTGTCCCCTACGGCAGGCCGCGACCTCTCTCCTCCGCACCTGCCCGCCCGAGCCGCTCTGCCCTCGGGCTGCTAGAACCACGGGCCGCTGAGCTGCGGGTGTGGCGAGAGAACCCTGCGGCTGTCCCCAGACTCCCGGGACCGCCCCCCCAACCGGACCTGGCGTCCACTGGCGGCACCTGGTCCCAGAGGCCGACCTCAGGCCCTCCTTCTCCGGGGGGCTGGACCGCACCTCTCCTTCCAGTCCACATCCCGCCATCGTCCCCTCCCCTGTGACAATTGCCCCCTTCCTCCTCTGTCACCTGGGAGCGCGGCCCCTCCCGCAGTTAGCTGGTCCTCTGTGGTCCTCGGGACACGCATTCTGCCCTCCCTGACCAGGGTCCCTGGGCCGTGCGCTGCCTCCCCTGGGCCTCGCGTCCCTCTCACCCTCGGATGCCGGGCAGCACGACCGCAGGGGCCCGGGCGCCGGGGCTCTCCGGACTCGGGCCCCCTCCTCACACTCCTGGGGGCCGGTGCTCCCTCTGCAGACCCCCACTCTGGACCAGGGGACCCCTCCGGCCCCTCACGCCGCCCAACGGGACGTCCTGGGGTCCCTGTCCTCAGGCTGCTGGACACGCCAGGTGGCCCCATGCCCAGGGGCGTGACCCCACCGGTGCTTCAGACCCACGGTCCTTCCAGCACCTTCTGGGACCCCCAGCTGTGGCTGGACCGAGTCACCGTGCTGCTCCCCACGGAGCTTGTCTGAGCTGCAGCCCCCTGCCCTGTGACCGTCTACTGAAGGCCTCACACCTCACGGGAACACCCGGGTCGGGGAGCACACCGTCCTCTGCCGGGCACCCCCACATGCCAGCTCAGGGCAGTAGGTCAGGCAGGCAGCGTCGTCCACTCCGTCCTGTTGGGCAGGGACACCCCCTCCCTCCAATTCCAGCGCTCAGCAGTCGGCGGGGACACCCGGCCTCCCCGGACCCTGGCTGTCCACAGCTCCCTGTCCAGAGACCCAGACGCGTCAGCCCATCGGCCACCACGGCTCAGGGGACAGAAGACAGTGCCTGAGCCCGGCTGCCCCTGGGTCCCGGCCCCACGGGTCTAAGGCTCTACCCTGGGGTAGCTGTGACCCAGACCCGAGTCCTGTCTGGCTGCCGCCCCCTTCCCTCAGGGCTTGTGGCTCTAGCTGCCCCTTCACAAACAATCACGACCCGGGGACAGGTCAGAATGCCACCTCTCCGTCGTGGGAAAGCACAGGATATGCACGAGCTGGACGGTCGTCTCGGCGCCTTCTCTCCTGCGGCTCTGACCAGACGGTTCGAGGTCTCCCACTCGAGGCAGGGCGGTGGGGTGGGACATTTCCTTTTGCTCCTTTCCGGTGGGTCTGGTGCTTGAATCCTCAAGCTCTCCTGCAGGAAGGGCGGCAAGCTTGGACACGTTGCGCCGAGCTGGCGTTTTCCCGCACTTGGGCCTGGCGGCTGCGAACACAGCTCAGGCGGTTTCTCAGTGCCTGTGTTCGCTTTCCTTAATGACAGAGCGGCACGTGCTCGGGGGGACGGATGCCAACCATGCCTCCGTGTGTGAAGTCGCAAGAGGAAGCCCGTGTCTTTTCTCAGCGGCCACGCGCACGGGCGGGCGGGGAACCATAAACACCACGGGTCACCGGCGCTGACGGAGAGATGCGGTGCGCACGGTCGTGCGGTGGCTGAATCCTGTCATCGCCCCTTCCGGCCTGTCACGGCTGGGAAGGGCCCCTCTCCGTCATTCCGGAGCACACACGCGTCCTGCAGGCCCCCCCGCCCAGCTGACCCACCGTGGCCCGCACCGGCTGTCTGTCGGCGGCCGTCGGTAACACTAAGGCTCGTCGGTGTCAAGAACCAGTGGCTTCCTCCTAGAGAAGGTTCTAGAGGCAAAGCAATCCTCGGGCGGGCGGGAAACTGTGATTCTGGATGTGTAGGGCCGATGGCTGCAGCTGGGCTGGAAGCCCTGTGTGTCCCCCTCGCCCATGGCCCCCGCCCTGCCGGGACCTATAGTCGGGGAGCCTGGAGCCCAGCCCAGCGTGCAGGCCTGCGCGCAGGGACAGCGGTGTCCTGGCAAACCTTGGCATTCAGGGAACGCCTGAGACCAGGACGCTGACAGCATGAAGCCTGTTATTCAGTCATGTTACGCTGTGGCTGTGCAGGGGTGCTGGTCTCCATGGGCCCGAGCATCCATGCACGTCCTTGCCTTGTGCTCCAGACAGCAAGGTCTGTCTGTCCCCGGATGCTGAGCCGTTTCTCTAGCCAGTCACACAGGAGACTCCGTGGGGGGAGGCGACCGCAGTGTGACCACTCAGCGGTCGCCTGTGTCCAGGCTGGGGGATGAGTTTGCTCACTGCCCGCTTCTGCCGACTGCGTGCTGACTGTCCAGCTGGGCTTGCTGTTCCAGGCAGCGGTGGACACGGGGTGCCAGGTGTGCTGTGTGCTATGCTGCTGTTGGCTACAATGTTCCAGACTGTTGGCACAGCCCCTGGGCCCATTGTCATGGTGTCCCCGGCCCTGCTGGGCACCTGAGGTGAAGAATGGGCCTCCAGCGTGAGAGTGTTGGTTGCTGGGCAGCAGGGAGTCCTTTGTCTGACCCGGGATGGATGGGGCGCTGACCAGAGCAAGGTCCTTCTTTGGGAGCAGCCGCTTCCTGCATGATACGGGTGGCCAGAGGCTGTGGGCCACAGCGAGTGTGGCTGTCTGTTGGCCTCTGAGTCTGATGGGACCTGTCACCCAGCACAGATCTTCCAAACCACCGAAGACACTTTTCAGTTCTCCTGTCCCTCAGCACCTACAGTCACCCTCCCAGCCACCTTTCCCCCGAACGGACCCCGTCCCAGCTTCCCGGCTCTCTGCTCAGTCCTCCTTCAGCTGCTTCTCCTTATCTACTCGACATGGAGTTCCTCAGGGCCTCACTGCTCCCCTCCTGCTCCTGCTTCTTCTCCCCCGTCCTCTTTCCGCTGTCTTCCCCCCCCCCCTTCCGGCCCCCTCCCTGCTCTTCTGTCTTTGTCATCTGTGCGTCGGAGAGCCGACACCCCCCGCCCCCCAGCCCGCAGCGTGTGCACAGCCCATTCCGTGCCTGGCACTCCGGGCGCCTCTCAGACACCCGCGTCCCAGCACACTGTCCGGCCACCTCCCCGCATCGTGGAGCGGGTGCCCCCGGCCCCTGGTGAGTAGCCGGCCGGCTTGTCCTGCTGGGGACGAGCTCATTCCTGCTCCAAGATGCAGTCTCAGAGCTTGGCTGATGGCCCCCTCCGGCCGTCACAGCCACCGTCACCTGTAAGGTGCCCGGGGACTTGGCGGGTCCCCCCGTCCCTCCTGCTCTGACAGCCCGTCTTCACAGGGCAGCGACGGGGCTTCTAACAAACACAAGCCAGCCCCTCGTGCTCCCCTCTTCCAAGCCTCAGTGGCTCCCCGCTGTACTTAGAATAAAAGCTAAAAGCGTCCGCGGAGACTAGACCGATGACTGTGATGGGGGTTTTCTCTTGGGGACTGTGTGAGTGAGGCCACAGGGGCGGGACGTGACGGGGCAGTGGGGGGTGTGATGGGCCTCCAGGGGGTTTATCTCCCAGAACAGATCTGTGGTGGGTCTTTCCTTCCTTCCCTATATCTTACTAATAAATAAAGTGAGTTAATTCGGTGTCCAAGCCCGTGGCCTGTGGCTCCGTATCTTTCTGTTAAACGTGTATCTGGTCACACTCGGCCCCTTGGGCACCTGGCGATGGCAGGTGCGGTGACGACGCCAGGGCGTGTGTATTTACTTTGTCCCACTGTCCCCGCACGTGTAAACACGTCTCGGTCCAGATGGGGGACGGGGGCGCACACAGCCTCCAGCCCCCGGGCCGCCGGCTTCGCTTTCCCAACCAGACGTGCCAAGACCTTGCCGAGGACCGAACACCAGCCTCCGTTCGCCAAGATCTCTGCGTTTTACCGAACACCAGCCTCCGTTCGCCAAGATCTCTGCGTTTTCTTTCTCTCCTGTTTCTTCAATTTATGCCTTTATCTTTACCCATTCACTTCCTTTTTCTTTCCTTCTTTCTTTCTTGTACTATTATTATTATTTTTTGTATTTATTCAGTTAGAAACTGTGTCTCCGATTCACCTATGAACTGCTTTAACTGAGCGGGAGGGTCCCAGGCGGGTGATGTCCCGCAGCCCGACGAGATCCCCTTACTCTGTGAATCGCTGTCTTTACAGAAGGACGGTCCGGTTGGGGTTACGAGGTGACATGGTGGCAAATGGACGAAGAGGGAAGGCTTCTGCAAGCTCCCTCGGGTCCCCACCGTGCACAGCCAACGTGAGCCGGTGTTGGGAGCAAACTCTCCCCGAATTACGAGCTAAGGTGGCCACGTGCGCCGATACACCTTGTGTGTCTGCAGACCAGGAATTCTTTCGGTGGGCGTGTGTCGGTGCGGCTCGAAAATCACGTTATTTCCAGATCATCTGTTTTATATTGTTTTGCTGTTTCCGTGACACGTAGTGCGGCGGGGTAGACATCCATGTTTGGGAATCAGGCGGACACGCTTCGGGGAAGACTGAGATCCAAAATGGGCTTGAAGAGCCAGAGGATATCTGCAATTCAAATTAAGAGATGAAAACAAAAGGGCTAGTGGAAACAGGGACAAATAATGTAAACGGGAAATTCACGTGTAAGAAGAAACGTTGATGGCCGGGGCACATCGGAGAGAGCCCAGGGGGTCGCACACGTGCGAAGGAAGCCACAAATGAGCTCATCCACCCTGGGTTGACGGGGGCGCGGGGGGGGGCCCATCCGTCACGGCCCGGAGGACAACCTACGTGTCCCAGGTGCCAGGCACTCTTGTCGCTTTCACACGTCAAGTGTCCAGAAACCCGCTGGGCCGGGGCAGACTGGGCAACCCAAGCGGTTGGAGTGAGTTCGAATGTCTCCGAGTACTTTGTCAGTAGCAAACAAGAAGTCAGCGCCACAAGCCTTCCACCTGGGCACCCCATGTGGCAGGCTGTTCCCTTCGTCCACACGCTCCACGAGCCCCACCAGCACCAGCCCCAGACCCAAGGCACCAGCCCAGCAGCACGAGCACCGGGGTGAAGAGTGATGGTGACTCTCCGGGAAAATCCAGTTTCATCTTCATCTTAGTGACGACGCTTTGGGGTTTCGTAGTTTTAAATCGCGCTTCCACTGGCCTTTGAAACCAAGCACGCAGCTTCTTCCTGCCTTTGTTTGACACTGGGTTTTGTTATAAGTGGGTATTAAGTTCTATAAAGTGCTTTTGGGGTTTAGGTAGAGAATATTCGTTACGTCATTTGGTTTTCCAGCAACAAGCCGTCTCTCCTATGGTTCTGTCGTTTCTTTGCAGGGATGCCCCCACGGTGTACCCCGCGTGTGAGGGGCAGTAGCATCTCCCCACCACGAAGGACAAAGGAGCCAGATCCTTCGTGTTGGCAGCCGGGGACAGGTGAGCTCAACAGACCAGCCCTCGCTCAATGTGCACCCACGTCTACCGGCCTTCCCCAGACATCCGTGGCCTTCCACTGGCACAACTGTCTTGAACTGTCCGGGGACTGCTGAGACCAGATTCCTGGGGGCAGAGCACAGCAGGGCCGTGTACCGGTTAGAGCTGGGGTGCACGGGAAAATGACAAATGATCGACCGTCAGCTCAAACCCAGCTCCGGGCAGGCCCAGCACAGACCCGCAATCACGTCCTCAGTCACCAGACCCCCAGCAAGAGGAGAATTCCCCGAGCGTGTGAGGCCCTGGAAAGCTGGCACTAAAAGGGCTACAATTTGCTTGTTTGGGCTAATTTTCAAAAGAACGAATGTGTCAAAATTTGAGTTTGGTGCTGGTGGGCTTTTGAGCTAAGGGATCACGGCCTGAAGTGCAGAAGTAAACAGCCCAGCAGCCACGACCCAGAGACCAGCACTGGGTCCCTCTCCCGATGGCCGCACAGCCTCTTCCCAAGAGTTCGGTCTGCGTGGGGCTGATGGTTCAGTGCCCGGGAAAGGCCCAGCTAAGAGACGGGGCGGCCCGGGTGGAGCCAAAGCTGCCAAGTGTCGCGCGGCCCCTGGGCTCTGTAGGCCGCTGGACACAGCAGGACGGGGGTCTAGAGCTGGCCGGGGAGGGCCTGGGCCTCGGAGTCCTGCTGCGTGACGGCTGCACGAGGAGGACCCCCGCGTTGGATGGGCGTGCACTTGCTTCCTTCCCAACGCCGCAGTAGCCGACAAGAGACCCGAGCTTGCTTCAGCCTCTTGCCAGAGCCATGGCCCGATTCGAGCTGTGTGGTGTGGGGTCCCAGGCCACCGACTCAAGTCGAGGCAAACAGACAAGCAGACAGGGGCTATCCTAGGCCTAGGGACCTCTCGCCCAGGTGCCCATGCTTTTGCCCTCCGGGGGGACACAGAACCAGGGGACCCTTAAAATGCCTGATGCTATTCAGTGGGTTCACTCCGAGCCCGCTGACTGGTGTGTCCTGCCCAAGTGCCCAGTGCATCCTGTCTGAGCTCCCAGCTCGGGGTTCAGGACAACGACTGCTCACCGAAGGTCGGCGGCTGAGGGCAGACAGAGCAGGCGAAAAGGAAAGACAGGGGACACACCGACAATGCCTACGGCGTGGGCCAGGGCGGGGAGGGTCGGGGCAGGTGGTTGGGGAGATGGGGCCCAGCATCCTGACCCAGAAGGCAAACGATGAGCCTCCAGGAAAATCTGGTGCTTCTCAGGTCAGCCTGCTCTAAGGGGGACGCCCGACCCAGCACCTCACGGGAAAACCCAGTCACAGCTCCCCAAGCGCCCACTGCCCCATCTCCCGCAGCCCTGCTTGTGTGGACGGCCCTCCCCGCCCGCCCAGGTGGGTCTCCCCAGGCCAGCGTCCCCTGCCACCCCTTCCTGGGACCCTGAGGCCCTGGAGCCGCTTTCTTTCGCCGGACAACAGTGCCATCTGGTGGCCAGCTCTGCCCCGACGCCTCTCCTTTCCCGTCTCCATTGCACTGGACGGTCCAGCCTCCAGGACAGCTCAGTTCTGGGATCAGGACATCTAATCTCCCCTTTGGGCTTCGGGTTTGCTAGATCCCACAGTCTTAGGAGCTAATTCCTTGAGGTAAACTGAGGGAGAGAGCGTGCCTGCGTGCCGACAGCACATACACACACCACCGGCCCGTGTCTCTGCAGAACCCGGATCCACCCTCATGCACACGCAGAAACAACAGTGAGAAGGTCCACGTGGACGAGAGCCAGGCCGGGCAGGGGCCACGGTGCCTGAGGGTAAGGGGAGAGTGTGGGGTGCGGCGGGAGCCTGGGACTGGGACTCACTCCCGAATCCAGACTCCTTCAGGAAACTTAGCAGCACACCCTGTCGAGCGCCCCTGAATGCCTCCCCCTGACCCAGTAGCAGACGGACCCGGGGGCCTGTGGCAGGGCTCTAAATTTTGTGATTTGGTGCTTTTTCTGAACTGTGGGCTCTCCGCTGGCAAAACAGGAAAGAGAGTGCTGTTTCTCATGATCCGGAGCAGCGGGGAAACTCTAGGCGAGCCCTGTGAGCTCTGACCTATGACCGCTGGAAACAGGTGTGCAAGCCGGTAGCAGGACACGAGCCCGTCCGGGAGCCCGGGCATCCGACGCTGAATGTGGCTTGCGAGGACTATGTGTCCTCTTTCTATCCCTCCCAGGGTTCTGCTGATTATCGGCGCATTAGAACTGGCTTGGAATCTTGTACTTATCATTAACGAGCTATAGCACCTGCAGGGGTTTCTTCTCGGGTCTCTGGCCTGGTAATCTCGAAGGCAGGATGAGTCTGAGGCCCGCGCCCTGCTGAGAGCAGCGGAGGAGAGCTTCAGCCTGGAGGGACCTACAGGAGCTGGAAGGTGGGCGAGGGGCACAGACCCCAAGAGGACAGAGCTCAGGACACGGGTCTGAGGGGAGCAGCCGGGGTGGCCCCACCATCCCAGGGACAGGAGACGGGCGCTGATGGATTTGGCCACAACCACAAACCTGGGGCATCGGTTGGTAAGCAGGAAACCGCCCGTACGCCTCTGCCGCCGCCGTGCAGAGAGCCACCCACTGCTGTCCGGGTCCTCGGGCAGCCACGGCAAACCCAAGCAGCTTCTGGTTTTCCCCCAAAAGGAACTTTCTCCCAACCAGGAGTTGGTGCTCAACGGGATGTGGAGGCCCGTGGACCACACTGGCCTTCTCGCCGCCAGGGGGCGCAGCGCGTCAGCTCCCGGCCCTCCCCCCCACCCCACCCCCCACCCCCGCAAGGTGGGCTCAGAGGCTGTCCCCGGGCCGGTGGGCATCCAGGCCAGCGTGACTGCCAACGAGGACAGCTGGGCTCGCCTGCAACCAGAGCTCTGAGTTACTGACTGAAGCTGGGCTTCTCCCCAACCCTGTCTGTCTGTCCTCCTTCCCCACGTTTCCGCAGTCAGTGGGACTACAAAATTCAAACTACCTTGTATATCATTTTAAAGACCAGCAAAACCTCAAGCTAAAACACAATTGTTTGGGGCGCTTTTACGTTCAGAAATCAGGAATCCGGAAAGGTTACCCCTCCTCACCAGACAGAGGCCTCCTTCCCCTGCCATGACTGTCCCCGGTGCGCCAGGCCTGGGACACCACCGTGCCTCTCCTGCCCCTTAGCACACGTCCTCCCGCGCCCCCTCCCCGCGGCAGGGACAGCAAGCAGGAGGCGGCAGGGACTGGCTCTCAGCAGGAGCCCGACAGGACAGATTTCCGGGCAAGTCTAACGTGACTGAAGATACAAAGTTTCAAACTTAATGTTGTACAAAGTTGCCGAGGCCCACCCGGAGACAGGGCTTTCGGCCTCTGCGGCTCCACGCGTCAGGCAGCTGAAAAGTCGGGTCACTGTGTCCGAGCCCCCGAGAGCTGCTGTCAGGTCCGGGGCGCGAGGCCGGGGCCTCAAAGGCGGACGGGCCGCTGCTCTGAACATGTGGTCTCGCTGTGGCTCACCGACCACCCACTTTCCTTCAGAGCAAACCAGCCGGATTTTGGTGTTTTAATGTGCAAGGAGTTAGGAAGGCATCCTTGGGACGTGGTAAGCTGATCGGGAGCCTTTGAAACTGCCTGTGGGATCTCAGCAACGCGCACGCCTAAGCGCTAAGCGCGGAGAGACTGGGAATAGGCCGGAGCGGGTGGTCCTCCCTAGACGTCCCCGGACCCAGGGGGCACGACCCCCATGGACACAGCCCGGCCCTGAGTCAGCCCGGCTTCCTTCTGGAGCCAGAGCCGTGGGGCAGGAGGGAGCCCGGGGAGCCTGGCATGCAGCTCTGACGGCCACTTCAAAGACACCCGCCCCCGGGCTATCGCACAGCCAGCTCGGCGGCCGAGATAAGGAGCCCGGCCGCCCACCCGCAGAATTCCGCTGGGGAGAAAGCAGTGGGTGAGTGGGACAGCACGCCGCCCGGCCGCATGCCCTTGCCGTTCCCCTCCTCACCCCGGTCCTACTCTCATGCCTTTCATTCACTGACAAAGAGTGAACCCGTGAAACCTCAGCCCCCACCCCCAACCCCAGAGTTAGAGACCGAGGTCCATGCTGCCTCCCTCTCCTCTCCCCGAGACCTTGACCTGTGGCCCCAGATGTGCCTACGCCCTCCAGGGCCTGTGAGCCAGGAAGCTTCCGCAGAGCCCCCTGACGGCTCTTGCTCAAGTGTGTTCTGTCATCGTGAGAAGGACCGCCGGGGCCCGTCCAGCCACGACACCGGCCCCCGTGGGGAAAGGGGTCTGGTGTTCCCCCACCAGTAGTGTGGGTGCAGGGGAGGGTCCAGGCATGCCCAGCTTCACTCCCCAGGCCGAGACCCACAACGCGCAGGTAGCTGACAGCGACCCCCTGACAGGAGCACCAGCGGGCTGCGAGGTCTCTCCTGAGTCGAAGACCTCGCCTGCCCAGAGCCAGCTCCACCGACGGGCAAACCAGGACAAGACCGAGGTCTCTAAACAGAAGTCCAGACCCACCAGGACAGTGAGAATGCAGAATGCAGAGCCCTGGGCTGTCCCGGGCGCCCGCGAGACCGAGGCTGAACCTGAATGACACTGCCCTGTCCCCAGTGGGCGTGGAGCTGTTCGCAGTGTCCGTCCGCTGCTGCGCCCAGTGCCGGTCGTGGTCAGCCATGCTAGGGGCCTTCAACTTTGGGGCACCTGGGACGCTCGGTGGCTTACATGTCTGCCTTCAGCTGACTTCGGGGTCCTGGGATCGAGCCCCACATCGGGCTCTCTGCTCAGCGGGGAGCCTGCTTCTCCCTCTCCCTCTGCCCTTCCCCCTCCTCGTGCTCTCTCTCCCCCTCTCTGTGTCAAATAAGTAAATAAATAAATATATATTTAAGAAGAAGATGGTGACAAGGAGGAGGAGGACATGGAGGGAGAAGAGGGGAGGAGGGGAGGACATTTCGGCTTTGCTGGGCTCCCAGGGAGCAAGCTTATTGTTTTGCTGATCGTTCTCTTTCTCGCTCTGATTTCCGTGGTTTCATCACTTTCTTCCTAACGCTGGGCTTGCCTCACCAAGTGCTCAGCACGGGGAACCTGCTCACTGACGGATTAGGCGCCTTCCCGTCCTCCTCGACGCCCCCGGGGACGCAAGGCCCCCACTAAGCGCGGCTTCCGCTACGCTGCCCGTTCATTGTCACTCAGGTTCAAAATATTTTTTTAATTTCCACTGAGACTCCCTCTTTGACACTCAGGCTATTCCGAGGTGTCTGGTTTGGTTTCCAGTTAGCTAGGGAGAGCTTCGTGCCGCAGATGTCAAGGTTAATTCTGCTGCTTTGGGAGAGGCAGTCGTGAGACCCCCACGCGGCCAAGGGCGTTGGGCCACGGCCTGGAGGCAGTCTTCCCGGGGGTCAGGAGCCCCGCGCCTGTGCTGGTCTCGTCACCTTGGGTGGGACTATCTTTCCCTGTTCCAGACTCACTGTGTGTTCCTTGGTTCTGCTTAAGCATGTGTGTCTGGTGGCGTCTGGCCAAACCTGCTGCTCTGTGGGTCCCCTGTAGGGTGAGGACAGGGTCCTTCTGCTGCAGCACAAGAAGGGTGCGTGCAGGTCAATGGCCCCACGTCAGCTGCTGGGAGGGGACCAGCTGGCTGTGGGAGACCAACAGCCGCTGCTGAGACTGACCCCACTCTGTCTCTTCCTGTGAGAAGAATATTGTCCCGTCCGGCACGTGACTGCCGTGTGTGTTTCTTGGCGATTCCAATACAGCAGGCGGAGGACAGAAGTGCTCGTGTCTTCTCCCGGTGACAGGAAACAGATGCCCCTTGCTCAACACATACTTCATGTGATTTGCATTCTTCTAAGTCTGGTGAGCCTTGTTTTATGGCCCAGAAGATGCTCTATCACGGCAAATGGTCTATGTGTGCTTGAAAAGAATGAATTTTCTCAACAAACAAGTAAAAAAAGCTGCATCAGACCCATAAATACAGAGAACACACTGGGGGCTTCCGGGTGGGAAGGGGAGATGGGCAAAATGGGTGAAGGGGTAGGGGGTACGGGCTTCCAGTTTGGGAGGCAATGAGTCACAAGGATGAAAGGTCCAGCCCCAGAGATACAGGCCGCGGCATGCTCTCGTGATGTGTGGTGGCCGGGGGCGGCCACGCCTGTGGTGAGCCCAGCACAGCGTACACGCTTGTCACATCCCTGTGTCGTATACCCGACCCCAGTGCTAACGTGGAGGGCTAACTAGACTTCAAGTTTTAAAAACTGTTAAAAGAGAGTAAATTTTCCCTATTGTTGGGAGAAATACTCTATAAATGTCGTTAGGTCAAGTTGCCGATACCCTTGTCAGGTCTTCTTTGTCCCTGTTGACCTCTGCCCACGGGCTCTGCTGAGTGCTAGCAGGCGGGGCGAGGACCGCGGCTGTTCTCCGGGCGGGTCTTCCAGATCAGCCTTTGCCTCTTGTGTTTTGGAGCGCTGTTATTATGTGCCTAGTGTTTGCGATCACTTTGTTTTTCTTGGCGAGTTGGCCCCTTTATGATTGTGTGACATCCCTCTGAGGGTCGACACGGTCTATCTCTATCCCCTCACTGTTGGCCTGGCTAAGCTGTAGTACTGAAGTGGGATTTGGGCATCGCCTCATCCACTCGGACAATCCCAGTCTCCAGGTGTTGTGTCCAGAACATTCATATTTTCAGCAACAACTGGCATAGATCAAACTCTGTGACATTGGGTGGCTGTTTGATATTTTTCATGTTTGCCCTCTGTTTCTTTCTTCTTCTTATTCTATCTTCTTTAGGTTTAATTCAGCATTTTTTATGATCCCATTACATGTCTTCTATTGACTTATTTATATCTCTTTTTTCAAAACACAATTTTTAGGGCTTGCCCTAAAGTGTACAACATACACTTGAAATAATCTACATCCACCCGTAAATATTACACTGCTTCATGTACGCAGTGAGGCCCCTGCGCTCCCGGCCCCTCCCTGCTAGACCTATTCAGGGGCTGCCATATACTCCATTTTTACCCAAGTTATACTCACCCAGTTCACTGTTACTATTACTGTTTTAAGCAGCTGGTTATCTTGTAGAGCAAGCAAGAATAAAGACAATATTTTACTTTCATTCTGTCCATTTCCAAAATTCTTCTTTTTGTAGACCCAAGTCTCTGACCTACCTCTGACCTTTCTTCCACCTGAAGAATTTCCTTAAATATTTCTTATAGGGTAGGTCGGCTGGAAAAAAGTCCCTCTGTTTCTACCTGTTCAGGAAAATGTTTCTCCTTTACTATTGAAGGATAGACTTATTGGATATAGATTCTGGGTTGACGGGTATTTTCTGTTAACATTTTTTTTTAAAGATTTTATTTATTTGGCAGACAGAGATCACAAGCAGGCAGAGAAGCAGGCAGAGAGAGAGGAGGAAGCAGGCTCCCCGCTGAGCAGAGAGCCCGATGTGGGGCTCGATCCCAGGACGCCGGGATCATGACCTGAGCCGAAGGCAGAGGCTTGACCCACTGAGCCACCCAGGAGCCCCTTTCTGTTAACATTTTAAAGATGTCAGCCCATTCTTTTCCTCATGTGGTTTCTGGTGAGAGCCCTGCTCTAATTCTCACCCTTGTTGCACCGCAGGTGATGTGGTTCTCATGCGCTCGCGGTCTGCGAGATTTTCCCGTTGTCACTGGCTCTCAGCAAGTTAAATGCGATTTGCCGCAGTGTGTGTGCGTGTGTGCGCGTGTGTGTGTTTCTGTATGTACCATGACTGGTATTCTCTGAACTGGTGCGGTAACTATCATTGATCCTGGCAAACCCTCAGCCATTATTTCTTCCACCTTCTCTTTTCCTTTTCTTCTTTTACGCAGCCGGGATTCCAGCTGCCTGTGGGTTGTTTGGTTTTATCGCGCGGCTCCTGGATGAGCTGGTTTTCCTCTTCGCTCTTTGTATTTCAGTTTGAGCCCTTTGGGGACATTTTTATTTCTGTTGCTGTGTTTCCAATCTCTAGTATTTTTATATTATCCTTTCTGGTAGTTTGCATGGCTCTGCTGAAATTACCCATGAGTGTAAGGCTCCCGCCTGTTTCCTCTCACTTAAAACCTTCAGACCTAACCGTTATTCTCACCTGTATCACCACAGACTCATGTTGTCTTTTTTGGTCAGTCCTAAGGGTGGACTCATGCAGGATACATTGTTTTGTGACTGGCTAATGGGTTCAACGTTCAGGACTGTGAAATTTGTCCCCACGCTTGTATGTGGCAATTCCTTTTTTTTACTTGACACGTAGAGTTCCATCACACAAATACATCTCGATTTACTTATCTGCTCTGTATTTCACGGACATGTGAGGTGTGTCCGGTTCTGAGTATCAGGAATACGGTGGCTTTGGAAATTTTTGCATGGTTTTTTGGTTGACATGAGCATTCATTCCTGTTGGGTATATAACCAGAGCGGATTTGCTGAATCATAAGGAAATCCCTTTCAAAAGTGATTGTGCCAGAGACACCTGGGCGGCTCAGTCAGTTAAGCATCTGCCCTTGGTTCAGGTCATAATCCCGGGGTCCTGGGATCGAGCCCCTAGTTGGGCTCCCTGCTCAGCAAGGAGTCTGCTTCTCCTTCTCTCTCTGCCCCTCCCTGTTGCTTGTGCTCTCTTTCTCTCTAATAAATGAAATCTTAAAAAAAGTAATTGTGCCAAGTTCTGCTTCTTCCAACAATGCACAAGAGCTCCAGCCGACCTTCGTCCTTACCACCACGCGGCAGTAGCACATTGTGACTAATTCTGTACTTTCCTGATGACTCATGAATCTGAGCAGTGTTTACTATGTTTAGCCATTTGGCTATTTTCTTTGTGAAACGTCTGTCCAAATCATTTGCTGATTTTTCTATTGGATCATGTATCTTTTAAAAATGACCCATGAGAGTCATTATCATGATTATTATATTGAACTTATTCACAAGATCCTGATACTAGTTCTTCATCAAATACATGCATTCTCAGTATCTTCTCCAACTTTTCTGCTTGCTTTTCATTTCCTTGAAGGTTTCTTGTAAAGGCAGATTTCTTAAAACTAAATGCCACAAACTGTTACATTGTACGCTTCAGGAGAACGTGGAGCGTCACAAAATTGCTCTAGGTTTCCTATGGAAGTGTCACTGTTTTCCATCTTTCACACCTGGAAATGCAATGAGTCCGGAATTACTTTTGTGTACGGTACGAGGTAAGGGTCAGCTACCTTTTCCTAAATCCGGGTAGTCTCTTTATCTCAAACCATCATCACACACTGCACTAACCATCACCTTGGTCATAATAAGGTTGTCGTACAATATGTAGGACGAGATCTGGACACCGCGTGCCGTCCAATACCATAGCCACAGCCACGTGGACCTATGTACATTTGAATTAATTCTAAGTTAGTTAAACATAAAATTCATTTCCTCAGACCCATTGGTCACATTGCAAATGCTCAGTAGACTCGTGTATCTAGTGTCTCCATGGAAGGCGTCTGTTATCCCCGAGCTGCCACTAGACAGGACTGTGGGCCGCTCCAAGAGTCATCTGGTCTACCTTCCCTCACAGCCACATTCTCCTAGATACTCTCCCTTCCTACCAGGCTTGATATATGGCAAAGCAAACCAGCTTTGTTCTTCAAGACTGCTATGGCTTTTCTGGGTCTTTTGAATCTCCATATAAATTTTGGAATCAGCTTATCAACATAAGCAAAGTTAACTTTCTGGGATTTTGATACAAATGACGTGGATTCCACATATTAAGTTTGGGAAGAATCGACATCTTTATAAATGTGACTTTTCAAGCCCATAAATACAGTATTTGGCTTTATTTACTTAGATCTTTAAACTCCCTCAAAAATATGTTGTAATTTTCTTTGTTCTTTTTTAGTTGGTTTTTTCTTGCCTAAGTAATTGATTTTTTAAATATTTTATAACTTAAAATGTTATTTGATCTGTCTTAAACTTAATTTTTAAGAGATTGTTGCTTGTCATCAAAACATGATTAATTTTCTTATGGACCTGTTCCATCTATCTTGCTATATCAACTTTTTAATAGATGTATTTGAACTTCATATGTTAAAAATTATGTTACTAAGCATAGCGATTTTATTTCCTCTTTTCCAATATGTGTAGTGTCATTTCTTTTCCTTGCCTATTGGACTGACTGGGCCGTGTAAGTCGACACGCAACCAGCTGAGTGATTAGGCACATCCGAGTCTTGTTTCTGCGTTTAGGACAAAATGCTTAATATTACAACATATAGTTTGATTTTCTAGATTTAAAAAATCAGACAGGATTGTTTATTTCCAGTCATAGATATTAAATTTTTATGATGCTTTGGTTTCCAGCTGGGAGAAATTTTGTCCCACGAGGACATTGGGCACTACCTGGAGACACTTTCAGTTCCCATGACTTGAAGTGTGCAGGGCTCCTGGCATCTGGCAGATGGAAGCCAAGAGTCCCTCTGAACATACGACGCACAGGACAGTCCCCGCAGCAAATCCCCATCTTGGTGTTTCAATGTTAAACTCTATTCATGAGGGGCGCCTGGGGGGCTCCATGGGTTAAGGCCTCTGCCTTCAGCTCAGGTCATGATCTCAGGGTCCTGGGATCGAGCCCGGCATCGGGCTCTCTGCTCAGCAGGGAGTCTGCTTCCCTCTCTCTCTCTGCCTGCCTCTCTGCCTACTTGTGATCTCTGTCTGTCAAATAAGTAAATAAAATCTTTGAGAAATAAAAAAAATAAAAATAAACTCTATTCACGAGCCGCCGTTCAGATGGGGCTCGATGTCTCGTGCTCCCAACTTCGGCCCCAGACTGATGAGTGCCCCGGGGGTCACCCGTCCCCTTTAACACCTCACCTGGTGGCTTGAGGGTCATCGATGACTGTTTGTAGGTCCACCATCTCCACAGGCTCTGGACAGGGCCGTGTTCTGACTCTACCTTCACAACTTCCCCTGTTAGCAGAGATCCTGTCACCGACGCAGCTCACTGAGGAAGCGGTTCCTTCCTGAAACGCAGGATACTGACTGGTGCCCAAGCCAGCTGCACTGAGGACAGGGTCTCTGGGACTAGTGATGGGAGCCCCCCAAGGTCAGCGAGGATAGCCTCCCACAAGGACGGGTGCACTCGTCCCCCCTTCACGTGGGCCTGCGGCAGCTACCTATAGGGTCTCAGAGTGGCCTGTCTGGGTGTCTCCCCAGGTGGGGGCTGCCACTCCTGGGGGGCTCAGGATTCCAAGTGTTCCCTTTGAAAGAGGGAACCACAGGACATAGGTCTGAGTTGTGTAGACTAAGACCCTCCCCCGTCTATACAGGCCGGATGGTTGGGGACCTCAGGTAGGACCTGGGGACTTACCAGAAGCAGAGTGGCCTGGACCCCATAGAGTCTGTTGGTAGAACACCCGCCCCGGCCAGAGGAAGCCCCCGCCACGTCCTCAGGCCCCCACACGGACTTCTCAGGGGAGTAGCACTTTAGTCGCGTGTGGGACGGTGGTTCCAGCCCCTGTGTGGGCAGAAGCCTCAGGAGTCAGTGGGACCACTGACTCAGGGTCACAAGTCCAGCAACCCCGGCCCTTCTCCAGCCCAGTGGAAGTTGCAGGGGAGAGGAGAGTGGCAGCTGCGTACCTCTGCCTCCTCAGCGGCAATCCGGGTCATCCCCTCCCACGGGCGTCAGGTGGCACGAGCAGAGGGACGTGGGCAGCCAGGCATCCTGTGGGGGTCCCTGGAGCAGCCACTCCTGCCCATCCAGGCCTTGGCTCCACCATACCCACCCTCCCTCCCTCCACCATATCCTCCCTCCCTCCCACTGGTCCCTCCCTGTCCTGCGGGCACCCAGGCTCCACGGTCCTGAACACAGGCGGCAGTGCCCTGGGGTGTCAGGTGGGCTGCTGCTGACTGTGGGGGTGCCTCTTGCCCAGGCACCCGGCCTTTCCTGGAGTTTGCAGGCTCTGGGGGTGACCTGCTACCTGGCTTAGCAAGGTAGGAGGGGCCAGGACCCCGGCGGGAGGAGCAGAAAGTGGGTGAGAACCCATGCCTGCGGCAGCCTGAGCCCCCGCTGGCAGGCCCCTGACTCTAGGGAGCCTCTCTTGTTGGCTTGGGGGTCTGGGGGACCTGGAGGAGGAGCTCCCGGGATGGGAGTTGGGGGGGTACTGGCCTTCCACATCCCAATGGTGCTCTCCCCTAGGGAGGGGGCCAGGCTGCTGATACCTCCCCACCCCCGGGGTCCAGCCTGGGGGGTCAGGTGCCCCCGGAGCCGGTGCAGGGGACCAGGAGGGGCCCTCTGGGGGCCCTCTTGGTAGGCGGGGCAGATGGTGTCCAGCCCAAAGTGCCAGTGCCCCTTTGGCTTCCTCCTGACATCACCGCTGAACGACCCGGAGGCCCAGGACAGAGGTACCTCCCTCGGCCCCTGGGGTGGGGGGCCTCACCCTGCAGCTGCTCCAACGTGCATTCAGCAGCCCCCGGGGCTCAGGCCAGTCCTGACCTCACAGCGGCCCAGCGGTCTGCATTTCAGCCTCAGCCCCTGTGGGGGAAGAAACTCCAGGAATTGTCTCAGCAACGGGGATGGGCAAGGAGGAGTCCGGGGTCCCTCTGGCCGTGATGTCCCGTGCGTAAGAAAGACCCTCCCCTGCTGCGGGGGTGAGGCTGGGGCTTTGCTTCACTTGCAAAGGCCCTGGGGCCGTGAGTAGACCAATACCAGAGCGAGAGAAGCAGACGGAGGTTAACAAACCCCTGAAGAGACAGGAGGAGTCACGAAGCCTCGGGTGGACGCGGGGGCGGGGGGTCCCCCTGCTCCCGAAAACCCGACCTGGACTTCGGGCAGCCTTGCAGGGGGGCTATTGGCGATGTTCCCAGTCCCCGTTTCCCCTCATCCTTTTGGGGGACATGGGGGTGAAGGGGTGGAGGAGATGGGGTGGCGTGGTCTGTGGGGCCTAGGGTGTTGACTCAGAGGAGTTACAGCTTCTCAGGGAGGCTGGAGGGCCCTGTGGGCCCCACATCAGAGGGCTGTGCCTGGGGACCTCCACACACCCTGGGGCTGGAGCGCGTGAGCATCTCCTGGTCAGCAGCGCCCCCTGCCGGCCGGCTGCCCCAGCGGTCCCCCCGTCCTGACCCCTGCAAGCGAAGTCTGGCCACGGAACCACCGCCACCACACCCCACCCGACCCTGTCCACAGCAGGCCAGGGACACGCGACCCGTGCACGCCTTCCGCGAAGTCATCCAGTATCTGCCACGTGCGGGGCACTGCGGTTGAGCCAGGGCAGCGGCCAGAAGGACAGAGACCCTGCTCCAGAGGCCAGTCCTGCAGCGGACTCCCTGGGTCGTCCCCCCACGAGGGGCGGTGTTCACAAATGCCTCCCCAGCAAATGCTTCCCTTCCAAGCCCAGCGGTGCCATGTGTCCTCGAGGATGGTGACTCACCCTCTGCTCTCACTTTCGGGACTGTGCCCCGGCCTCGATGTTCCGGTTCTGTGAACTCCTTACAAGCATCACCTGCGCTCCCTGTCCGCTGCGCTCACCTGGACACCCCTCCTTGGCTGTCCCTGTTTCCAAGCCCACCCAGCCGGCTTCTCTCCACTGCTGTTTCCTAGAGGAAATGGTCTATGGTTCTTCACTGTCGTGTTTTCGCATGATGCTCAACCCAATCCCAATTGATCAGACTTGCGGGCAGACGGGTCGCAGCTGCCGCTAACCTGGCGTGTCTCCTCAAGTGCGTGCACTAGTGGCTTCTCCTGTGGGGTCGGGGGAAGCGGCTCCCATGACCGGAGAGCAAACACCAGTGTGGCTTGGAGGGGCCACAGTGGCGCCGGACACCAAGGGGCAGGTCTGACCCAGGGTGGCCGCCGTGGACCAGCAGAAAGGTGGCCAGAGAGGTGGGAGCAAGGCCCAGGGTGCAGGCGGGGGGGCGGGGGGGCGTGGCATGGAAGGGTTCCCAGAGACTGCACGGCCCCTGGGCTGCTGTCGCCCTGGGATGAACGGAGGACCTGTTCAGGGCCTGCCTGCCCGGGAGCTTCTGGAAGCAGGGGCATCGGCAGCCCATGGGTGTCGGGGACCCAGCTCCAGGTGAAGAGAAGCCATTGGGGGGACACTGCCACCAAGGTGGGAAGAAGGGCGGGAAGTGTGGGCGACCCCTCTCATGGCTCTCCGGAGCCACCACGGATGGGTCCCGGTGGGCCAGGTGCTGCCCCGTGTGCCCTCAGCCGGGGCCGGAGGCGGGAGGCGGCAGCTCCCCTCCCTCCTGTCGGTGGCCCAGCTGTGGCGTCTCACCATGTGCAGCAGCGTCTCGGTGTCCAAGCCACGCTTGCTGCTCAGCCACGTGGACAGACCACAGCCACTGCTGCCACCACCCATGGGCATCACAAGGTGGCTGTGGCCCTGGGTCAGCTTCCCTGTGGCTCTCGGGCCTGGGACCTGGTCCCGGGGGGCGCTCGGGGCTCGCAACAGAGCCAGAGGCTGAGGCCGAGGCCCGCCCCTGGGCCAGCGCTGTGGACTTGGGGGGGTTCCTGGGGGCATGGCCTCTGGACCCGCCATCAACCGTGAAAGCACCCAGTTTCCATGTTGACCCCCTCGAGGCTCCCAAGGCCACTGCACACATTCCCTGGAGCCAAGGAAACCGAGCGCCCCCTGGGGGCATAGACCGCAGACTGTCGGCACAGTCTGGAGGCCGCGACGTCCTGTCCGTCCATCCTGGGTCTTTCTGAGGCACCCGGCTACGTTTGGGGTAAAACTCGGACTCTTTCGGCAACTTTTCTATGGCTTCTTCCAAGCCCCAGGGGCTCCCGGAGGTTCTTCTCCTGCACAGACGCCACCGACTCTCTTCTTCTGAAGAGTCTTAGCCTCCGGGAACCCTCCCCGCCCCCACACAGGATGGCCCGCCGCGGCGGGCGGCTGGCACGTCTCGCAGCCGCCAACCCCCGTCCCGCCCCCACCCCCGCACTCCAGACGGTGGAGCTCTATTCCGCACTTGACCCTCAGAGCCTGACGCCATGGGGGCAGAGGGCAGAAACCCATAAATGTCAGATTTAGATCATGAAGGAGATGAAGGCAGGAGAGATGGAGCAGACTCAGGGACGGGGCTGGGAAAGGATGCTCTGGGGGTTACAGAGAGGAAGGGAGGGACGGAGACATCTGCTTATCAGCTGTTTATTTGGAAGACTGGGGATCAGGTTTTGACATACAGGGAGCCAGAGGGTCATTCCAACTCCTGAGAGGGGGGGCCGCTCTCAGGGTCCCAGGAGTCCGAGCTGCCTCGAGGGCCTCTGTCTGCCAGTTTGGGGCTTCAGTTGGGTGAGGGGGAGAGAGGGAGGTCCGGGAGGAGAGGAGGGAGATGAGCCAAGTGGAGGGCCCCGTCGCTGAGAAGGGGGTCCCAGGGTCCTGTCCATCCAGAGAATGTGTTGCCCAAGCTGGGGGAGCACACGGTGAATCCAGAGCTTGAAGTCAGAGAGCCCCAGAGCAGTGGGCTGGGGATGGGGGCCCCCGCGTCGGCACGGGCCCCTTGACATTGCTGTCCAGACCCTCAGATCTTGCACTGGCAGCAGCAGGGGACACAGCAGCTGGACTGGGAACAGCAGGGCTTACAGCAGCTGGACTGGGAGCAGCCACAGGAGCCACAGGAGCCACAGCCCCCCTTAGAGCCCCCACAGGAGCCACAGCTGGAGCAGGAACAGGCTGGCAAACAGCAGCACATGGGCTTGCAGCAGCAGATGGGGACGCAGCAGCCAGAGCCACAGCCCCCACAGCCGGAGCCACAGCCCCCACAGCCGGAGCCGCAGCCCCCGGAACAGCCACAGCAGCCCATGGTTCTGGTGGGTTGAGGGCAGAGCCGGTCAGAGGAGCAGGTGCAAAGGACAGGTGCTCAGGTGTGGGGCCTCCTGGGCCGGGAGCCCTTTATACACATGCCGGCTGTCTCTGGGCACCTGCTCCCCATGGCCAGGCCCGTCAGTACCGTGACCACCTGTCTTCTCTGCCTTCCCAGGTGACGTGCTGAGGATGGGTTTTCAGAAGATCTCCTTCCCCCAACAAAACGCCTCCCACTGACCCGGCCACGTCTCCCCATGATTAGTAACACTCACACTGTTACAGTACTGCTCCTAGAACAGATGGCCGTGCCAAGAAAGAAACTCAAAATTTAAGGGAAAATGGTAAAAGAACCAATAATCTCATCACACAATGGTAACATTTTGGTTAATTTGCCCCAATTTACCTTTCCCCTTAGATAGCTCCATTTCATTTTAAATTTTAAAATTTTCTACGTAAACCTGGTTTTCATATTTTTGCCAAACTTTCATCCATGTCATGAAAGAGGCTTAACTGAAGAGGGGACTTCATAGCTCTGACCCGTCTGCAAACACAGGTGAGCACGGCTGATTGTGCCTTTCAGCTTGCGAGGGCCCCCGGACAACGCCTGGTGCCGGCTGCTACGGGACGGCTGAGACTCTGAGTGTGTCGGGGTGATCTTCTCTCGTCTCATGGGTGTCACAGTCGGAAAAGGGCACCGCCTTTATGGCTTTAATTTCTTTTCAGTGAGGGTGGTGTTTTTTTTTTTTTTACTTTCTTACAAATTATGTTTTCTTTGCATTCTCTGTTGCTTTGAGACGTTATTTACATCCAGAGGAGATGAGTTTCCTCGAACAACACGCTCTGCTTTCCACGGCTGCTCACGTGGGAGCTCGGGGTAGGATGTATGTATTTGGGTAGGTGTTCAGTTAGTTATTTCAGAGAGTGTGAGAGCGCAGCAGACAGAAGGAGAGGGAGAAGGAAGCGGGCTCGGGCCCAGGACCCTGAGACCATGACCTGAGCCAAAACCGGGAGCTTCAGCTTAACGGGCTGAGCCACCAGGTGCTCTGGGACATTTTTAAACAAACAGCAGCCGTATGTGCAGCTGGGACGTGGCCCCAGCACAGCCTTCCAGCGGGGCTGGGTTTGAAGCTGGGAGGTCCACGAACCCAGCTCACACGGCCCGCCAGGTGCTGGGAGCCCCAGGTGGGGACATGCAAGACCCCAGCATGTTTTCATGGGTCTGGTGCCATTTGTCTGTCTTCCTGGCAGAAATATCTTTTCATGACTTCTGCCCGTTTCTTGACTGGGTTTTTTTGCGGGGTGGAGGCTGAGTTTAACAAGTTCTTTATAGGTCCTGGGTACCAGCCCTTTCTCTGGTAAGACCTTCACAGATGTCTTCTCCCGTTCTGTAGGTTGCCTTTTCGCTTTGTTGACTGTTTCCTCTGCTGGGCAGAAGTTTCTTATCTTGATGAAGTCCCCATAGTTCATTTTTGCTTTTGTTTCCCTGCCTTGGGAGACGTGTTGTGCGGATGGAACTAGAGGGCATTACGCTCAGTGAGACGGGTCAGTCCGAGAAAGACAAAGACCGCGTGATCTCACTCCTGAGGAATGTGAGAAACAAAACAGATGAACATGGGGAAGGAAGGAAAAATAAAATAAGAAGAAAACAAAGAGGAAAAAAAGCCATAAGAGACCCTTAACTCTAGGAAACACACTGAGCGCTGCTGGCGGGGGAGGCTGGGGTGACTGGGTGACGGGCACGAAGGAGCACGTGATGTCACGAGCACTGAGGCTTAACCCTGACTGATGAACCCCTGAACTCGACTCCCGAAACCAGTGACGTGCTATATGGTAACTACATTGAATTCAAATAAAGAATCGACAATACATTAAGAATCTGAAAAAGGAAGCCCGGGCAGAGGCAGGGGAGCAGGGGCCGGGCGCCAGGGAGCCCCGCAGACGGCACAAGGGAAGCAGAGCCGCAGCCCCCCGGCATGGCTGGAAGCAGAAGAGCGGACACCAGGGAAGGCGTGGGAAGCTCCCGGTGCGGGTGGGAGCCCGGAGACAGGGCCCGGCGGAAGCGGAGGCCCCTGAAACGTGGTGCAGGCCTCGCTCAGTGGAGCTGAACTAGGCTAAAAACACAGGCGGCCTCCCGCGGCCTGAACGACGGACGTGTCGGGGCGCCCGGGCGGCTCGGTCGACGGATCAGACTCTTGATTTTGTCTCGGGTCACGATCTCGGGGTCGTGAGATTGAGCCCCTCGGGTCTGCTTGGGATTCTATCTTTCCTTCCCCCACTCCCCACTCTCTCTTTCTATAAGGTAAATAAATAAATCTTAAAAAAAAAAAAAAAAAGAAGGAGTGACACGTTCTGGGAAAAATGAAGCCAGAACACTGCTGACTAAGACATATGATTATTAAGTTACAAAATTCCAAAGATTAACCCCCGAAAATGTTGCCAAAACAGCAAATTCCCAGCCCTCTGTGGCATGGGGTGGGGTGGGTGTGGACATCGGCCGGTTCCAGACGTCCCGTCCGAGCGCCCCAAGCCCAAACACACTGGAGCGCTATCTCCAGACACCTGATAAAAGCAAAGCTTTACCCTGGGATGTGTGTGTCTCCACAGAACACCACCCCGGCGAGAGAGGACAGGCGGGCAGCCCCAAACATGCCCGAGCCCACAGCACCCCCGGGCGCCCTGATCAAACAGAACTGGAGGCCACAGGCCTGGGACCGGCTCCAGGGGAGGAAGGGATGAGCCTGGGAGAGGCGGCCGGGAGGCTGAGTGCCCCAGAGTGAGGGTCGGCCTGGAGCGGGGCACGAAGGGCGGCCCCAGCAGAGGCCTGACGTGTAATCCGCGGGTGTGGGTTACGGATGACAGGACCTTTCTTCCCTGTTCTGACTCTTCTCCATCTTCCCAGCAAGCAGGGGATTAGAGCCGGCTGGGATCACAAGCTCCTTTGAAAGTCGTTCCTTGTTTGTTCGTGGCCGGCCGGCCGCCTCTCTGACGGGGTGGGGGGCTGAAGCCCCCCTTGATTTCCCCGTGTCCCTTCTCTCCTCTGAAACAGAACCCACTCACGCAGCTCCGGCATATCCGCGCGGGGGTCCCTCCTGAAATACACGGAGGGTCGTGTTCATGTTCTTATGGACGCAGCCCCTCCTCCTGCTGAGCCCCGCGTTTTTTTAATTAAGCCGCGTTTCTTTACAGCAGTCCAGCCCGCGATTTCTCTGACACACCGTTTGCTCGCGTAAACACGTGCCTCGTTCTGTTTATTCTCCCCGTTTTGGACGCCATCCGTGCTCGCAACCAGCCTGTCCACGGACCTGCCCCTGTGAGCAGCATCCTCCGTGACCCCTGCTCCGGTGAGAGCCGAGGGGTGGCTGGGTCTGGTCACCTGGACGGGGGCTCCGTGCCGGGACCCACCTCTGAGGTCTGCGGGCGGGCTCAAGCCAGCACCACGAAGCAAGCACTCGGAGGGCCTCCCGACCCGGGGGTGCCATGGGATCTCCTGTAATTATCGTCCCTGATGCGCAACGCTCTCCATCACGGCCCAAGCGCCCGCCATCCCCCTTCTCCTTGCCCGCCCCAACACTGCCCTGCCCTGATTTATTGCCCAGGTGATGGGTGGGCTCTCCCTTCCTCATGATCCGTGAAACCTGATTCTCCCACGTAATTCAAGAGTTAGGAACAATTCTCCCGTGACCGTCGGGGACTGTTAGAGTTGCACGTAGATTAGTTTGGGGACAGTGGCACTCTTCTTTCCATTGCCACGTTGCTGTCAAGGGAGGGTTTACGCGAGGGCTGCGGGCGTCCCAGGCGCCGGCACTTTTGTTCTCCTTGCGGAAACGTCCTCTCATTTCCTACCCTGTGGTAGGAGTTTTGCGACTTTTGTGACTTTTGTGACAAGAGCAGTTGTTCTGGGAGCTTTGAGCGGGAGGAGTTCTGCGGCCTAGCTCAGCTCTCTTATCCCGATTTTCTCAAAATCCATTCTGGCTCCTTTTCTTTGGAGATGGACATGTCACGCGCCAATTGTCCGTTTTTCTTTCCCCACAGTCATGACGGACTTCTTCATCTTCATCTCATCTCACACGTAAATGTAAAAGGATGTGTCTGAACTTTCTCCAGTGACGTCAGGGGTGCTGTGGGGATTGGACAGACGGACTTGATCGAGTTTTTAAGGAAGATTCTTCTGTCTCTCCACCTCTGCGCAGAAAAATCATAAGTTGTTCGTGGACCCTTTTCTTCACACTTCCTGAGATGATCGTGTGAATTCTTTTCTCCTTTGAGCCGCGTGGTAGTGAGCTACGGTGACATATTTCCTGAGGGCGAATCACCTTAGCCTTCTTAGAATAAGCCCTCCTCCGCTATGACCGGCTGCTTTCAATCACCGACCTGATCGTTCCCGTACTTGGCTTAGAAATTGTGCAGTTCCACTCATACTGAAGCGATCTACGATTTTCCTGTCTTGCTGTGCTTTGCCTGATTCTGAAATGAAAGTGGTAAGAGCAGCCTGAGAGGACGTGCTCAGCTCCCCTTCTAGCTCACCCCAGCATTTGCAGAGGGGCTGTGGGAACTCATCGGTAAATTCATCTGCGTCTGGGGCTTTCCAGGGCTCAGGATTTCTGGTGAAAATTTCACTGTCTTTCAGGGTTATTGATCTGTTCAAGTTTTCAAGGTCTTTTCATGTGAATTTTGCTATTTCATTTATTTTGGAAAGGTATCCGTTTTTTCTAGATTTTAAATTTCCAGCAGATTTTCTCCCCAGATTCCTTTCTTGTGAGATCTGCTACATGTCCATGACTTAACTTTGCTCAGGCTGTGTCTTGTTAGTGTGCGTCTTGCTTCCTC
The DNA here is from genome assembly GCF_002288905.1 of Enhydra lutris kenyoni. Taxonomy (NCBI): domain Eukaryota; kingdom Metazoa; phylum Chordata; class Mammalia; order Carnivora; family Mustelidae; genus Enhydra; species Enhydra lutris. The sequence continues at coordinate 1,262,762 of NW_019154106.1, read as the reverse complement.
TCCCGTGGCCCGGCTCTCGACAGTTGTCTCCTCAGTTTTTCCAAAGATGCAGCATCCCCCGTCGCTTCACCATTATTTTTCTTCTGCTTCTTTCTTATTATTTTAGTTTCATTCTGTGCTTTATCTCACACCTTTATTTGAATGGTTGCCTTGTTTCCATTCTTTTCTCTTAAACTCTAAATTTTCCTGGGTGGTCCTGGCTCAGGATTTCTCCTGAGGTTCTCAGCAAGGATTGAGTGGGGCTGGAAGAGCCATTTCCCAGATGGCGTCCCACATGGCTATCGGCCTCGGTTCTTCACCACGCGGGCCTCTCTGTAGGCTGTGACACGGCATCTGGCTGCCCCCAGCCCCAGGGGTAGTGAAAGGGACCACACTGCCTTTTATGACCTCTCCTCCGATTCACACACCGTCAGTTCATCCGAGGGAGTCACTACGTTGTCGGTATTCTCTCCGCAGCCCTGTCCGCGGTCTTCAGATGACCTTTCCTGGGTCACGTAAATCACTTAGCCCTTCACCACCTGACACCAGATTGCCCTGTCACCTTTGCTTTCCTCTGACTTTGGGAGAGGTGAGAAAACCCACACAACCAATCCTTCAAGCTCCATGGGAAGCCCACAGGAACCATCTAGCTTCACTTGGAGCCTCCTGTTCTAGTGGGTTCCCAACTGGATCTACAGACCACAGGTGGACATCAGGTCCTACAGGAATTCTTACAAGTTTTATGCACAATTCTATGTTTATGTGCGTATGTATCGACTTGTCTAAGGAGAACCTCACTTGAATTTTAAAGACAAGTATATGAACCACAAGTACTTAAGAATGGGTCTACAAGTGTGGTCCCCAACATGGATCGCAGAAAAGCATATTAAAACCTATTTGTGTTTCAGCTTCAAAAATGTGAAAAATTTAGCTAACATGCAATATATGACTGGATAGATCATATGCATATTACAGAAATTCACCTATTGGAGGGATGCATGCTATTAAATAAAAGCTGTTTATTGGGGCATCTGGGTGGCTCAGTGGTTAAGCCTCTGCTTTTGCCTCAGGTAGTGTTCCCAGGGTCCTGGGATCAAGCACCACGTCAGGCTCCCTGCTCAGCAGGAAGCCTGCTTCTCCCTCTCCCACTCCCCCTGCTTATGTTCCCTCTCTCACTGTCTCTCTCTCTCTTTCTGCCAAATAATTTTAAAAAAAATTTTTTAAGTTGTTTATTGAGGAGTTTCCCATCACAAAGGGCAAGGCTCACTGTTGTGTTGATAGTTCAGTGGGACATTTTGGGAACCTCTCCTAATGAGTTTGCCCAACTGGGTGCAGACACCCCAGGATCCTTGAAGTCCAGAAGGGGAACCCCAGCTCATTATCTGGGTCCTATCCTGATCCTCAGTCCTATTCTGATCCTGGGTCTTATTCTAATTACTGAGTCCTAACCTGGTCCTAACTTCTGTCCTGATCCTGACTCCTATCCCCATCCTGAGTCCTACACTGATCCTGGGTCCTGTACTGACCCTGAGTACTGCTCTTTTTTTCAAAAAGATTTATTTATTTATTTATTTATTTGAGAGAGAGAATGAGCAGAGGAGGAGCAGAGCTAAGCAGGGATCCCAATGTGGGGCTTGAGGTCAGGACCCTGAGATCATATCTGAGCTAAAACCAAGAGTTAGACCTTAACCAACTGAGCCACTCAGGCACTGATGAGTACTGTTCTGATTCTGAGTCTTATCTTGATTCTGGGTCCCCTCCTGACCCCAAGTCCTTTCCTAATTCTCAATCCAATCCTGACTCTGGGTCCTTTCCTGATCCCAAGTCCTATCCTAGTCCTGTGTCCTGTGCTGATCCTGAGTCCTAGCCTGATTCTGAATTCTGTCCTGATCCTGACTCTTTTCCTAGTCTTGGGTCCTGTTCTGACCTTGAGTCCTGTTCTTCCCAGAGGTGACAGGCAGGATGGGACTGACCGTTCCAGAGTATTTCCCTGGACTCCATCCCCCTGTGCCTTCTGTGGACACTCCCTGGGCTTTCACGGTCAGGGCAGCGCCAGGGGCGACGTCAGGAACGTGATGAGACAGTGCAGGGGGTTGAACCGTGTCCTCCTGGAACTTCAGAATACGCCCTTATTGGGAAATCGGGTCTTTGCAGGCGGAGCCAAGCTGAGGTTGTCCCGGACAAGGTGACGACCTAATTGAAGGCCGGTGTCCTTGTGAGAGCAAAGAGGAGAGGTGAGGTGCAGACACACGGGGAGAAAGGCCACGTGAAGAGGGGTCAGGCTCCAGCACGATGCAGGGAGCATCAAGGATGCCAGCAGCCCCAGGAGCCGGAGGAGGCAGCAACGATCCTCCCCCAGAGCCTTCAGGGAGCCCACGACCCTGCTGACTCCATCGCGGACCTCCAGCCTCAGACTGCGGGAGCGGGAACGTCTGCTGTCAAGCCTCCACCTGTGGCCGCCTGCTCTGGAGCCACAGGAGACCAGTACAGGTCGCTGAGATGAGCACGGCCTCAAAGCCAAGAGCCCTGCTCCCAACACCTTCCGTGGACACAGACACGGACGGCTTTCCTGCCTGTCAGGGAGCACAGGAGGGGAAACGGTGGACTGAAGGAAAAGTGCAAAACTGTGACAGCACTGAGGTTATTTTAAGATTAAAAACAAACAAACAAATACGATTTCCCTGGGGGAGTGGCACAACAGGGACCAGGAAATGACCGTGTGTCCAGCATCTCACCTGACCCTGGGCAGGTGTATAAAGGGCTCCCGGCCCAGGAGGCCCCACACCTGAGCACCTGTCCTCTGCACCTGCTCTTCTGACCTGCTCCACTCTCAACCCACCAGAACCATGGGCTGCTGTGGCTGTTCCGGGGGCTGCGGCTCCGGCTGTGGGGGCTG
>NW_019154106.1:1237698-1259787 GCF_002288905.1 Enhydra lutris kenyoni | reverse complement strand
CTCCAGCTGTGGCTCCTGTGGGGGCTCCAAGGGGGGCTGTGGCTCCTATGGGGGCTCCAAGGGGGGCTGTGGCTCTTGTGGGGGCTGCAAGGGGGGCTGTGGCTCCTGTGGGGGCTCCAAGGGGGGCTGTGGCTCCTGTGGGGGCTCCAAGGGGGGCTGTGGCTCCTGTGGGGGCTCCAAGGGGGGCTGTGGGTCTTGTGGGGGTTGCAAGGGGGGTTGTGGCTCTTGTGGGGGCTCCAAGGGGGGCTGTGGCTCCTGTGGGGGCTGTGGCTCCTGTGGCTGCTCCCAGTCCAGCTGCTGCAAACCGTGCTGCTGCTCTTCAGGCTGTGGGTCATCCTGCTGCCAGTCCTGCTGCTGCGTCCCCTGCTGCTCCCAGTCCAGCTGCTGCAAACCCTGCTGCTCCCAGTCCAGCTGCTGCAAACCCTGCTGCTCCCAGTCCAGCTGCTGTGTCCCCATCTGCTGCCAGTGCAAGATCTGAGGTTCTGTTAAGGACCTCAGGTGACTCCTGCTGATCCAGTTTTCCCAAGCTGTGACCTGTACTTTATTGCTAAGTTCCAAATCACACCCCAGGGCCATCGCCCTCTAGAAAGAAGCCAAATTTGGTTGACAGTTCCTTGGGAGAAGCCAGTTTAATGTTCATTTTCTGCTGACTTTCCTGTCACCTTCCGGAAGCATCTCCCTCCTCCCCAGACCCCGTCCTGGTTGGCCCACCGAGAGCCACGTGCTCCAGGTGACGTCCTGTTTCCACGTTAGGGGCTGTTAATGCAGGTGCTCCACTGGGAGCAAGGTTGTGGTTAAAGAAACACTTGGAGCTGCTTTGCATGTTAAACACTGCTTTATCTTAAATCCTGTGTTTCAAATCAATAAAAATATGTTCACGAATTGAAACCCATAGCTTGTGCCTTTCTGTCATTGGTCATGACTACCATGATGGTCGCTGCTGTTCTCATTCTCTTCTATTCCACACTTGGGGGCTTGACGGATTTGTTGGTGACGGTGTTAGTGCCCCACCCCCTGGGATACAGCTGGCAATCACCCTGGCCTCCCATCTCCTCTGTGGTCTTTTTTCTATCCTCAGGACTCTCTCTTTCTCACATCTTACCAGCCATTGATGTGATAGAGAGAGGACAGTCCCCAAGGCCAGGGCAATAGAGGCCTAACAGCTCTGGGACAGTCCCAGAGCTTCAGACTTTCCCCTCCCTTCTTCCAGGGCTCTGCCGCCTTCCTCTTTCTCCTGCAACCACAGGCACAGCTGAATCCCTCAGTCTTAGTCAAGTGGCTGGGGCCTGGGAACCAGATATTGCCACTCTCATTCCACATTTGAGGACTGTGGTAAGACCAGCCTCTTGCCACAGGAAACTCACACACTGGCTTAAGGAAGGGAGTTCACCTTCTGTATCCGTGTCCCAGCCCTTAACCTATCTGTTCCAATCTGCATAAAACATAAGGGATTGTCAAGAAAAAGAAAAACAGTGGCTGTTTCCCAGACTGAGGACCTTGGGAAATCATACTGTGAGGCCTCCCTTGTTATTTTGAGACCTCCAACCACATTCTTTCGAAATTCTTAAAAGGCAGTATTAATAGAGATGAGTTATTTCAAGTCATTTGAAAACACAATAATCTCCCGGTGTGATATGCCCTCACCATAGAAAAACACGAAAACAGAAATCTTAAGCCGTTTCCAGTAAACATTTTGTTGGTGGGTAACACTGATATTATTACCCTGAGACAGCTCTGACTGTCTCAGTGAAGAGCAAATGTATAATTGGGTCAGGACCAGAAATGTGAGTGTGGGTGTGGGACTGATGAAGTTGAGTAAAAATCCTGTAGTGTTAAATGTGAATTTAAAATGTCAATATGAAGTTACGATGTATATTATCTTTAAAATACTGGTTTCCTATTTCACTGAAAGACCTAGAAAAATGGCCAGCCTGGTAGCTGTGAGCACTGCTTGTGCAAAACCTATTTTGTTAAATGCCACTCCTTGTATCTAAATGGTACCTGGGTTCTCCGCAGAAATGGGAATGGAAATGAGTAAAGTGAATATAGAACACCCCATTATTCCAGAAAGCAAAGAGATAACAAAGACTCCTCCGGTCATGTTGGAAGAAGCAGGGCATCAAATTCAAAGAGGTCTCCAGGAGGTAAGTTTGGGGTAACGTTTACACCAATGTTTAAATGGATTGAAACAGAGGCACCTGGGTGACTGAGTCAGTTAGGTATCCAACTCTCAGTTCAGCTCAGGTCATGATCTCAGCGTCATGACATGGAGTCCTGAGTTGGGCCATGTGCTGAGCAAGGAGTCTGCTTGAGATTCTCCTTCTCCCTCCCCCTCCCCCTGTGCGCTCGCGCTCTCTCTCTCTCTCTCTCTCTCTCAAGTAAATAAATAAATATTTTTTAAAAATGGACTGATACACGTCAAGTATGCTTAAATCTATAAGCACATAGTGATGCACAGTTAATAATACAAACAATATACAAAATGCATAGTATCATAGCTATAAGGCGTTTTATGTAAGCCTCATGGTAACCACACACAAAAAACAGTATGGTGGATATACAAAAGACAGACAGGTTCAAAGTATATCATTACAGAATATTACCAAATTCCAAAGGAAGACAGCAAGAAAAAAACAAAGGAGCCACAAAACAGTCTGGAAATCATTGACAAGATGACGATAACTATAGTTAGTTCTTGTCTATCAAAAATTCCTTTAAATATAAATGGATTAAACTCTTCAGAAGATGTAGAGTGGATGGGGTTAAAGGAAAAAAGAAGTCCCAATTCCATGCTGCCTACAAGGGACTCACTTCAGCTTCAAGGTCACACCGAGGGTGAAAGTAAGGGATGGAGAAAGATCTCCTGCAAATGGGAAATGAAAGACAGTGGGGGCAGCTGTACTTCCACCAGGGAAAACAGACTCAAGGCAAAATGGTAACAAGGGACAAGGAAGGGCATTATTAATGGCAAAGAGGATGTAACAATTATGAGTATTTACCCACCCAGCATCAGAGCACCTAAATATAGCAAATACCAACAGATCCGAAAGTAGAAGAAGACACAATAATAGTAGGGAACTTCAGTGCCCCCTTTCATCAACAAGCAGATCACTCATACAGAAAATCAGTGAGGAGACATTGGGTTTGAACTATATTTTAAAGCAAATGGACCAAACAGACGAGTACAAGGCACCAGACACACATTCTTCTCAAGTGACATAGGGCACTCTTCAGAATAGATCATTTGTTAGGTTACAAAACAAATCCTGAACTTAGGAGGATTGAAATTGCATCGAGTATTCTCTCTGACAGTAATGTCAGGAAACCAGAGAACAGTAATAGGAAGAGAATGGAAACATTCACACAGAAGTGGAAAGTAAGCAACATACCCCTGAACCACCAATGAGTCCAAGAAGAAATCAAAAGGGACATCAAAAAATATCTTGAAACAAAAGAAAATGGAAGCACATTGTACCAAAACATACGGGTTGCAGCAAAGGATGTAAGTTGCTACCATTTCAATGTTTGTGTCCTCTCAGAATTCATATTAAAACCTTAACTCCTTCTCCCAATGTCCTCCATGCTATTCCTTGCGCTCCACAAGTACGTGAGACCGTGTGATAATTGACTTTCTCTGCTTGACTTGTTTCACTCGGCGTCATCTCCTCCAGTTGGGGGAAATCAGAGGGGAGACGAACCATGTGAGACTATGGACTCTGAGAAACAAACTGAGGGTTTTGGAGGGGTGGGGGGTGGGGGGTTGGATGAGCCTGGTGGTGGGTATTAGGGGGGCACGTGTCGCATGAGGCACTGGGTGTGGTGCATAAACAATGAATCTTGGAACACTGAAAAATAAAATAAAATTTAAAAAAAAAAAAACACCTTAACTCCTGAAGATGATGGTGCTAAGAGGTGGGACTTTGGGGAGATGCTCAGGTCATCAGAGTGGAGCCCTCCTGAACGGGATTAGTGTTCTTATAAGAGACCCCACAGAGCTCCCCAGCCGCGTGTACCGCATGAGGACACAGGGAAAGGCATCACCTATGAACCAAGAGGTGGGCCTTCGACAGCTACCATATAGGGTCCGCCAGCACCATGACCTTGGGTTCCCCAGCCCCACCATACTAGAAATAAATTCTGTTGTTCATGAGCCTCCCAGTGTGTGATATTTTGCCGTAGTAGCCCAACAGACTAAGGCAGGAGGTTATGTGACAAACACCTAGATGAAGAAACAAGAAAGATGTCAACTAAACAGCTACTCTTACATCTCAGGGAACTGGGGCCAAAAAAACAAACTAACTCCCAGGTTGGCAGAATGGAGGAAATGACGCAGCTCAGGGTTGGAGGAAGGGAAAGAGACTGTAGAAGAACAATCGAAAAATCAGTGAGGATGAAGGGGGCTTTTGAAAAGATAAAAAAGAGAGTTGATAAAACTTGGGCTAGATTAACTTAGACTCAAATACAACCTGAAATGAAGGAGAGGACGTTACAACAGACCCCACAGAAACACGACAGATTGTAAGAGATTACCACGAACAATCATTCACCGACAGAGCAGATACTTTCAACGGGTGTTTTTTTAATACCACCAAAAACTCCTTCATTTCTCAGCGCTCACTGACTGGATGTCCCACAGTTAACTTGAATCTGTTCTGACACGATGCGCCTGGTGTTAGCACCGGATCTCACAGGTGAAGGGCACAGTCCCACAGGAACACCCCCGGCCCCACAACTGCTGGTGTCGCAAGCCCAGGTGTCACCTGTGCTTCTAACTGACCAGTGAGACGTCCGAGGTTCCAACAACCCCTCCTTGGGTTTGACTGATTTGCTGGAGCCACCACAGAACTCACAGAAACGTGTCACCTACTAGACTAATGGTTGCTGATAGAAGCATAAACTCAGGTACAGGGGGGTAGAAGAGATGCAGGGAGCAAGGTATGGGGAAAGGGTGTGGAGCTTCCGTGCCGGCGAGCACATCACCGTCGCCCAAATCTCCGCATGTTCGCCAGCATGGAACCTCATCAAGTCTTGGTGTTCAAGAGTCTTTATAGAACCTGACCTCTAGGGCACCCCCTCCCCTTCCCAGGGGTAGGGGATGAGGCTTTCAGCTCCAAGACCTGGGGACCCCACCCTGAGTCTCCTCAGCAGCACATACTCAGGTGTGTTCTTTTTGGAGACTCCTAATAAGTGACAGAAGATGTTCTTATCGCTTGGGAAATTCTAAGGTTTTTAGGAGCTTCTTGCCAGAAACTGGAGACAAAGACTGTATGTATTTCTTACCCCACAACAATAACCTAGAAAAAACGGATGAATTCCTAGAAATGTACAACCGACCAAGACTGAATCATCAAGAAATAGGAAATCTGGAGGCTCCTTGGTGGCTCAGTCAGTTGAATGCCTGACTTTCAATTTCGGCTCAGGTCATGATCTCAAGGTTGTGCGATCAAGCCCCACGTCATGCTCCACGTCGCGCGTGGAGCCTGCTTAAGATTTTCTCTCTCCTTCTGCCCTTCTCCCCATCCCTGCTCATGCCCACTCTCCTCTCTCAAAAAAGTAAGGAAGGGAGAAAGGGATGGAGAGAGGGAGGGAGGAAGGAAGGGAGAAAGAGGGAGGAAGGGAGGGAAGGAAGAAGGAGAAAATCTGAGCAGACTAAGAAGACTAAATCAAAACCTTTCCAGCAAAGAAAAGTCCAGTCCAGATTGGTTTCACAGAAAACAGAAGCAAAATAAATAAGCGGAACCACATCAAACTAAGAAGTCTCTGCACAGCAAAATACAGAAACAAAAAAAACCATCAAAAGAGTCATCATGCAACCTACAGGATGGGAGAAAACATTTGTAAACCATATATCTGATAAGGGGTTAATATCCAAAACATTTAAGGAACTCGTATAACTCAATAGCAGAAAAACAAATAACTCTATTAAAAAATGGGCAAAGGGCCCAAAGAGACATTTTTCCAAAGAAAACATACAATGGCCAACAAGTACATGAAAAAGTGCTTACGTCCCTTATCACCAGGGAAATGCAAACCAAAACCACGAGGAAATGCCACCTAACCCGGTCACAATGGCCGGTATCAGACGGGCAAGAAACGGCAGGTGTTGGGGAGGCTGTGGAGAAAGGGGAGCCCTCCTGCTCTGGGGGCGGGAATGCGAGCTGGGGCGGCCAGGCTGGAAAACAGTACGGAGGGTCCTCAGGACGTTAAAAATAGAGTCGCCCTAGGACGTGGTAATCCCACTTCTGGGTATTTGTCCAAAGGGAATGAACTCGCTAGCTTGAAGAGAAGCCTCCGCCCCGGTGCGCCGGCGGCGCTGTTCAGAGCAGGGAAGGTACAGAGTCCGAAGTGTCTGCCAGCAGACGGGGCTAAAGAAGGTGTAGCTCGTGCTTACGATGGACCACGACACACTACCTACAAAGAAGGGAATCCTGCCGTTTGTGACAACGTGGATGGAGCTGGAGGGCATCAGGCTCCGTGGAAGGAGGCAGACGCAGAAGGACGACTACTGCAGAACCCACTCACGGATGGGCTCTAAGGACACTGAGCTCACAGCATCAGCCGCACAGCGGCGGCTGTCCGGGGCCGGGGGCAGGGGAGGGGACGTCAGTCAAGGGGTACCCACTTCCCGCCGCAGGACCGCCCGTTCCCGGGATGGAACGCGCCACGGGACTGTCGTCGGCGACACGGGGTTGTGCGCCCGAGAGCCCGGAGGAGCAGCGCCTGTGTCCTCCCTGCAGAAGTGGGGGCTGCGGGCGGCAGGCGGTGGAGGCCGCAGGGACCGCGTGTGCGAACCTCGAAACCGCAGGGGACGGGCTGGTCTCCACTTGTCAGCCAGCCACCCCTCCTTCGAGCTGGGAACAACACGCAGGGCCCTCAGCTGCCTTCGGAGGACGTTGGGAGTGTTTCCCTGCACGAGAGGAAGTACGGGACAGAATCCTGTTTCCTCCAGCTGCTGCTGCCCGCGCTCCTCCGTTCGCGGGCAGATCGCGGGGCGCGGACACCGCTCGGGACCAGAACCCCACCGTCGTGTAACCCAGGGCAGAAGAGGGGTGTGGGCGGCGGTAGTGAATCATTGCCGGGGAGACTGACTGGGCCGGAGGCGGTCAGGCTGAGAGAAGACTCGGGCTTTAGTCGCACCTTGGAAAAGACAAGGCTTGAGATCATTAGCCAAAGGCCTGACGGGGCTGCCGCACGGAACACTGAATTCAGGCTATTTACGGGCCCCTTGTTCCTCCTTTCCTGGGGACAGGGTCAGATGGCAGGTGGCAAGAGGCCCCCTAGGTCCCCCCCAGCCGCCGGACGTGGCCATGTGATTCGCACGAGCCCGTGAGCAGAAACTGCGGCGCCGGTTCCCACGGACGCCTTTCCTTCCTCCTGACGGCCCCGCTCCCAGCGCGGAGGCCACCCCAGCCGCGTCCCAGGGGAGGAAGGGCAGTGAGCCGGGAGCGGGGCCCGAAACAGGCACTGAACCGTGGGGCAGCTCGCTCGGAGGCATAATTGGCTGACCCGTCCTGCTTGACCCAGAAAGGTAATAAAATGAAAGCAGAGCCGTGGCCTTGGTTCAGTGGCCAGGCCGGGAGTGGAAAGGAAATGGTTTTCAGAGGCAGGAGAGATGGCTGTGAGGGGGTTGGTATCGCCGTCCCAGGTCATGTGCTCTGGGGGCACTCAGGACGCCCGCTGCTGCCCCTGCGCCGGGTGGTCCCAGGGGCCACACTCTGCAAAGCCCTGTGAGGAGGAGGTGAGCTGGAGACACGGGTGGGCGCGCCCAGACACGTGAGGAACCGCAGATCGTCCCCCCAGCGGCCACCGGGAACCCGCAGGAGGTCCTGGGCAGCAAAGGGCGCTCAAAGGTCAAATGAACACAAGGCCGCAGGCCGGGAACCTGTGGTTATCCCCAAGTCACGAGCTGACACGCAGAGTCCCTGTCGGCGGGAGCCCGTTTCCAAAGAGCACGGCCGGGCGCCCGGCCCGCAGGAAGGGCCCCGCACGCCCCGTGCTGGCGTTGACTGTGGTGCCGGTCAGATGCCACCCGGGATTCCACAGCGGAGTCCACGGCCGCCACCCCAGTCCGTCCCGGCGTCGCCCCCTGGTCCCAGCACGGCTCCTCCGCCACTTGGGAACGTCCTCAGCAGCCGACCCAGTGGCTCAGCATCCAGCCCACTGCCCAGCCAGACGCCAGGTCCGGGGGAGACCGGCCCTCCTTACCCCAGCGCCCCAGGCCTGCGTCCCCAGGAGCCCAGAAGGGCCATCATGCCTTGAAAATAGTCACAAACGAGGGCGCCTGGGTGGCTCAGTTGGTGAAGCACCTGCCCTGGGCTCAGGTCATGGTCCCAGGGTCCTGGGATCGAGCCCTGCACCGAGCTCCCTGCTCAGCGGGGAGCCTGCTTCCCCCTCAGCCTCTGCTCCCCCTCCAGTCGTGCTCTCTCTGGCTCTCCCTCAGTCTCTCAAATAAACAAAATCTTAAAAAGAAAGAAAGAAAATAGTCGCAGACGCGCTGACACATCTAACATTGCTTCCCATCAGCACAGCTCGCCCGCCTGACAGTGCGTGTTACTCCCTGCCTGCCCTGTCCCATCCCCAAGCGTCCCGTCCCTGCCACGACCTGTCCCCATGCATCTCCTCCCTGCGGGTCCTGTCCCCCGTGTGTTGCGTCCCTGCCATAACCCGTCCCCGCGCATCCCGTCCCCAAGCATCCTGTCCCTGTACGTCCGCCCTCATTTGCAAATTAATCTGTGCTGACCATTTGGGGCAGTGTAATTACAAGGCATCCTGTCCTTTCTACGTGATACTTTTATTTACAAAAATGAGCAGCAACTGATTTTTAAGGAGGGGTAAAAACACCAGCGCCCAGGCTCAGGGGAATAGAGGGTCCCCTGGGAAAGTCAAGGACAGTGACCCCCACCTAATGGCCAGACCTCAGGACTCAGCAGCCCAGCCCTTCAGGTCACGAGAGTTCCCAGTGGCCTGTCCCCTCTGCCACCATTCCCGAGCTCACCACTCAAACCTCTCAGGGCCGCGAGTCCCCACGCTACTTGGTGCCTCCAGTGAGCTCACTGGGAGCGTCCTGAGTGCGGTGCCCTCTGACCAGGGCCCTTGCCGGCCCTCTCCCCACCCCTGCCTGCTCTTGGTCCCCACGACCCTCCTTCTCCAAACCTCTTAGGCTGCCGGAACCTGGACGGCCGTTGAGCTCTAGCCAGAAGACACAGACACATCAGTACCCGGGGGTCCTCCCTGAGGGAAGGGGGTCTCCGAGCCCTTTCCCTCCTCCCGGGTCACATTTAAGTGCCCTGCCGGTTGCTGGGACCCTCCCTTTCACGGATGTTCAGTCTGGATCTTCTAAATAAATAGAGACTGTACCTCCCAAAAGTTCACTCTGTGAGCCCTTGTTTCGGCTTCTACAGGGTTAAAAAAATGTATAACTTTCACCTGATTCCACCGCCACGCTTTTGAGACCAACACCGCCTGCCCCACCGTGTTCCCGACTGTATGAGTTTGTGAAGCATCACAGACCGTGGCTCAGATGCTCCCTGTCCCCAGTCCTGGAGGCCAAAGCCTGAGGTCCAGGCACGGGCACAGCCGGGTCTCCCTGAGGCCTCTCTCCTCGTGTGTGGACGGCCGTCCTCTCCCTGTGTCATGGGTCATCCCTCCCTACATAGCCTGTCTCTGCGTCCAAATTTCCGTTTCCATAAGGACACCAGTCCCGTTGGAACAGGGGTCCCCACGGCGGGCGGCGTCCTCCTAGCTAATTCTGTCTGCCCCAGCCCTGTTGCCCCAGAAGGCCGGTCTCTGAGGCCCCGGGCTCTGGACGCGGACGTGAACACGGTCTCCCAGGAGCTCGCACACGCCCGGGGCTCGTCGGGCAAGGCAGGCAGACGCCGGGGGAGGGGCTGCACGGCTGGATCCCCTGCCCCAGGAACCCGGCCCCGCTCGGGCCCCGCTCGGGCCCCACAGCCACTCCGAGGGCAGGGGCCTCATGACCCTCGTGACAGACATGTGGGCCGTGGGGCCTCATGACCATGACGGGAACTCCTCCACTCAACAATGTGGAAACATCTTAACGTTCTTCTGAGTTCCAGGTTTAGCGAGTTTGGTCAGCAGGTATGGCTGACCCGACGCCAACCACAGTCCTCCCACCAGAAACTTCTAGAAGCTCTGGGTCCCCAAATGTCATTTTGAAGGGTCACCGAGAGCCTCAAAAAGCAAAGATTCCTCAGAGCAAAGCACGGAGACTGGGAGTTTGGAGACCACGGAAGAAGGTGAACCAGGGCCACTGGCCTCTGCACAGCCTGAGGACAGGCAACGGTGACCCTGGCAAGCTCGCTCAGACCTGCCGTGGTCAGGGAGGAAGCCGGAGAGCGTCCTCCCCAAAACCCGCCATCCTCAGCTACGGGATTCCATGTCAAGGCAGCGCACATTGGGAGGTTCCAGGGCAGAAGACATGGAAGCCCTCAGCCCCCAAGGAAAGTCACCCTTAAGCAAATGTCAGTGATCCCCACAGATGACGGTCCCGGGAGCCAAAACTCACAAATCAACACACACACACACACACACACACACACACACACGGGCCTCGCAGGGCAGAGCCAGCAACAGCCTCAGACAGAAGAATCCATCAGGCCAAGGCCCTGGGCCCTGGGACTGTCAGACACCGTACAAAATAAGTTCTTTAGAAATAACTAAAAGAGGGGAGCCTGGGGGGCTCAGTGGGTTAAGCCTCTGCCTTTGGCTTGGGTCATGGTCTCAGAGTCCTGGGATCGAGCCCCACATCAGCCTCTCTGCTCAGCATGGAGCCTGCTTCCCCCTCTCTCTCTCTCTCTGCCTACTTGTGATCTCCATCTGTCAAATAAATAAATAAAATCTTTTAAAAAAAAGGGAAAAGAAATAACTAAAGAAAGAAAACCCCTTTGCAAACGGGAGCAGGGGCTGCTGAACAGAAATGCTGCTGAGCACAGGGAGCAGCCAACAAGAAACTCTACGAAGGAAAAGCAAGTTAATTGAATTTTAAATTCCAGCGGGGTCTGGCTGGGCCAGATGCAAGGAGAACCCAGGCGCGGGAGTGTAAACACCGGTGCGTTATCTGTCATTCCGCACGGGAACACAGGCGCGGGGGGATGTGTGAGGGAGGAAGCCTGACACACAGACCGCCAGGCCTCCGGAGCGGCTGACCTTCAAAGAGATAACGTGGGAGAATTTTCCAGAATTTACGAGAAATGCTAATACCGAGCTTTGTGGGTCGCAAACAGGATCTAGAGAAACACGCACTCAGCACAGTAAAGCCGCGGAGAATCCGTGCTTCCGAGCAGCCCTGACAGGACATCTGCTTTGTGCCTGGTGCTGTCGTGACGCAGGGTGGATGAAACAACAAAGATTCCGTCCTGTGGGGCTGACATTCTGGGGGAGGGAGGACAGTCAAAAAGCAACGTGGATCATTCAAACACAGACGCGCGTTCCGAGGGAGAAAATCGGGCGGGCGTGGGAAGAACTCCCCGAGGGAAGGTGGCCCATGGTAAAGGGTGGGTCTCCTCGGGAAGGCGTCCGGCAGCAAAGACGTGGCAAAGCCGTGAGCCACACAATTACCCGGGCCAGGGGGGCTTTCTGGGCCAGCCCGCGCAAAGGCCCTGAGGCAGAAGCCTGCCGAGAGCGAGCATTTGGGGGAATCAGCAGACCCATTCCCAAAGTGGGCGCCTTCAGCACGTCTCAGATACTGTAGGCTCCACCGCCACGGAGGTCGGCAAGTTTGTAGAGAGTCTGAGGCGCCCAGTTAACAGGCTAAAGTCGCTGGATGTGCACAGACCCTGCCTTCGGTTGTTGAAACGGGCATTTCTGAGCCGGGACAGACAAGATAAGGCTAATCTCAGCACAGCTGGAGGGAATGTTCTCCAACCCCTCACTGACTTTTGAAAATCAACATCAAAAAGATAACTGGAAAAGCCCCACATTTCTGGAAACTTAAAAACATACCTCCCCATAATGCATAGATTAAAGAAATAATTCCAGCAATTAGACAACATTTTGAAAAGATTTTGCATCAAAACCAGGGAGACAGGCCTGAAGCAGCACAGACTCGAAGAGAATTTATGGCCTGCCTGTTTACATGAGAACACAGGCAAGGGGCCTTCTCACAGGATGTAGAAAGTGCAAGAGGAGGTCACCCGGAAAGCAGCGGTGGGAACAAGCGTCCCCCCCAGGCCCTGCCGAGACCCTGCTGCCATCCCCACCCCAGCTGGTGGCATCCCCTGACCCCCGCTCTCCTGCCTCCCCTGCAGCCTGGGGGATCCTCCTGACCCCGGCACCCCCTCCCCGAGCCACCCACCCTCGGCGGCCGACTCGGAGGCCCGGGAGGTCACTGTGCTCCGGGACCTCCAGAGGGCAGAGGCCCAGCCTCTCCCACGGGCGCCTGAGCCCACGGCGCTAGGCCTGAGGCTGGGAGGGTCCCGCTGGACTCCAGGGCCCTGTGAGAGAATGTGTTGTCCAGCCGCAGCCCTGTCCCTCACTCCGCAGCTGCAGAGAGCTGGGCATCCTGCCCCCCCTCCGTGGCCCTTGTCACCTGCCCCTCCCGTGTCCGGATGCGGATGCTTCCCACCTGGGACTCCCCTGTGACGGGGAGGGGGCCCGGCCCTGCGGCTGCCGCCCTGCAGCCCCGGCCCGTTCCTGGGACTCGGCAGAGGACTTCTTTGGGATGTGGCCTAGAAGTCAGGGTCTTACCAAAAAGCGGGACCCAGAGCCCTTCCCAGCTGCTGCTGATGCAGCTTTCTGGGAAGCAGGATGGAGGGAAACGCACCCCAAGAGGAGGGATGTTCAAAGTGCTGTTACATCAGGACTGTGTCCCCCAAAGCCATAAGTTGGAGTCCTGCAGCCTGGACCTCCGAGTGGGATCGCAGCCCCAGATGAGGCCTTTACGGAGGGGCTCGAGGAAACACGGGGTCCTTGGGCCCTGATCCCGTGTGACCGGGATCCTTATGGGAAGAGGGGATCAGGACACAGACACACAGGAAGGGATGACCCCGTGGGGACCCAAGGGGAGCACAGCCGTCCACACACGAGGAGAGAGGCCTCTGGGGACCCACTCTGCCCACTCCTGCATCCCAGGCGTCAGCCTCCAGGACAGGGGACAGGGAGCGTCTGCTGTGTGAGCCCCATCTGTGGTGTTTGCTGTGGTCACCCCAGCAGCTAATACAAGTGACACGGGGTGCCACAGGCCGGGAACCATGAAGGGCTCAGCTTCTCGCGAAGGCAACTGGACGGTCTCGGGGATGGCAAGCGGGCGTCCCCTGGAATCATCGCAAGAGACGAATCTGCGTTGCCAAGTGGACGGTGCTGGGCAAGGGGGGACCAAGAGATAGGACAGACAGAGCCAGAGCCACAGAGACAGACACAGAGCCAGAGCCAGAGATAGAGAGACAGAGACAAATAAGACACAGACAGAGAGAGCCAGAGAGACAGAGACACGGAGAGACAAGACAGAGACACAGAGAGCCAGAGACACAAAGAGACAGACAGAGAGCCAGAGCCAGAGAACCAGAGAGACAGAGAGACAAAGAGAGGGAGAGATAGAAAGGTAGCTCCTGCGTGGGGCCTGGGGGCTGCGGGGTGGGGAGGGCCTGCTTTCCCTGTAAGCCTCTGGCATGATTCGACCTTTTAAATACAAGAATTTTCTCCACTTTATTGCCCCCATACCCCGGAGCTGGTACCTCGCGACTACCTTCACCGTGTCCCCCCAACAGCCAGCAGGTGGCTCGCAGCGGCCGCGGGTTTGTCTCTGCTCTGAGGTTCCACACGTGAACGCCGCAGTCTCCGGCCTGTGTCGCTCGGCCTAACAGCCCCAAGGGCCGTCCACGCGGCTGCCAGCGGCAGGAGGTCAGCGACAAAACGCTGGAGATGAACACCCACACGGGCGTCCAGGCCCCGGGGCGACACGGGGACCACCAGCCTCCACTCTACAGCGAGCGGCCCAGCCGTCCAGACGCAGCCCACGGTCCCCGCGGGCACCAGGCATGCAGGACGGCAGGCCCGTGGCCCCCACAAGAAATCTGAGGCGCCCAACTCTGCTTCTGGCCCCGACGGCCAGGGCCACACGTCCGTAAGGGACAGCTGCCCTCAGGGAGGGCTGGTCCCAGGGGGCGCCCTGGCCAGGCAGCTGCCTCCAGCCCGTCCGGGCACAGCCGAGCCTGCCCAAATCCCGGGTCCCCGCGGGCAGCTGCCATGGGGCGGCCCACATCCCTGCCCGTCCGAGGCCACTCAGCAAAGGGCTTCCCATTGAGCCCTGTCCTCACGGCGGCTCCGGCCCTGTGGCGCCTGCTGGATCCAGTTACACCGTCTGCCCCCAGCTGCCGGGGCCACGTCCGACGTTTTCACACCTGCCAGAAAATTCATGTTCACCCTGGCCCCCCCACCACACCCCTGCCCTAGCCCACGGTCCTGTGAGGGTCCCATGACCTTGTCCAGCCCTGCAGGCCGGAACTGAAACCCAAAGCCGAAAGGTTGGAGACTCCCTGCTTTTCCCACAATGTGTGAGCTTCCGGGCTATCAGGGCAAAGAGGGAAACACTCTGGCTACAAACTGTCCCTGGCCTCAGAGAGAGACCGGACCAGACCCGCCGCTGATGGCGAGAAAATCCTCATGATCCCGGGGCTGTCAGTGGGGCGGGTCTCACTCGTGTACTCACAACACTGTGGCCCCGTGGCTGGTCCCCCCACCCCGGAGGCCGCGTGGACACGGGCGGTTACAGGATGACCCGCAGACCAGACTCTCTGCCCTTGAAGTCAGGCTCCTCTGCTGGCCGGCTCCGGGTCATCCGGGAAGTGGGGTGCTCGCTGCCCTCCACCTCCTGGACTGTGGGGTTGAGCGCAGTTAGCAAGGGCCAGGGCTGGGTCTGCGCTGCCCCCCGCCCCACCCCCCAGTGACTGCCTGCCCGGTGTCAGGTGGTCTCTGGAAGGCCGCTGCTCCCAGGCCCAGCACAATGCCACCTCTGCCGGGGCCTGGCTTCCAGGAGGCCGCACGGACGGTGCAAGGATGCCACCTCCCGGCCAGCCGCGTCTATAGCAGCGCTTCCGGACCGATCCCTGGGGCGGAGAGAGGCCCCGCCTCCCAAAAGTCTCCCGCAGAGGTCGCCAATAGGCTCTTCTGGGCCCAGAGTTGGTGCCTCCCGAGGGGGCGGGCGTGGGGGGCGGCGGGCAGGTTGGGCGGAGGTTGCAGGGGACTGGGAGCTGCGCCCCTGGGTGACGGGAGCCTGTCCACGCTCTAACGGATGCTTTGGAGCAATTAACAGCAAATTCATGTCTGTGCCAACATGAACTTCAAAGGCCTGGGCAGGGGTGGCGGGGGTGGGCGGCAGAGCAGCAGAAGGGGAAGGAATGCTCGGGCTTCTGGGCCCTGACCCCTCCTGGCCCTGCAGCTCTAGCTACAAACCCTTGAGAAGCGCGTCTGCCTGGATCCCATCCCCCAGAGCCAAGGCGGGGAGCAGGTCGGGGCAGGGCACACGTCCAGCACCCGCTCAGCCCATCACAGCTGGGTTGTGGAAAGATGCTCCTGCTCTCTCCACCCACCTAGCTCTCCTGCTCCCCAGGGCCCAAGTCACTCTGCTCAGGATCCCCCGACAGTCCCTGATGGCCTGCAGCTCGCTCAGGACTGCGACCACAGGAACGGGGTGGCAGGAGCCTCATGGGTCTCCGGCGCGGTCTCCAGGGCCCTGGTCCACCTCCCCCACCACACGCACACCTGGACCAAGTCAGGGCAAGACGCAGTACTCGGGAGTAAACGTGCAGAACAACGCGGGGAAAGAGTGCGCGTTTTTAGATCCTGGGAAGACAAACAAAATCTCCCTGGGAGTGGCACAAACGGACCAGGACGTGACCATGTACCCAGCATCTCAGCTGACCCTGGCCGGTCTAAAAAGGACCCCAGCCCAGGAGACCCCGCACCTGAGCACCTGTCCTCCGCACCTGCTCCTCTGACCGGCTCCACCCTCAACCCACCAGAACCATGGGCTGTTGTGGCTGTTCCAGGGGCTGCGGCTCCGGCTGTGAGGGCTGTGGCTGCTCCCAGTCCACCTGCTGTGTCCCCATCTCCTGCCAGGGCAAGATCTGATATAACGGCCACAGGCCTCAGGTGGTCCGCGAACGGGCGGCACCCCCAGGCAATGACCTGCTCAGGCCTAGACCCATGGAGCCCCGTTCTTCGCCTCTGCAGTAGGACGGTCTGCATCTTTTGAACCAGAAACAGAGTCCCCCACTCATACTCTTGACTTCCCTCCAGAAATCTGCTCCCCGTGCACCTCTGCTTTTGCCCCCCCCCCCACCATGGGAACCTGAGGATGGGTTGTTCCCCCTCTGCCTGTGGCCACTGCCACACCACTAGCTGGGACGAGACCACCCTGGCCCTCCATGCCCCACCGAGGAGGGCCGCATCCAGCTCACAGGCCAGGGGGCAGTGGGCGCAGGTGCACCCCAGACCTGAGCGCCTCTCTCCCGTGAGATCCCACTTTGCCCAGCACTCAGGAGCCGCCCGCTCTGCTCGTTAGCTTTGCTGCTGGTGATCTGCTACAGGCCAGCCGCACTCCGTGTCCCTCTACATAAATGCCCCTCCCCGCTCGGTCTCTCTTCTCTCCATGGTTCTTCTCTCTTGCCCCTGGGGGGCACAGGGCAGCCTCCCGAGAGCTGCCTCAGCGCCTTCAGCCTCCTGCTGCCTTTACCATGGCCCAAACCCTCCTCCGGGCATCGGCGTGCCCCCAGTATGCGTGACGTCGAGGGACCTCTTACAAAAAGGATCTGGACCCACGTGGGTATTTCTCCTGTTCTTAAAGGAGGCCTGGGGGGCCCTGAGCAGCCATCCTTGTGAGAAGCATCTGCCCTGCCCGGCCAAGGTCAGGGTCCACCCGCCCTATCATCCTGACCCAACCACCTGAGAGAAAAGGGGGCAGAGGTACTGTGTGGACAAACGCTCAGTCTCAGCAAACCCTGTATCATCTCACGGTCCAAAGAGCCCTGCTGTAGGACAGCACAGCCATGTCTCCGGGTGACCTGGGAGTGGGCCACGTGCCCGGGGCTTGTTTGGTCAAGCAGGGTCTAGACAGTGCTGGGAAGGGATTCTGTCGTGTGACCAGCACTCGAATCACTGGACTTTGAGTAAAGCCTTCCATAATGTGGGTGGGCCACAGCCGATCAGATGAAGGCTCTAAGAGTAAAGACTGAGGTTTCCTGCGAAGGAAGGAATCCCCTTAGGACGGTGACGTGGAGAGCTTGCCTGGGCTGCACGCCTGCTGCCTGCCCTACACACGGTGGACTCTCCAGTCCCCACAATCACATGAGTTGTTTCCTTAACATAAACCTCTTTACACAGACACTACCCGATCGATGGTGTTTCTCTGGGTACAGGTGCTGCCCCCACGGCAGAGGCAGACAGCGGCCCTGCTGGTGGATCCTGGGTTATAAGTGCTGGTGGCCTGCCACCCTGTGGCAAGGGATGGTGAAAGCACCTGGAAGCTAGCCAAGACCCGAGTGACTAGCAGCGACACCTGAGACCCTTCATGTCGCCCCAGAAATTGTCAGGGGGGCTGCCCAGTTGGTCTGGAGCTTCTGTTCGAAGAAGGGAAGGTTTCAAGACAGCAAACTTCGTGTCTCAGTGTTCCTGGGACATAATTTCTCCCAAGGCCAGCAGGACCTGAGCGCCGTGACCACAAGGGGTGAAGGGTGGTCCTCAGGGGGCCCATGGCACCTCCCCCTTACCATTACCGAGGGTCCCAAAGCCCTTTTGTTTATGCGGGTCAGTGTGTGACAGGATAGCGGGAGTTGGCGCTGGCCAAGGCTTAGAACACCTATTGACGAGTTCATTCACGGTTACGCTGATAAGGTGGTCAGGAAGTGCAGGTTTCTGGCTACGAGCAAAAAGGTCTTGGGGACGTGACGCACCACACGGTAGCCACCGTCGGCCGTGCCGTGCGGGACGTTGCCCAGCCGCTGAGAGCGGATCTGGACCGTTCTCGCCACAGGGAAGACAGTGCAACCCCGCGTGGAGGCAGGCGGGGACGGAATTCGTCACAACCGTTGTTTCACGGTGGATCGGGTCATCTCGCCACTGACACAGATGTTGTGACTCAGTCATAGTGCAGGAGAACTTGGGAGAAATAGAATTAAATTTTACAAGAAGGGAGTTTATTTCCCTGATAATAAAAGGTTAACACTGAAAAAATTAAAAAATCAATAAAATCACATGAGTAAACCCTTTCCGTGTAGACACACATGACACATTTCTTTGAAAAGCCGCTGCCGCCTCCTCCCACCGAGACAGTGGTGAGGCGTTGTGTGGACAGGCGGGCACTCACCTGCCTCCGTTGTCCTCACTGCTGCCACGACCACCGTTCGTGTGGCTTCCGGAGACTTCCTCCATTCCCTCACGAAAGAAAGGGAAACCGATGTCTCGTAACGATTGTGAAGAGAGTGTTGACGTCCCAGACACCCTGATGGGGTGCCGGGGACCCCAGTTGAGAAACACTGGGGTAGCGGTGAGGACACTGGGTTTTGGAGCCAGAAGCCTGGAGTGAAGCGTCAGACCCACCACCAGGTCACTATGTGACCACGGGAAATGGCATCATGGACTCTCCTCCACAGGGTTGTGAGGTCAAGGAGCAGCCGACTGAGGTCCCAAAGCCGTGACCAGTGCACTAGCTTGGACCCCCAGAACAAGCAGAAAAAGCCACGGTGGCACCAGCTGAGTGAGGAAACACCTGCAAGGCGGTGAGCCCCCGGCCAGAAGCAGCTCTAAAACACCACCCCCAGCACGTTTCAGAGGCCGCCGCGTCTGTAAAGAGGGGCCGGCCAGCAGCTATGGGGTTAGGGGTTGGCAAGTGCTGTGGGACACACGCACCCAGTCCAGGGGGCTGGACGGGCCTTGGCGGGGAGAGCAGAGGCCCGAGGCCCGGGTTCCCACCAGGTCCCGCCGCTCACGAGCTCCCTGGACAGAGCCTCCCGGGCGCTGAGTCCTCCCCATCCTCCCCCTCACGTCCCTCCGAAGACAAGCCACCTGTCACCTCCCCCCGCGTGGCAGCTCCGCCTGGGCCCTCAGAAAGGGTCTTCTTCCTCTCCGCTGACTGATGTCGCCCGTCCTCCGTCACGACGCAGAGAGTCACCGTGCCGCGCAGCGAGCAGCCGAAGCCCGGGCATCTTCCGTGGGGCCTGTTCCCGCCACTGCCACGTCACGGAACCATAGGCAGCCATGGCGCGGAGGGCAGCCACTCGTTCAGTAAGAGACGACCATGCCTTCCTGGGACTGCCGTCACCACCGGCTTGAGAGCCATGGGGATCGCTCCCGTCTGGAGGCCAACATCCGACATCCGGTGCGGGCCAAGCTCCGGAGGCTCTGGGGGAGGGACACATTCCCGCCTCCCCCTCTCCTGGGGCTCCAGGCGTCCCTGGGCTGGTAGCCACGTCGCTCCTGTCTCTACTCTGTGGTCATGTGGCCCCGTATGTCCGTCTCTCCTCTTCCTAAGAGGACACCGGTCCTGTTGGATCAGGGCACACCCCAGTGACCTTGTCTTCATTCACTTATATCCACAAAGACCCAGTTTCCAACTAAGGTCATGCTCCCAGGCATCAGGGGTCAGGACCGGAGTGAACACTCTGGGGGGAGCAGGTCAAGCCTCGCTCTGTCCCGTCAGCATCTCCCGGGCTCCGTTGTAACCACTGAGGACTCCGGCCGGCGGGGCTGCTCACTGTCCTTCCCCGCAGAGACTGGAAGCCAGGTGGGGTGGAGGCCCAGGGAACGGGAGGTGGGGGTGGGGGGAGACGCGGCCTGAGAGACGCACCTTCCTGGGGGCGAGGGCGCTGCCCTCCCTCCCTGCCCACCTCACTGCTCCGGCACAGCCCACGTGGGTTTTACATCCCAGGATGGGAAACAAACAGGAACCAAACAGCAGACAAGGTCACTAAGCTGGTCACGTGTGGGAAAACAGGTGGGAGCAGGGGGAGGGGCGGGCCGGGAACCACGCAGAGCTGTTGCCGGAGCTCACGGCCCACGGGGCCACGGTTGTGTCTGCGAACCGCGCTCGAGCCTGTTCCCCAGGCCGACGGGGTGGGTTGCAGGCGAGAGGCGCAGAGAAACAGCTGTTTGGGGGATGCGAGCCGGGAAGCGCTGAAGGACGAGGAGGATGAGGTCTGGGGGCGGGGGGGCGACGTAGTGCCGGCAGAACTTGGGCTGACACCCCCTTTGCACGAAGAGGACGCGCACACCCGCGAACATGAAAGAATGAAACACAAAGAGCAACGAGGGGGTCCGCGTTGAGAGAGACAGAGACGGGGACAGGGCGCTGGAGAGACAGAGACACCAAAGGAGAGAGAGGGACAGGGCGCACCATGGAGCGCATGGGGGAGGGAGCCGTGGGGGTCCGGGGGAGGTGGGCTGCTGCAGGACCTGCTGCTCCTGCTTCCCAGGAAGTTTCTCCTGGACACCCGGCTGGAGCTGCATCGCCTGTGAGAGCCCCAAGGGTCCTCTCGGAGTAAGTGAACCAAGGTGCACCCACACTGCAGGATGGCAGCGCTTTAAAGATTAAAAAAAAAAAAAGTGCACAACCAGAACCCCGACAGCCAGCTGCCCCTGGACTGTCCGTGGGGAGCCCCTTTGGGGTCTTGACCCGCGGTGCTTGCGTGGCCTGTGGGGACGGGAAGGAGCAGCCGGACGTGCAGACGGACTGTCCTCTGCAAACCGCATGAGCCCTGGGCTGAGGCGAAGACTTGCCTGATGTCCAGAGCCCCAGGCTTTTCCTCGTGCTGGCCACACGTCCAAGAGGCTCCCGCCACACAGGGACCACTTCACGTGACATCTCACTCCCCTCCAGGTGAGGTGACAGGAACAGCTGGATTCAAGAACCCCGTCCACCCAGCACATCTAGACGGCACGAGTCGGGACATGTGGGACCCTTCTCTGTCACTCAAACGGGGTCTTGTTTCGGATGTCCTGTGGAAGGACCTCCCAGAGCAAGGCTATCTGGGACGAAATCAGCCCCATTTTCTCCAAACAAATTTTTTTTTGCTATTTTTTGAGAAATTTATTTATTTGAGGGAGAGCACAAGCTGGGCAGAAGGAGAGGGAGAAGCAGACTGTCCGCTGAGATCCCAACTAAGATCCCGCTAAGGTCCCAGTCCCTGCGCCAGCACCATCACATCCTGCCTGCAGCTCAGGTCTCCTGCCCACCCCTCACCGTCCTTGCCCGCCAGCCCATGTGGCTGATGACCACAACTGGGGCACGAACAAGCTGGAAGGGCCCCAGGGGGCTGGGGGGGCTTCAGCAGGGAGGGGCTGTGTCTTCAGAGGCAGAGGAGGCCCCCTTCTCATCACCACCTCTGCCCGTCTCCTCTGCACACTGGCTTCCTGGAACGCCGATCCAGCCTGCCCAGAAGCTTCTGTATCTCTGTGGAAAGTGTGGGCACCTCCCACATGGCACCTGGGCATCTGGGCCTGTGGACAGAGAGTACCCCCCATTCTTGTCTAGAAGGGGTAAGGCAGCTCTAGGGCTCAAATAGCACGAGATGAAAGAGAAAAGCTGGGGCCGCAGAGCAACTCAGTGTCAGAGAAGGAGGGAGGAGGGGCTACAGTCCCCGCAGCAGACCCCACGGAATGAGCCTTCTCTGCAGCCACGGGAGCCCCCACCCGCCAGCCCAGCACCTCTGTCCTCGTGCTTCTGGGCCCTCGAGGGGACGCACTGCCCTTTGTGGTGTTGCCAGCATTTGATGAAAACACTGAAAAGGGTAAACATTAAAAAATGCATGTAAACAAATGTTTGTGTTGTTTTAAACATGGAAGGAAAAAGGCAGAATTTCCCTAAAGAAAGTATATTAATAGCAACAGGGAAATGATGACCGTCTAACATCTGGGCAGGTGTATAAAGGGCTCCCGGCCCAGGAGGCCCCACACCTGAGCACCTGTCCTCCGCACCTGCTCGTCTGACCTGCTCCACCCTCAACCCACCAGAACCATGGGCTGCTGTGGCTGTTCCGGGGGCTGCGGCTCCGGCTGTGGGGGCTGCGGCTCCGGCTGTGGGGGCTGCGGCTCCGGCTGTGGGGGCTGCGGCTCCGGCTGTGGGGGCTGCGGCTCCGGCTG
>NW_019154106.1:1221467-1237688 GCF_002288905.1 Enhydra lutris kenyoni | reverse complement strand
CGGGGGCTGTGGCTCCGGCTGCGGGGGCTGTGGCTCCGGCTGCTGCGTCCCCATCTGCTGCTGCAAGCCCATGTGCTGCTGTGTGCCAGCCTGTTCCTGCTCCAGCTGTGGCTCCTGTGGGGGCTCCAAGGGAGGCTGTGGCTCCTGTGGGGGCTCCAAGGGGGGCTGTGGCTCGTGTGGGGGCTCCAAGGGAGGCTGTGGCTCGTGTGGAGGCTGCAAGGGGGTCTGTGGCTCCTGTGGGGGCTCCAAGGGGGGCTGTGGCTCGTGTGGGGGCTGCAAGGGGGGCTGTGGCTCCTGTGGGGGCTCCAAGGGGGGCTGTGCCTCCTGTGGGGGCTGTGGCTCCAGCTGTGGGGGCTGCAGCTCTGGCTGTGGGGGCTGCAGCTCTGGCTGCTGTGTCCCCATCTGCTGCTGCAAGCCCGTGTGCTGCTGTGTGCCAGCCTGTTCCTGCTCCAGCTGTGGCTCGTGTGGGGGCTCCAAGGGGGGCTGTGGCTCGTGTGGGGGCTCCAAGGGGGGCTGTGGCTCCTGTGGCTCATGTGGCTGCTCCCAGTCCAGCTGCTGCAAACCGTGCTGCTCCTCTTCAGGCTGTGGGTCATCCTGCTGCCAGTCCTGCGGCTGTGTCCCCTGCTGCTCCCAGTCCAGCTGCTGTGTTCCCATTTGCTGCCAGTGCAAGATCTGAGATGCTGACCACAGACGCAGGTGATTCCCTCCATTTCAGGTTTCTCAGGATGCGTCCTAGGCTGTGTGTCGTAGCCCTAAAGCTGGACCGCCATCCTATCCTCAGTCTCCACAGCTGGGCAGTCTGGCTACAGGTGAAGAAGACAGGTAGAGTTGCCATTATCCTCATGCCCATCACGTCCTAATAGAAAGCCAGCATCCCCCACCTCCGGCACCACCCGCAGGGGAGTCCCATATTTCTCCTTCCCTACCCTCACGGCTTCTTGGAGCTTGAGCCCAGAACCTGCCGGGATCCCTCAAACCAGGGGCCTCTCTGAGCACCTGCAAGTCCATGGTCACTTCTGCTGCTCTCCTTGCATTTTTTTTGGTCCAAACAAGGCGTGGTGAAACCCTGAAGTAAACACAGTCCGTCCGCACAAGACACCTTCTCATGGTGAAGTTCTCTCTGGCTCCCACTTGATGAGTGAAAGCTCTGTCTACGCCCCCACTGGTATCACTCCTCCCAAGTGTCTTGCTCTGGCCCTCTCACTCTTGCAGAGGAGGTAGCACAGGACCCATGCAGGACACTGAGTGGGACCGACGGTCTTCTCAGGTACAGAATTCAGTGAAGGGTACATGTGTGGCTCAGTTGATTAAGTGTCCAACTCTTGATTTTGGCTCACGTCATGATCTCAGGGTCCTGCGATAGAGCCCGGTGTCAGGCTCTGCTGTCAGAGCAGTCTGCCTGTCCCTCTCCCTTTCCCAGCCTGTGTCCTTTCTCTCTCTCTCTCTCAAATAAATAAATAAATCTTTTTTTTAAAAAAGGAATTTGGTGATGTCTTGCAGGGCTCGGGGGAGCGTGTCTGAGGGCACAGACGAACACCCATGGCACGAGGGACTGTGGGAAGGGCACAGGCTGGGTAGTCAGTGCCAGGTGCTGTGTGACCTTTGGTAAGTAATGTGTCCTCCTGGTGCCTCGGTTTCCTCATCTGTAAAACGGAGTCAGTGGGTACCTCCCTCACAGCGTCGAGGTGAAGACTGAGTGTTCGATCCATGCCAAGTGCTCACCTGCACAGGGAGGGGCACCGAAGGATCGGGGAGAGAGCTGAGACCCAGCACAGCAGCCTGACCCTCTCGCTGGCAGTTAGAGAGCCGGCGGGTGATTGCAGGCGGGGAGTGTCTGGGGTCTCCGTACGTTCGTTCCATAGGTGGGGGGTCACTGAAAGCCCAAATGCACAGGCAGAGCAGTGGAGCACACAGGTGCTGCAGAGGCCGCATTATCTGGTCCACGTGGGCACGAGGATGGGGCTGCAGCAGACCTGG
This sequence comes from Enhydra lutris kenyoni, assembly GCF_002288905.1. Classification (NCBI taxonomy): domain Eukaryota; kingdom Metazoa; phylum Chordata; class Mammalia; order Carnivora; family Mustelidae; genus Enhydra; species Enhydra lutris. The sequence continues at coordinate 1,235,711 of NW_019154106.1, read as the reverse complement.
CGGAGACCAAATGCTAAGAGGACGTGTGTGTGTTTCCAGCTGCTGTGGAACGCACTACCGCAAACTCCGAGGCTTAAAACAACACACACTTATTATCTCGGTTTCCTCACGTCTGGGGTCCAGGCTCAGCAAGTCTGGGTCCTCTGCTCAGGTTGCCATGAGGCCAGTGTGGACGTCAGCGGCACATGGTTCCCTTCTGGAACTCCCAAGCCTGCTCAGCGTTTTCCTTGTGATTATAGGATTGAGGTTCCCATTTTCTTCTGAGCTGCGTGCCCATGGCCACTCTCAGCCACTAGAGACCACCCACAGTTCCTTCCCCCGGACCCCCAGAGACTTCACAACGTGGCTGTCTGGTTCCCAGACCAGCAGGAGTTGTCTCTGACTTCTGCTCCAGCACCTGGGCTCCCTTTATAAGAGCTCACTGACTAGGGCAAGCCCACCCAGCATAGTCTCCCGTTTGATGAACTTGGCTGATTAGGAGCCTTGATCACATCTGCGAACATCCCTTTTGCCGTATAGCAGAACAAAACCATGGAGGCCATATCTCACCCTAACCACAGGTTCCACCCATGCTCGAGAAGAAATTATATAAGAGCAAAGGTAATTGAGGGTCATTTTATACTCCTGCCTGTCACAGGAGGAAAGGCAAGTTTGAGGAGATGAGGACAGGTCACATTCACGGTATCAATAGGATATCAAAATGGAGGCTTCCCAAGTATGGTCAGGTGAACAGGCCTGTAGTTCAGAGTCTGTGCAGATCTAGAAGCAATCAGCACTGAAAGTGGCAACAAAACCAGGAATGAACAAGGCCAGATAATTTCAGCCTTAAGGTCAATTATAGGGTGTAGAGAAGAGCAGTTGAGGACAGAGCCCTGGGGAGCATGAGCTCTGGGGATGATGGAAGAGAAAAAGCAGCAGGGGCTGTCATGGAAGTCACAGGGGTGACAGCAGCTCGGAGGAAGCCCAGTGACCTGGGAGCCTGCGGGGAGCTGAGCTTTGCTGGACTGTACGCACAGTAAGGTGTGATTGTGTAGGAAATCCTCAGGAATCTACAAACAAAACAAACACAAACAAAACTCTTGAGTCAATGAATGCATTCTGCGTCTAGTAAAGTCATAGGATACAAGGGCAACACACAAAAATCAATCATATGTCTACACGATAGCAATGAACAGTTGGAAACCAACTTTAAAGCTCATTTAGTTTCTCCAAAAAATAAAATGCGTAACCATAAATGTAACAAAAAATACACTCAGTGTGCTGAAAACTAAAAAATGCTAATGAAGGAAACCAAAAAAAGATCTATATAAACAGTGAGATACACTATGTTCATGGATTGGAAAACTCAACATAGCTAGATGTCAACTTTCCCACAATGATCTACAGTTAAAGAGAAATTTCTATCAAAATCCCAGGAGGGATCTTTGTAGATATAGACAGGCTGGTTCTAAAACTTATATAGAAAGATAAAGAAACTAAAATAGTCACAGCAATTTTGAAAAAGAATATAGTTAAAGGAATAACACTACTTGATTTTAAGCCTTTGTATATATCTACAAAAACCAAGACAGTGTGTGGCATCAGGAAAGGAAAGGCACAAAGATCAATGAAACAGTATAGAGAACAGAATGTAACTAATAGAGAATAGACTGTAACAGAATAGAGATTAGTATGTAACAAATAGAGGGGTGCCAGGGTGGTTCAGTGGGTTAAGTGTCTGCCTTTGGCTCAGGTCATGATCCCAGGGTCTTGGGATTGAGTTCTGCATCAGGCTCCCTGCTTAACAAGGAGCCTGCTTCTTCTTCTGCCTGCCTCTCCCCCTCCTTGTGAGTGCACTCTATCTCTCTCTGTTAAGTGAAATCTTTATTTTTTAAAAATATTTATTTTATTTTATTTATTTGAGAGAGAGAGAGAGCATGAGAGGGGAGATACCAGAGGGAGAATCGAGTCCCCACTGAGCAGGGAGCCCTATGTGGGACTTGATCCCGGGACTCCAGGATCATGACCTGAGCCAAAGGCAGACACTTAACCAACTGAGCCACCAGGTACCCAAATAAAATCTTAAAAAAAAAAAAAAAGAATGTAACAAATAGAATGCAACAGAATAGAGAATACAGAAAGAGGACCACACAAGTAGGGCCATCTGGTTTTGACAAAGATACAAAAACGGTTCAATGGTAGAAGTATAGACTTTTCAACAAATAGCGCTGGAATAATTAGATATGTGTAGGGGAAAAGGAATCTTGACCTAAACCTCCTATTTTTTTAAATATTAATTCAACATAGATCATAGTATGCAAACCACAGAGCTATAAAAAGTCTAGAAGAAAACAAAAAAATCTTCATGACTTAGGGGTAGACAGAGAAGGTGTTCTTAGATGTAGCACTAAAGACACAATCCGCAAGAGAACAACCTGGTGAATTGAATTTCATCAAAATGAAAAAGGGTTACTCTGTGGAACTCCCATGAAGAGAGTGGAAAAACAAGCTCAGATAGGGAGAAAATACTTGAAAATCGCAAATGTGACCATTCGGCTATAAGATATTTAAGACTTCTCCAAACACAACAGTGAGAAAAACACTCTGATTGAAAAATGGACAAAAGAGATAAAAAGGCTTTTCGATGAAGAAGCTGTGTGAACAGCCAGGACTCGCTCACTTGAGAAGGTGTTCGGCAGCATGACCTTCAGAAAATTCAAATCAGGGACTCCGGGGGCGCTCAGTCGGTGAAGCTTCTGTCTTCGGCTCAGATCATGATCTGGGGGGGTCCTGAGATCGGGGTCCCTGCTCAGTGGGGAGTCTGCCCCTCCCTCTGTCTGTGCTCATCCTATCTCCGTCTTTCAAATAAATAAATAAAATCTTTAAGAAAACACAAATTAAAGGCGCAATGACACACCCCCACACACTTGCTAGGGTGACTTAAAGTCACTAAAAATACCAAGTGCTGGTGAGGATAGAAACGACCAGTTCTACGATGCACCACAGGCGGGGACAGCCGCTCCGGCTGGAAGACAGCTTGGCGCTCCCGAGAAAGTGAAATGAACACTCCTGTATGGCCCGGTGACCGCATTCTGCATATTCTCCCTGGAGGACGTAAAACCCAAAAATCCACACACACAGGCATGCAGCAACTCGAATACCCAAGAAACGGAGGCGGCTCCACGCCCTTCAGTGAGGCCCCAGACAAGAAAGCTGTAAGGGCTGTCACTTCGTCTCTGGCGTTGGACGCTGACAGCTTGTAGGCCCAGCCTCCCTCTTCCTCTTCCGCCCCAAAGCGGGACAGGCTGATAGGGAAGCCTGGTGCCCCCACTATGGGGCAGGCCAGCATCCCTGGGCGCTCCCAGCCAGCCCCGCCTTTGCCACCTGAAAACCCCACACCAGCTCCTTGCCCTGCTCTCTCAGACCATTTCAGGCCTGCTTGGGAGCCACGCTGCTCTCGCCGGGAAGCCTCCTGATGTGAGCAGAACGTGCCATGTCGCGCCAACACGCCAGTGCACCGTACCAGCCACAGGCGGACCTTGGTGCGTGTGGCTTCGTCTGTCCTGACATCCAGACAGAAGTTTGGGTGCAGGTCCGTCTTGCTTTGCAGGGCTGAGAGGCTAAACAAACAACACAAAAAGCCCCACCCTCGCGAAGGCGAACAGCGGCAGGAAACTCAGCCGCCCAAGGGAGCCATCTCCTGATCCACACTGCAACGTGGACGCACCTCGGTGTGTTAGTCACCGTGAGCGAGAAGTCACCCAGGCAGGGCCACACGCTGTGCGGCTACGCTTACCTCACACTCCCCAGCAGAGTCACTCCCAGGGTGTCCAGGGCTGAGGACTGTGGGGACAGTGGAGTTATCCAGGGACGGATGAGGGTGTGTTTTTAGGGTGACGGGACAGCGCGGAGTCTTGGCCGCGGTCATGCTTCTCTGAAGGCTCAGAGCCTCACAGACGATGAATGACAAGGTGGAAACTGTGGGACCCGAGGAAGTCTGTGCCCGAGTTCACTGTGCTGCCCCGATGTCAACTTCTCGTGTTTGACAATGTCCTGTGGTTACGAGATAATTGAGCAGAGAAATTGGGGGTGTCCGTGTCTCGGGGGGACAGAGTTTCTACCTGGGAAGATGGAAAGTTCTGGAGACGGATGGTGGGGACGGTGGCACAGCATGAGTATACTTGGTGCCCTGAGCTGTGGACTTAGACACGGTGAACATGGTACATTTTATGTTCTCTGCACTTTACCACAATAATAAAAAACAAATACTACCATGGGAGGGAGCAGGGTGAGGGGTGCAGAGGGAACCCGAGAGGCCTTTGCATTTCTTGTGAGGCCTGAACATTTCAATATGAAAGCTTGACTTTGTAGGTGCTCCGCAGGCTTGTATGATGAGTGATGTGATCACCCACGTACCCCAAGACCCCTGGCGGAATCTGCCCTCCTGGGTTTCAAGCCTTCCTGGGACTGACAACCTGCTCATTCCTCTCCTTTCTTCCTCCCGCCGCGAGGATGCCCGTACCTGCCACGTCTGCATCGCCTCAGCACTGTGGTTTGGAAGCAGATAACTTATGCTCTAGTTTCCCTGCCCTCAAATGGAGAGGAAGTTTGCCCCAGGACGGGTCATATCCCAAGTGTCATCCATCCTTGATCCAGATGGTTCCGTGATGGGATTTGGGACTCTCGACCTAATGGTGTTTGACACGACCTGAGTCTGTAACGGGCTGGGAATTTAGGGGCTCTCGGGATACAGTGTGTGCATCCTGCACATGGGACAAAGGTGGACGTTTGGGGTCCACAAGGCAGACAGTCGTGGGCTGAATGGTGGCCCCCCAAAATTTATGTCCTGTCCTAATTCCTAGAATCTGCAAACGTTCCCTTATGTAAGAAAAAAGTAAATGTGAATCTTACTTTGAAAAAAGGTCTTCACAGATATAACAAGTTAAGGATCTTGAGGAGGGGACATTGCCCAGATTATAGGCGGGATATAGATGCCAACAGGTGTCCTTACAAGAGAGAGGCAGAGACAGACAGACAGACAGAACAGGAGGCAGCAGTGTGACCAAGGACAGTGTTTGGCATGAGATGGGCATAAGCCCAAGTTGCCACCAGTAGCTAGAAGAGGACAAAGAACAGCCCCTCCCCTAAACACCCCCAGGGAGTGTGGTCCTAATACCTTGATTTAGGATCTGGCCTCCAGAAGCGTGAGAGAATAAATTCTCTTGTTTTAAGTCAGCCAGTGTGACGTAACTTTTTACAGCAACCAAACCCACCTACCCAGTACTTGCATCGAGAAATGGATCTGGATCCCAGCTCTCGGTTCTAGGTGACACATCCAGTATGGGGCTCGGTCCTGTTCCTACCAGAGCTGCCACAGAGCTTTCTGCTTTTTTTTTTTAATTTTTATTTTATCATGTTACCTTAGTCACCATACAGTACATCATTAGTTTTTGATGTCGTGTTCCATGATTCATTGTTTTCATATAACACCCACTGCTCCGTGCAATCCATGCCCTCCTTAATACCCATCACCGGGCTGACCCAACCCCCCCGCTCCCTCCCCTCTAAAACCCTCAGTTTGTTTCCCGGAGTCCATAACCTCTCATGGTTCATCTCCCCCTCCTATCTCTCCCTCTTCATTTTCCCCTTCTTTCTCCTAATGTCCTCCATGCTATTTCTTATTTTCCACAAATAAGTGAAACCATATGATAATTGACTTTCTCTGCTTGACTTACTTCACTCAGCACAATCCCCTCCAGTCCCGTCCATGTCGATGCAAATGGTGGGTATTCATCCTTTCTGATGGCGGAGTGATGTTCCATCGTGTATATGAACCACATCTTCTTTATCCATTCGTCTGTTGAAGGGCATCTTGGCTCTTTTCACAGTTTGGTGATTGTGTACATTGCTGCTATGAACACTGGGGTACAGATAGCTCTTCTGTTCACTACATCTGTATCTTCGGGGTAAATCCTCAGTAGTGCAATTGCTCTAAAGGCAAAGGAAACAAAAGCGAAAATGAACTTCTGGGACCTCATCAAGATCAAAAGCTTCTGCACAGCAAAAGAAACAGTCAACAAAACAAAGAGGCAACCCAAGGAATGGGAGAAGATATTCACAAATAACACTAGAGATAAAGGGCTGGTATCCAGGATCTATAAAGAACTCCTCAAACTCAACACACACAAAACAGATAATCGTAGCAAAAAATGGGCAGAAGACATGAACAGACACTTCTCCAATGAAGACATACAAATGGCTAACAGACATGTGAAAAAACGTTCATCATCACTAGCCATCAGGGAGATTGAAATCAAAACCACGCTGAGATGCCATCTTACGCTGGTTAGAATGGCCCGAATTAACAGGACAGGAAGCAACGTGTGTTGGCGAGGATGTAGAGAAAGGGGAGCCTCCTACACTGTCGGTGGGAAAGCAAGCTGGTGCAGCCACTCTGGAAAACAATGTGGAGGTTCTTTAAGAAGTTAAAAATAGAGCTTCCCTATGAGTGTTCTGCTTTTTGATGGACACGTGGGGTGTGAGCTGTCCTGTGAGCCCAGCACTGACCACAAGAGGCCACTGCGGGCTTGGAACAGGCGGGTGCCTGAGGACCTGAAGCATTTACTTCACTGGATGTTTTACCAATTTGAATACAAACAGCACCGTGGTTGGCGGCAACCTTAGTGACAGCTCAGAGTGGGCCTCTGGTGCTGGCACATCCCCCTCCCCAGCTGTGGATCTCATCCCCTGCACACCTTGCTTCAGGGAATGCGGGGCGGAAGGTCCCACATTCAGACTCTGTAGAAGCATCCGTAGCCCACACAGGCTGCAGAGCGTCTGCTAAATGGACACCAGAATGAAGGACCACAGTGAGAACAACATTGGGGGTGGGGGGGGTGTTTATTTGGGGATTTCACGGTGCAGCTCCTGCCTCAGTACACACACCAGAGTAATCAGGGAACAGGAGCCAGCCACACAGAGATGCTCAGGAGTGGGGCCAACTCTTGGTGGCAAAGGGTCCCTCAGATTAGGGGAACCCACCATCTGCTGCTCCCCTGGGACTTGGCTCCCACTGGAGTCAGAGGTGAGACAGGCAGGAGGATGAGGTTTAGGGGTAGAGTATCTTCAGGAGGAGGGATGGGCCAAGAGGCTATCATATCTGCAGGAGTCCAGGTCAAGCCAGAGCCCAAGACGGGGCTAGTGTCGGGTCCCCGCAGGGGCCGCAGAGTGACCTGGGCAAAAATGTATGGTTCCCCAAGAACAGGTAAGAGGGACCCAATTCTACCACGTGAATGACATCTGTCTTCTATAGCAGCAGAACAGGGTCCTCCTGGGTCTGTAGACCAAGTTCCCTCACACGGAGAGATAAAGGCTCCAGAGTGAGCTTCAGGAGAGGACACGTGAAAGGAGCTGATTCAGGGAAATCACAAGAATACAGGTTTCACCAAACATTGAGAAAGAAACCCAAGGTCTGGGTTCAGAGCTTTAGATCTTCATTGGCAGCAAATGGGGACACAGCAGCTGGACTGGGAGCAGCAGGGGACACAGCAGCTGGACTGGGAGCAGCAGGGTTTGCAGCAGCTGGACTGGGAGCAGCAGGGCTTACAGCAGCTGGACTGGGAACAGCAAACGGGGACACAGCAGCTGGACTGGGAGCAGCAGGGTTTGCAGCAGCTGGACTGGGAGCAGCAGGGTTTGCAGCAGCTGGACTGGGAGCAACCACAGGAGCCACAGCTGGAGCAGGAACAGGCTGGCACACAGTAGCACACGGGCTTGCAGCAGCAGATGGGGACACAGCAGCCAGAGCCACAGCCCCCACAGCCGGAGCCGCAGCCCCCACAGCCGGAGCCACAGCCCCCAGAACAGCCACAGCAGCCCATGGTTCTGGTGGGTTGAGGGTGGAGCAGGTCAGAGGAGCAGGTGTGGAGGACAGGTGCTAAGGTGCGGGACCTCCTGGGCCGGGGTCCTTTATATACCCGCCCAGGGTCAGGTGAGATGCTGGACACAGGGTCACTTCCTTGTTTCTATTCACGTTCTCTTCCCAGGGAAAATATGTGTCCTTTTAAAATAACATAAATATTGCTTTATGCCTGTGACACACTTCCTCTTTACACAATGTTTCCCCTCTAAACCTTCAAGGTCAGAGTCCTCTCTTCTCCAGTGATCCTTTGGAAACGAGGCAAGATTGATTGGCTCCCGTGCACCACCCTTTGTGTCCTAGATAGGCTTCTCTCGCTCTTCCAGAAAGACTCATTACAGAGTTTTTAGTGGTTTCTTTGTTTTGTGGGAACATTTATAAATCTTGGGCTCTCCCGATTCATGACCCAAATCAAGCATAATCAGAAGCTATGTTCTACACTATGTCTGAGAGCAGAAGCACCCGAGAGGTTTCTGCCCTTGTCCGTCATTTGGGAATCTGGGATTTTCTCAGGCTCCTGAGTCACCAGGCTTCCCTGGAGCTTGTCTTTGTCTGTGACCCCATGACAAGTCCTGTTTCTGCTCTTCTTGGAGTTCATTGTTCTCCAATGTCCATGCCCCCCTGCCCGGCCCTGTCCTTGCCCCTGCTGCCAGGTTGTGGGTTCCTGGAGGAGTTCCCCTTCCTGCCCGTCACTGCCCCGGCTCCCTGCACACCGGGATGGCATTTCTCTGTCAGTCCTGAGTCTGAAAGGCTCAGGGGCTTCTCTTAGTTCTTCTTCCTTATCCTAGTTTTCCCTTCTTTTTTTACAAATTTTTTATAGTAAAATACATATAACGTAGAATTTACCATCTTAAGCATTTGTAAAAGATTTTATTTGTTTTTTTGAGAGAGAGCATGAGTGAGAGAGCACAAGCAGGGGGAGCAGCAGAGGGCTCCCCACTGAGCAGGGACCCCGACGCGGGGCTTGATCCCAGGACCCCGGGATCATGACCTGAGCTGAAGGCAGATGCTTAACCCACTGAGCTGACCGGCACTCCCCCATCTTAACCATTTTTAAGTGCACATTCAGTGACATTCACACTGTACTCGCCCTCAACTCTTCATTTTGCAAAACTGAGACTCTGTCCCCCTGAGACACCGACCCCATCCCTCCCCCGGCCCCGGCGCCCGCCGTCCACTGTCTGTCCCCGTGAATGTGACTGCTCAATAGATCTCGTATGAGTCGAACACCCAGGCTGTGTTCTCTGTGTCTGGCCCATTTTCACTCAGCGTCATGTACCCACGTTTCCTCCATGTTGTAGCAGGCGTCAGGATTCCCTTCCTTGTCACGGCTGAGTGACGGTCCCATGAAGGCTGGACCACACTTGGCTCATTCTCTCTCCTGAGGATGGACAGCTGGGTTGTGTCCACCCCTTCGTGGCTGGGAACGTGGCTCTTCGAGACCCAGCTTTCAGCTCTCCCGGGAACGTGGCCAGAAGCGGGGCCGCTGGGGCCCACGGTGATTCTGTCTGTAACTTTCTGAGCAGCCACCACGCTGTTCCATGGAGGCTGCCCCTGCGGACATCCCCACCAACACTGCACGGCGTCTCCGTGTCCCCACTGCCTCGCTCACACGTGCTACTTTGTGTTTCTTGGAGAGCAGGCATCCCACAGCGTGTGAGGTGCCCGGGTTTTCCGCCTTAAGGAACCAGAGAGGCTCAGGGGCCTCTTGCTTGGCTCCCAGCATTTTCTGGTCACCCTGGACACGGTGAAGCCCCGCTCCCCTCATAAGGGATGCCTCTTGGGTGTTGTTCCTGCCCCTCCTTCCAAGCACTCGAAGATCCAGGAGAAGAGTGGGCAGGTGGTCGAAGCTCTGAATCGGGGGCTGCGGGGGACTCGTCTGTCCCCCCGGCCCACGTGAACTTCTTAAGAATTTCTCAGCGTCTCTGCTCGTCCCTCTGGCCTCCGTCTGGGGCACTTTGACCACCGAACTCCCGACAGGCATGAGAGCTGCCCTGGGGTTCTTCTCCCCTGGAGTTTAGTGAGTTTTTATATCCTTGTGTCCCTGCCTCTTTGGTGGGTTCCCCACAACATCTCTGCTCTTGTAGTTTGAGTCATTGTAGTTGATAAGAGCAACGGTCTTTCGTGCCGTTCTCCATCCGAATGAGAGTGCCACCTCCAGCCTCTCTCGGGGGTAAATTATATCACAGAGAAAGAATATGAACATCTGAAAAAAGACAACTATCGAAAACATAGCGTTTGCTACCAAAGAAGAGAAAAAAGCAACTGACCCCCCCACCCACCCCGGAGACGTGTAGCACAGATGAGGCACAGTCCCTGCTGGTCATCGTCGGGCTGGAGTCGTAGGCGACCCTGCCTGACCGACCGCTCTGACCAGCCCAGGACTGATTTCTTTAAAGAGGAATTGATTCTTAAAGCGTCAGTGTATGGATAGAGTCCCGAGGCGAGACACGGAACGGGAAGGAGTATCCAGACAAAGAAGTCTTCACCTCATTCATAAGAACACAAGCAACCCAGCGGAGAACGGACGAAATATTTACAGAGACATTTCCCTGGAGAGAACGTGTGAATGGAAAATGCCCCGGGAAGAAGGCCGGACCGCACTGGCCATTTCGGAAATGAAAACGGAAGCAAGATCCCGTCTCGCACCCAGCAGCGCGGCCGTGGTCCGGGAGACGGGCAGGAGCAGGTGCGGGGCAGCACGTGGGGACAGGCCCGGCCGCACGCTGCTGGCCACAGTGTCACGCGGAGCAGCCAATGTGGACGACGATTTTTGTGAATTCCCGAAGAGTCAAACATGCATTTACCATGAGACTCACGCGTTCCGGCGCGAGACACCTTCCCAGAAGGAAACACAACCACAGCAGGGTCTGCGCACGAGCATCCACTAACCAAAGAGCCCAAGAGCGTGAGCGACGCAACCATCGCCTGTCGCCCGCGGGGGAACAGGGCGTCCCGTCCCCACACAGCAACAAGCACCGCGGGCCGTAGGGAGCGCAGCAGCAGGCCGGCACCGCAGACCCCCAGTTCGGCGAAAGAAGCCGGACGCGGTGAGCACGTAACGTCCTGCTTCCGGAAATCGTCCCTGGGGGACAGCTGCCCAGAACCGGGGGGTCTCTCACCGTCCTGGGCAGGCGGCGGGAAGAGGAGCCAAGCACACAAGCGTCCGGGATCTCACGGGGGTGAGGAGATGGTCCCAAAACTGAACGGTGGGGACACTTTGCCCACCTTCATCCATATAATGAACATCACTGATTTGTGCACGAAGTTGTTCTGGAATGCCGGCACTGAGTGTGCTGCGACATGGGACGGCCCGAAGCAGAAGGAACCGGTGACGGCCACGTCGCTGCTGCCTGCCTGGAGGCGCGTCCGGGCGCAGCTGCGGAAAGGGGTCCACAGGGCATGGAGTTGGCGCTGAGCTGGTGTTGGGAGAGGTTGCGACAGCTGGGAGGTGTGGGGGACACAGCCCGCAGGAAGCTTGGAGACTTTCCGAGACAAAGAAGACACACGCGGGAGAGAAATGCCTGGGATTCCGCGGATGCGAGACACTGCAGAAGCGACGTCTCACCCAGCACTCCCGGGACAGCAGGGGTGATGGACACTGACCGGAGGGGACACTAGGGAAGGTTCTGGGCCGATGGCCATGTCCTTCATCTCGTTTGTGTTGTGGGGACAGGGGTGCACGGTTTCGCCGAAACTTCTCTGAGCTGCGCTACGAACGGGTGCCTCTTAGGGGGCGTTGAGTTCTGTCCCGGCGTCAGGAGAGGAAAACCCCTCTACGGGCAAGTGAGGAAAGATCTGCGCGTAAGTACATGCTCGCCGGGGTCTTCCCACGCAGGAACATTCTCCCACAAACAGGTATCGATTATTCCTAAATTAACCCACGCATCGACGTGAACCCAGGGAAGAGCCCCAACAAGAGTCCTTTTCGCACCCAAGAACCGACCCTCATGCTTGCGCGTGTGCTGGGGGTCAGTGGCGGCTGACATTCCGTCTGGGGCAGAATAACGTCCGTTCGCGTGCCCTTCGGAATAAAACAACGAGAAGACACAACTCCCCAGTTAAGAGGAGGAAAGAAAACAGAACAACCACGTACTGGAACCAGAGAGCCGAGCGGCGCGGGCGTGACCGTGGAGGAGAAGCCGCGGCAACGCCCGGGGTGGGCACCCAGAGCAAGCGGATGGGAAGGGTCGGCCCCGGACCGAAGGAGGTAGGGACTCAGCCACGGGGACCTCCGAGGCTGCGCACAGGCCGCGGGTGTGAAGAAAACCTGGCAGGCGGTTGAAATTCTCTACAAGAGGGAGTGAGAGCCTTGGATTCCGTGCCCGCTCCTGGGAAAACCGGGGGAGGGAGACCATGGGACACGGGGCGCGCTGAGTCCCAGAGTGCCATGCTGGAGTCAGGGACACACGCGAGTACACGCGCAAACTCTGAGACCCCAGCTTCTCCCTCACGCCCTCCTGACAACCCCAGGGACCCGTCATGCCTTCCACCCGAGAGCGCGAGCCATTCCTGCACAGAAAAGCAGAGCGTCCCGGAGAAGAGAGACACGGATCCTGCTGCTGGGGGCAGGTCATCCCAACGGCCAACAGGTGAAGCCAAGGGTCACGTTGTGGGTGCGCGGCCACCCCCGGGGACCCTGGACGGTGTCTTCAGGTGGATAGGACGGTATTTCAAACAGAGAAAAGCCGTGAGACCACAGTGGTCCGTTGTGCAAAAGGAAAACACAGCGTCCGAGAGGAATCCGGCAAACGTAAAGTCCGGGGGCCAGAGCGAGGACTCAGGAGAGAGGCCGAGTGCCAGGCCTGAGCAGCGATCCCAGGGCACGGGATGGAAAGGCAGAGGTGAATCCTGGAAGGACAGGTAAGGCCCTCGGAGGCCCTAGCGGAGGAGGCCCTCGCCTCAAACCAGCAAACAAGACCTGTGGGGAGATGAGAGGCAGAGAGAGAGGACAGTGCGGTCACAAAGACCCCCTTCAGGAACGTTCCCTGCGGAAAGACCTCTGCTTCCAGACCCACACAGGGCGGCCCAGCATCAGCCCAACAGGCCACGTAAGTAAGAGACCCAGAACCCCGGGAGCATCGGGTGAAATCGCAGAATGGTTTCCCAGGAAGGGGCCTCAAAACTTCCAGAAAGGAGCCACGGGGGGTGGCCAACGAGGCAAGGGTAAGTGTCCGGGTTCTCAACGGTTCCGCTGAGAGCCGGAAGGACACAGCAGTGTCATCCCTGTTCTGGGGGAAATTTCCTAGCCCAGAAGGGCGTATCCGGCCAAAATGCGGATCGGGTCTGAAGGGAGAAGTAAGCGTCACTCTCAGAAAGGCAGATTTCTCATCCTAGAGCCCCCGTGGCTTTCTTGGTCAAGAAAGTGCAGGAGGGGGAGCCCCGGCAAGACAAGGGAGGAAACCGAAGTAGATCGGTGGGATCCGGTCACGGGGACACGCATCGGAGGACGCGGCGGGAAGCCCCAGGAAGAGGAGGAAGGAGCAGCCCCAGGATCCTCCCCAAGGAAGCAGCTGGCCAGCGCGGGCGTCCGGGGCTGACTCTGTGGTCCGGCCCGGGAGTGGGTGCTGGGCGGGCGGGCAGCCAGGGAGGAGAGAAAACCCTCAGACCATTTATGCGGGAGACCAGCGGATGGGAAGCAGCCCCGTGTTTTAAAATCAGCGCTGAGCTCCCAACAGAAGACACAGCTAGAAAGTGTGAGGCGGCCGCCGTCGCCGTTGCTGTGTGTTTGCCGTAGGCGTGACGCTGGTCCCATGTAACTCGGGTCAGAGCAAAGTGGAAGACCAGAAAGACGGATGGAGGGAGGGAGTGAGGGAGCTGAGGGCGCAGTGGGTCTGCCGGCCGTGACACACGTTGTAGGACCACAGGCACCGCGTGGCACATGGATGGACAGACGTTTTGAGGAGAACAAAACACAAGGTTCAGGGGTTTGAATTCTAAAAGAGCCGAGAGTCCAGACGTGGGACAGAAGCCAGATCCGGAATACAGGGCTTCACGCCCTGCACCCGACACAGGGATGACGGAAGGCGATCGCAGGCAGTAAACGTGCAAAAACTATGACACAATGACGAAGTCTGTCATACCTGTTTTAGTATATGGTCAACAGAATTTCCCTGAGAACACAGCACAGACATAAGGAAGTGAACATATACTCAGGTATATAAAGGCTCCTGGCCTAGGAGCCTCCACACCTGAGCACCTGTCCTCCGCACCTGTTCCTCTGACCTGATCCACCCTCAACCCACCAGAACCATGGGCTGCTGTGGCTGTTCTGGGGGCTGCGGCTCTGGCTGTGGGGGCTGTGGGGGCTGTGGGGGCTGTGGGGGCTGTGGGGGCTGTGGGGGCTG